>NC_088713.1:28743713-29343713 GCF_963576615.1 Watersipora subatra
GCTAGCTTGTGATAAAACCGCGCTTTTTGAGCTCATTTTCCTCGGCGTCCAGCCCATTTAAACGTCATGTAACAAGCTACGAGCAATTTTAAATAGTTTATATCCCTTTCATAAAAATCTGAAATTATTTTACAGGCTGGATTTAGATAATAATGGGTTTTAAGACACCCATCTCTATTATTCTAAATCGGACTAAACATTCCTAACTTCCGTTCCTGAAAAAGCTAGGTTTCGTCACATATTTATGGGCGGAGCTTGTAATGCCGATTGTGTTGTTTTCGAAACGGATATTGAAACGCTTTAAAAAAGCCTGAATGACTTTGAAGGTTAGTGGACTAATCTTTATTTTGAATACAATATCGGAATTAGCGTGTCTGATTTACCTAGGAACAACGATAAAAGTTGTTCGTGACAGTTATAGTTTAACAATTATTAAGCTGGTTTCAAATGCACTATTGTTTTAGTAAAGATTTAGATAACTAGCTTACTAGGTAAGTTTCTCAAGTTCATTGGGTAATTATTGTATTACCTGTCCAATGGCCGGCATTCAGCTAGTATAAGTATATTTCATGTATAGACATTTTAGTAAACATAGTAGCTGTAGCCCTTGTTGCGCTCATGCCGCTTGTTTCCATGTATGTTTATCTCATATCGTAACCATTTTGGTGTTTCAGCTTCTCCGCAGATTTATGATGAGGAGACAATGGACTTAACAGCGTCAAATCCGATACCTTATCGTATTATTGGACGCTTCAGGAGGGCCAGTCACTATCCCACCCTCAGCGAGGATAATAAATTCAGTTGCTACAGGGTGCTACTCAAGAACCCTGAGACTGGGCCAATTATTAAAGACTTCATGAATGAATCAGAGATAACAGCTGATAACATTCAAGTAAGTGATTAGAACAGGCTCTCTTTATATTTCCATTTCATGGTTATTTTGCAAGTTTGCGTCATTCAAGTTTGTGTAACTCAAAGTTACGTAGGGCATGTAGGGCTGTTTAGTGCGCACTTAGTGCAAATCCAAAACTGCATCACCCGTACAATGGAAGCCAAGGATATGTGTAGAAACCATACATCATACAGACCTCTGCAATCCTTACCATATCAAGATGGTCAGAGTATCGAGTTATCTAGGTGGCTAGCTGTTGATTAGCCCATTGTTCATTCATTGTGATTCATTGTCCATTCATTGTGATTCATTGTCCATTCATTGTAATTCATTGTCCATTCATTGTGATTCATTGTCCATTCATTGTGATTCATTGTCCATTCATTGTGATTCATTGTCCATTCATTGTGATTCATTGTCCATTCATTTTGATTCATTGTCCATTCATTGTGATTCATTGTCCATTCATTGTGATTCATTGTCCATTCATTGTGATTCATTGTCCATTCATTGTGATTCATTGTCCATTCATTGTGATTCATTGTCCATTCATTGCGATTCATTGTCCATGACCAAAGTTCGATCTTGTAAGTGATGATCTTGGCTCCTTTTCACTTTGGTGTACATCAAAGTGAAAAGGAGCCAAACTAGTTGTTCAATCACTTTGATGTACATCAAAGTACTAACTGTAACAGCCATAAAAAAAGTGTGTTAAGATCAGTAGCAAGAATTATGTCAAGGTCGGGAGCAAGATATACTATTCAGTCTCATTTGTCCATTCATTGTGATTCATTGTCCATGACCAAAGTTCAATCTTGTAAGTGATGATCTTGGCTCCTTTTCACTATGATGTACTTCAAAGGACTAACTGTAGCAGCCATAAAACACTGTGTCAAGGTCAGTAGCAAGAGTTATGTAAAGGTCAAGAGCAAGATAGGCTATTCAGTCTCGTTTGTCTGCAAAACTGTCAGCCTTATTTATTGGTCCGCCATTTCTATTGATCTAATTGCGTCGACTTTAACTTGTTCATTTTTGCTAACATTATGTCTATGATAAGATTTTTATTGATCTTCTAGTTTATCAACTTATAATGTAAATTATCAAGTGTACTTGTGACATAGCTAGTAACTTATTAACACGAACAAGGTGTTAGAGGGTAGGCTAGACCTGAGGCTATGCTGCTGCCAGGAGTTCGCATGTCGCTATTAAGTTAACCGTTTTATTTATGAAAGGTTTAAAAGATGCCCCCCCCCCCCCGCAGCTACCACTGCGTCTAGTATTTTAATGGATATATGGCTCATTATTGCATGTATACTTCTATGTGTTGGCTTTGTTTGTCAGCTCTACCCAAAGTGAATGAGTTGTGGGTTCTAAACAGGCTTCAGGTAGCATGTAAACATAACGTAGTATGAAATCATCTGCTATGACTGGAACACAAAGGAAAAATACATTTGCCAGATATAACATACAATTAAGTCCATTGGACGTTGTGTCACCTTTGTTTCGCCACATACCAGTACACGTCTGGTGGAGGTTGCCAACCTCAGTTACTGGTTGGCGGTAGGCACTATGAAAAGGTTTGGTGTACCAGTTAGGTTCCTTAAGTTGATTGTTAAGCATTGAGTTGGCTTCGAAGAACCGAACCTGTTACTCATATTTGGTAATAGCATTGTTGTGCACTTCCGTTTTGTCATTGTTGTTGCTTTGCATAATCCCCAAGTTCTTGCACCCTTCTATATCTTTGATAGCACCTATTGGCATTGCCAGACCATCTGTGTGCAATGTATGACCTTTCTGGAAGATTAGCCTTCCACATTTTTCAATACCAAAGATCATTCCAATGTCCTTGCTGTGTAAATAAAAAGTTTTCTTATCCATGCAAAGCTGGAAATTCCTCTACTACATGTATGTACAAGTATAGAAATGGATTTGTATATATCTATATATATATTTCTCAAAGTGTGTCGTATGTCTGCATTACGGCTATAGCTATTAAAGTCTTGGAATATAGCATCTACACCGAAGAAGATTTGATCATGAACCCTTCAAAGCTCAAAAACGAACAATTAATCGCAGCCACACAAGACCGCCGTAGTTTGGATTCTCTTTCTAAAACGGCTCAAATGTGATGTAGTTGTGGGAGATGGTTTCTGTTTACACTTTCAAGCAACCTTATTTGTCGAAATATTTTCACAAATATACTTCACGCATTCAATAAAACCATGTCTATTGTTCTTACGCGTCTATTTTACTGTCATTGTAATGCTGTCACTTTTAGCACTGACATCTTATAACTTACCATAAAAATTCATTTAATTTTTTAACCTTACCTCGAAGGAGTACATATCATTGTCTGATAATTATGACGAGCCTGTTGGTCACCAGTGATAATCGAAAAGTGCTGCAAAAATGATTTGCGAAGTATTGGGTCAAATGATCAGATTACGACTTGCCAATTAGACCAAACCGAAACAAAACTGTAAAGTAGCGAGCATCTATATTTGATACTGAGTCTTCGGTAATACTCGAAGTGTTTGTCATAAACTAGTGTTACGATAAGTTTTATATTGAGCTTTTTATTGGCCTTTCAATTCACGTGAGAACATCACATGACAAGACAATAAATAAATTTCATGACTACGTCAGATAAATAAAGAGATTCCAATCTACGGTGGCTTTTCGTTTTTTAGCTTTTAAGAGCTTGTAATTACATTTCTACATATTTGGCACCTACAACACAACGGAGTAAGACATGGTGAATCTTTTGATACCAAGTAACTGTAATGTGAATTTTGTTGCAAGTCAACCTCTAACCAACAAATTGTGGTAAGTTATGAATTTTTTCAACGTGAAGAACTGCAGGAGAGATTTTTTCAATGATGCCGGGCCGAATTCCGAATAACTTGTGACAACCTTGAATAATTTTGTCAAGAAGTGTGATGCATTGGCAATGGGCTTAACTCAGAGCCCCGACTATGATTTTAAAAGAGTTTGGAACTCGGCTACATTTACTGTACTCATTACATTTACTCAGCTGTACATTTATCAACTCTGCCTAACGGCTAGTTTTTAATTCGAGGTAGTAGTTCTCCCTTGTGTTAAAATTAAAAATGATTGTTCGCGGATTTTAATAATTTATGGAATTGACTGTGCGCGAACTCGCGAATTATCAATTCCATCGGATAGTTTCATCCTGTAGGGTGTATGTCTAGTTGATATATGTCCCTTTATGGAGGCATAAAAAATACCCAACGGCTTTGCGTACCTCGCAGGGTCATCGCATAACGTCGTGAGAAGCTGGTAGCTCTCATTAATAGTCGTACTCAAATTTTTAATTAGCAATGTGCCAGGTTAATAGCCAGTGGCAGGCAACTCTTCATATATTTTTTATTAATTTGTTAAATACATGTATCTCAGAAGTTACACACGTCTAATGCCTCCAAAGAAAAGAACCTGTCTTGTACAAAATAATTTCCTCATGATATGAAGTTTGAAAGTTAGTTGTTTGATGAAGTTTGAAAACCTTTAAAGTTGATTTTATTTCTCTCCTAATTTATTTCAAATACACAAAACACTTGTCTCATGATATGAAGTTGGAAAGTAAGAATGGCAAATGTTGTTATATATGTTAAATACAAATCAATTTTCTGTGCGAAGATTTTCTTATTACCCCGGCAAAGCCGGGTAGCACAGCTAGTAAATATAATGTAAACAGTATAGTATATATATAAACAATATATATATATATATATATATATATATATATATATATATATATATAGCTTTACGGGAAGTTCAAGCCTTTTGTATAAGCGTGTGGTGTGTGGCATGCGCGTCTGGACTATATATAATATATAGACTATATACTGACATTTAATATTTGCAGCCTGATGGAGATGAATACGCTTCATTTACCTTTGATGCTGTACCACCTGGAACATACCTTATACAGGTAGGTTAGATGAAGATATTTGTTCTGTTCAAACTGTTGAAAACGTATGCTTACAAAATAACAAAATGAACATTTTTATAGTTTTTACTTACTTTTTGTTTCTTGTCATTATATGTTGGAAATATTATATAAGTTATACCATTTATATACATTATAAGTGAAAACACGCCTGTAAATAGGCTACTGAGTGGTAATTCAAGAATAAACAATAATAATAAACAATAATAATAAACAATAAGAATAAACAGTAATAATAAACAATAATAATAAACAATATTATTAAACAATAATAATAAACAATAATAATAAACAATAATAATAAACAATAGTAATAAACAATAATAATGAACAATAATAATGAACAATAATAATGAACAATAATATTGAACAATAATAATGAACAATAATAATGAACAATAATAATGAACAATAAAAATAAACAATAATCATGAACAATAATCATGAACAATAATCATGAACAATAATCATGAACAATAATCATGAACAATAATAATGAACAATAATAATGAACAATAATAATGAACAATAATAATGAACAATAAAAATGAACAATAAAAATGAACAATAAAAATGAACAATAATAATGAACAATAATAATAAACAATGATAATAAACAATGATAATAAACAATAATAATAAACAATGATAATAAACAATAATAATAAACAATAATAATAAACAATAATAATAAACAATAATAATAAACAATAATAATAAACAATAATAATAAACAATAGTAATAAACAATAATAATAAACAATAGTAATAAACAATAGTAATAAACAATGGTAATAAACAATGGTAATAAACAATGGTAATAAACAATGGTAGTAAACAATAATAATAAACAATAATAATAAACAATAATAATAAACAATAATAATAAACAATAATAATAAACAATAATAATAAACAATAATAATAAACAATAATAATAAGCAATCATGATAAGCAATCATGATAAGCAATCATGATAAGCAATCATGATAAACAATCATGATAAACAATCATGATAAACAATCATGATAAACAATCATGACAAACAATCATGATAAACAATCATGACAAACAATCATGATAAACAATCATGATAAACAATCATGATAAACAATGATGGTAAACAATGATGATAAACAATGATGATAAACAATGATGATAAACAATGATGATAAACAATGATGATAAACAATGATGATAAACAATGATGATAAACAATGATGATAAACAATGATGATAAACAATGATGATAAACAATGATGATAAACAATGATGATAAACAATGATGATAAACAATGATAATAAACAATGATAATAAACAATGATAACAAACAATAATAATAAACTTTAACGTACCTGGTTTAAGTTCCTAGTTCTTACGTCCTACCTCTCTAGTTCTCGCAGTTAAGATTCCGCAATCCCCCTCTCTTGTCGCGAACCGGACATCCGGTTCTCCGCATCACATCTCCCTTTCTCTTCCTTCTCTTTATCGCTTGTCTTTAGCCCTGTCTATTATCCACTCTGTTGTTCTCTGAAACTATTACCTTTCCCTTAAGCCCTGACTATTGTTCCCATTCATTCCTTCTACTTCACATACTCCCGAAGAGTAGGGACATCTTGCCGGATGTCTCTGTTTCTTATCTCGGGTTGTTCAGCAAATCGAACTCTCCACCGCCTGACTGGTGAGTTTCTCTCTCTTGTATCTCTATCTAACCTTCTGATTTCTTGTTGTCTCTTTTCCTCCCTGTTAACCATCTGCATCTTGCCCCCTGGCTCTTTCTCTTTCAATAGCTCTTTCAGCTATTCGCCTATCTTCTCTAGCTCTTACCACATCTCTTTCGTATTCTCTTTCCACTGCTGTCATTTCGCTTTCGAACCTTATTCTTATTTCACCTTTTCTTTTGTTCTCTATCTTGTCTTGCTCTTTCTATCACCTCTCTTTCTCTTCTCCTCCATATGCTCTCTTCCTCCTGTTGGGTTTCCCTCGCAACTTCGACGTTCCTTTCCTCTGAACTTCCATCTCTGTCCATCCTCTCCCTATTAATCTCTTCTCTTTTGTTTCCCCTTTCTGATCCTGCTCTAGTGTCTCTCTCTCTCTTCTTGGAGGCCGATACAGACGTTCCCTCAAGTCCATCGCACCCCTTCTCCTGGTCGCTATGTATCTAGACATAGTCTCGGATAACACCCTCACCCAGTGTTCGTTAGGGACCTATACCTACCAAAAGGTGTAATGAATGTAGTAAGCTCTCGTGACTCTTCCGCTAATTCTGTCTGCCAAAATCCTGAATTAGCATCCATTTTGCTAAAAATGACGCTGTCCTCTAGCTCAGCTATTGTTTCTTGCAATGTAGGCAGTGGGAAATTTTCTCTGAGCACACTCTTGTTTAGTTGCATCAGATCAACATGAATTCGGACCTTTCCCTTACTCTTTGGCGCTACTACCATTCCTGAACACCACTTTGTTGGTTTCTCTATTTTCTTTATTACTCCTAATTTTTTTATCTTTGCTATTTCCTGTTTTGTAGCTTCCTTCAGACCTTTAGGCAACCTCCTTGGCACTTAGAGACACACCGATGTCGAATCTTCCCTTAAATTTATCCGGAACACGTCTGGTAGTGTTCCAAGCTCTTTGAACAAATTTGGGTATTTTGCCATCTCGTCCTCTATCATACACTAGTGTTACATGCTACGAAGTTTTGAGCTTCGAAGTTGCGGTTTTGATCGGAGGAATGAGTAGGACGTATTTACATGAAACGAATGAGTGGTCGCACAACTTCGAATTGTTCGTAGCTGGCGAATTTACATGCTACGAAGAAATTGTCGCACGATTCCGCGTTTTCTATATTAGCCTGTTGCGCTTTTAAATACAGCGGGGCGAATATTATATATCGCAACTAAAATAATAAAAATGCGTCCAAGGTCGAAAATCAATGTCAAAACGTGAGAAAAATTTGCTTGCAAAATCGGCTTTAGTATCGTACATTCACTCATCACCAAATCTAACTAGCTATGCTTCCACGTGGACTATTTATCACTATACTCTCTTCACTGTTGATTGCTAACTTTCTCGTTCAACAGCATTTAAACTTTTTAAATTTCATCCAGTCGAGAGAAGAGGAAGAGGACGTTGTTATAAATGCTTATGTCTTAGGAAACTACAGAATAGATGAACGAGGCAGAGTTGTGAGAAGGTCTGCTAGAAGACGAAGGAGAATGTGGATGAGCTTACAGTCTGTAAGTATTTATTACCCCAAAGTACAATGACTGTGGTAGCCACTGTTTCAGAGATCGAAATCTGATGCATCTAAAAATAAAATGAACTTTTAGTTTAGTAATAATGTGGTGTTGATTACATTAAAAAATAAGTAAAGTCTAAAGGCAAGAATTTATATATGTTTTTGCTTATACTATTTGTACTTGCTTATACCATACCATTTTAAGGTAATAACATTAAACCATAATGTTATTACATAAAATATAAACTCATTCTAGAGAACACCATCCTGGTATGACAACGTGCTCCTTAACAGTGAGGACTCAATATGGATTGCAAATTTGCGTCTGCCAAGAGGAAGTGTTGAAAATCTATGTACCATCTTGGCAGAGGAACTTTCACCTGCTGACCTCACAGTGCGGGAGCCACTATCACTCATGAAGAGGTAAATAACTAAGATATGGATATTGTTTTTTTAATCGCATGCTCTAGCAGAAATAGAGTAAACCTATATTTTAGTGCAAATTTTCAGTACCTATTTTGCACATACTTGTAGGCCTACTAGCCCGGTTGACCAGCTCATGATATACATTGCATTCAAATGGTTTTTTTTCAATTACAGGGTCTGTATAGCACTCTATAAACTGGCTAGTTGCGCAGAATATAGAGCAGTGGCTGCCGTGTTTGGTGTGAGTACTGCCTCTGTGCATATCTACCTCCACAGATTCACCAAAGCCATTTGTAAAATCAAGTCACGGTACATACAATGGTACACAACTGAAGAAGCCATAGACATGGCTGCCTTCATAGAACAAAATTATAAATACCCTCAGGCTATAGGTGCTATAGATGGTAGCCACATACCTGTCAAGCCACCATTGGACGGCAAGGCAGACTATATCTGTCGAAAAGGCTACCCTTCAATTGTGCTACAGGGTGTTGTTGACGGCCACTATAGATTTAGAGATTTGTACGTTAATACACCAGGCAGTGCACACGACGCCGCTGTTTTTGCCAGGTCACCCCTCTCGCGTAAGCTTGAAGATATAATTCCAACAAATGACAAGGTCATTGATGGTGGTGTTGTGCCTCTTCACTTAATAGGAGATCCAGCATATCCTATGTCGAGCATGATCATGAAAGGATACATAGGAGCTGGCATCACACCAGAGCAAGACAGCTTTAATGTTTATCAATCGAGTGCGAGAATCTGTGTGGAGATTGCTTTCGGCAAGCTGAAGTCTCGGTGGCGAATTCTCCAGAAAAGGATTGATGTCGACACACACTTCGCGCCGATGATTATTACAGCTTGCTGTATTCTTCACAATATGTGTGAAAATCTCAGAGTTACAACTCCTGAAACTACTAAGGAAGACCAGGAAATTGAAAGAGCATTTCTCCAGCCAGAAAACTTACCCACAGTGAGAATGCTCAATTCTGAGGGTGCCAGGATTAGAGAGAGGATTACCAACTTTCTAGGTACCACTCAGCCTTTACGTCGGTCTTTTAGATCTTGATGACTCACTGTATATGTTGTATTTTGTACTATTAACCAATTTTTTGTTTTTACACTCAACCTGCTTTCATTATTACTAATAACTCATTTTCATTTAGTTTGTTGCACTTCCAACTAATTATTATTATCGTATTATATTGCGGAATAAATAGCAACTTAAAAGTTTAACATGAAATATATTATTATATTTGTAGCAGATGAATATATACACACAGTAAAACTATGACAAATAAAAGCGGCAGACTATATAATACAAAATAATAAATGATTAAAATTACAATTATGCATGTGATAGTATTATGCAAACAATATAAAAAAACTAAAAACTAAGGAGAGTAATGGACAAAATAATAATGGAGAGCAAAGGACTAATAATATGTAACTATGTATAATATGTAAATCTTTCATGCAATGTTATGCTACTTATCTATTAAAAAAATTGCTATTCAGTGTCATCTGGAACGGTGTGACGTGACCTTGGTGTGCTTGGTGGTGTGCTTGGTGGTGGTGCGTTGGGGGAGCCAAGTTGCCTTTCTCCGCCAAGTTGACTACAGGCGATCGTGTTGGTTGGAATGACGGTGGTTGCAAATTGTTGGGCGGGTGATTGAGAAAATGGTGGTGGCTGTTGGAATTGCATAGTTGGCGATTGCCATGGTTGAGGAGGGTGAAACTGGAGAGTTGATGGCTGTGATGGTAAAGGTGGATATGTGGGTTGTGCATAGAGTTGGCTAGTCCCAGGAGTAGCAGCAGAAGTAGGTTGAGTAGGCGGAGGGCAGCATGCTTTTATGGCTTGACTAAAAATATTTGTGATGTTGCTTAAAAATTCACCTTGTTGTTTTGCCATCATCTCCATGTAATCTTTCATTTTCTTCGATCGCTCCTCACGAAGGCTCTTCAACAGGTTTTCTAGGTCACTCGAGTGTTTTCGTTTACGTGAGGTGGATGGCTCACTATCAGTTGTGTTGGAGGATAGTGTCCTTGGTGGTCTGTCCATCTCCGCATCTCCACTTCCTGATGTTTTTGGCTGTTCCTGTAGCTCTTCACAACTACAATGATTGCCAAAACTGCTTATGTAATAACTAGTCTCACAATTAAATGTCTTCAGTAACGCTAAAAATATCTAATACATAAAATGGTATACAAGCATTCTTCAAATTTTCCATACATCTATATGTGAGTATTAAATTTTTTTGTATGTATCAAAGCTGCCCATGATCACTTAAATCCTTATAGTATCAAGACTAGTATGGACCCTTACCTCCTTTCCTCATTTTCCATAGCAGCCAACTCTTCAGATACATCGTTAACTATCGGTCTATGCCCCATGACGCCATGCATCTTTTCGTAAAATCTCCATGTTGACGGAGTTCCACCTATGAAAACATTGTGATCATTATCATCTACATTATCTGTGTACTACGATTAAACACCTTATGAATCACATAACTCTGTCAAAACAATAATTAATTTAGCATTAATAAGCTGCCCATAGTAAATAAGAGTAAAAAGAAAACGATAAGTTTTTTATTTAAGCCAACACACCTGACTTAGAAGACTTAATCCTCTCCTCCCTATAAGTTGACTTCAGAGTCTTCCACTTGGTGTTGATCTGCCTCCTTGACAGTTTGGCCTCTCCTTCCAATTTGCAATGCTCATTAACGGCATCTGCTAGTTGGTTATAAATGGCCGTATTTCTTTCTCTTCGGCCATCTATCTTTACGAAAATATTTAGAGCGACAATTAGATCGAGCATCACAATCACTAACTCGTCCGAAAACAGTGCATTCACCATATTAACGATATTACAAAAACAAGTGCTTTAAAACAGTTGCGCCGAGAATGCCGTAAGGACAAGTACCGATGAAGTACGATTAAAATCCAACCTCCGATCGCAAAGATTTGTGCAAAAATACGAATATTCATGTTTACATCATGCGCAGTACATCGTTGTTGATTCGACGTTTTCAAAAATACCCCCACTTGAAACGGAGGTTTGAATCGCTTCGAAGAATTAGTGATTCGACGTTTTGGACCATTTGCATGCTACGAAGATGCTACGAAGATGAAAAATACGACAAAACTTCGTAGCATGTAACACTAGTGATAGTCACTTTTTGAATTGTCTTAACTAGCCTTAACTTTATTATTTCCGGTTTCCCTAACAGATTACTATTGTTTCTCTTCATAACACTGATCCTCGCTATTATTCTTTGTCCTCTCTTTGAGATCAACTCAATTTTTGACTCGCCTGCTGTCTCTAACCTCTTGCCATCTGCCCCTTTCAGTACTCATTTAGTTGGTTCAATCTTGCAGTTTATCCTCCTTGCTGTTGCTTCACTCATAACTGTTACACCAGCTCCTGTGTCTATCTCGAAATTTATGTATTAGTTTTTAGTTTTCAAGCTGATTAGGAAATCATTGGCTGCTTTAAATCTTTTTAATTTCTCTTTTAGTCATAATGAATCTTCTGAATGTTCCGATGCATCATTTTCAACCATGCTTATTTTCTTATCTGTTAGCCGGTTAGGACAGCTTCTTGCCATGTGTCCTGTTTCTGAGCAAGCATAGCAAGTGATAGGTGACCTTTCATCATTTTTTCTTAGAGTGCCTGCCTCCCTGGTTAAGTTTCGTCCTCTGTATCCTCTATTATACCCAGTGCCTCTATTTCTGAAGCAATCTTTTGAGATGTGTCCGAATCTATCGCGTGTGTAGCATTGTACTCCTGATCTCCCTGTACCGATATTACCTTTGTTTCTTGCTCCTCCATCAGCTCTACCTCCTATCCTTTGTATTAACTCATCGTCTTCTTCTTCTCCTATTGATCTATCGTTTCTTTTTCCGTTGTTGTTATTATCCCCGCTGCTATTGTGGCTGACTCGTACTGACTGCACCTAGCTCTTGCTTTCTCTAGGGTGATATTCTTCGTAAGTAACAACTGTTTTCTCATTTTATCATCATTCATACCCATTATCAAAACCTGCAGTATTAGATCTTTCTCTAACTCCAGCCTGCATTGTTTTGCTGCCCTTTCTATTCTTTCTACAGACCTGCATAAATCTTCACAATTATCCTGTTTCATAGTAAATAATCTGTGTCTCTTTGCTACTATATGTTCCTTCTCAGAAAAATAATCGTCAATTTTTTCTTTAATGTCGTCGTATTGCATGGCGTCGACCTCTATCTCCCATGTTTCAAAAATATCATACCCCTTCTCTCCCCTGCAGTCCAACAGAAATGCTGCCTTCTTTTGTTCTAAATCATATTCTTCTGATTCTAATTTTCTTGTCACTCTGGTGTGTTCCTTTCTTTTTAATCCTGCTGACACAATCGCTATTTCAAATCTCTTAATAAATCTCCTCCATCCTTCCAATTTAGCTCCTGTTTCTAGTCTCAGTTCGGGTGTCTTAACCCCCTTCCCAAAAATACTATTATTGTGTCTGTCGCTCATTTTCCAGGTTATTATTCCTCAATCCTTCACTATTGTATAACTTATAATTTTTTATTTCTTTCTTCAACTATTATCCTTTCAAATACTCTCTTTAATCATCAATTATTCGCTATTGCCTAATAATTTGATTATTATCGCTACTATTATCGTTGACTTATTGATTTACCTTGTAGTCGCCACTCTTGACACCATCTAATGTACCTGGTTTAAGTTCCTAGTTCTTGCATCCTACCTCTCTAGTTCTCGCAGTTAAGATGCTGCAATCCCCCTATCTTGTCGCGAACCGGACATCCGGTTCTCCGCATCACAAAACAATAATAATAAACAATAATAATAAACAATAATAATAAACAATAATAATGAACAATAATAATAAACAATATTAATGAACAATAATAAACAATATTAATAGACAATAATAATAGACAATAATAATAAACAATAATAATAAACAATATTAATAATAAATATTAATAAACAATATTAATAAACAATAATAATAAACAATAATAATGAACAATAAAAATGAACAATAAAAATAAACAATAATAATAAACAATAATAATGAACAATAAAAATAAACAATAATAATAAACAATATTAATAAACAATAATAATAAACAATAACAATGAACAATAAAAATGAACAATAAAAATAAACAATAAAAATAAACAATAATAATAAACAATAATAATGAACAATAAAAATAAACAATAATAATAAACAATATTAATAAACAATAATAATAAACAATAATAATGAACAATAAAAATAAACAATAATAATAAACTATATTAATAATCAAAATTAATAAACAATAATAATAAACAATATTACTAAACAATAATAATAAACAATAACAATAAACAATAATAATGAACAATAATAATAATCAATATGAATAAACAATAATAATAAACAATATTAATAAACAATAATAATGAACAATAATAATAAACAATAATAATGAACAATAATGATAAACAATAATACTAAACAATGATAATAAACAATGATAATAAACAATATTAATAATCAATAATAATTAACAATATTAATAAACAATAATAATGAACAATAATAATAAACAATAATAATGAACAATAATAATAAACAATAATAATAAACAATAAAAATAAACAATATTAATAATCAATAATAATAAACGATACTAATAAACAATAATAATGAACAATAATAATAAACAATAATAATGAACAATAATAATAAATAATAATAATAATAAACCATAATAATGAGCAATAATAATAAACAATAATAATAAACAATAAAAATAAACAACTAATATGTTGTACTATAAACCACCAACCATATACCATTAGATTCAGAGTTTGCCAACAACTATACATGGCAATTAATTTTTTCAATGCGCATGCAACTGACCTTGATAGAGATCAAAAGATAATCTAGCTACTTGCTTATTGTATTCTCAACTAGATGTAATTAATTTTATGATGCTATTAAAACTCAATTTGAACAACTCTTTAATAATTTGTGGCCCTGGAAAGGGCCATCGGGGTGTGTAAAGTGATTTATGGGAGGATGCTAAGATGAACAAAGGAGTGAGTTCTTGGGTGGTCTCATAACCTCTGACAGCCCTGTGCGTAAAGCTTAAACTGACCTGCTCTCAGAGTACTCCTGTAAAGCAGGTATATGAGTAGAGTAAAGACAGCTCAGTTTGTCAGGTGCAGCTAATGAAAGGCTTCCATGAACCATCTTTCGGTGCCAACGACTACTTCTATCTACCGCACGGCGAATGCAGTAATTTAGTAAACTCTTCAGGTAAGCAGCAAGCTATTTGCCAAATTTTGGGACTTCCTATCCAAAACATTTCTTCCCTTTTCATTCTCAGGTGAGGCCGTTTAGATGGTGTGGAACGAACAAAGATCGTGTGTCTGCACCAATCGCATCTAAATATGGCAACCTTTCAAATTTCGTGGTCAAAGGTAAGCTATCTCTTACCTTTACACATGCCCTTCTCAGTCACCTTTGCTCACGCTAGTGTTTTACCCACAACAACTGTCCTTGGTTTGACATCCTTGTTTTTACGCCTTTCCAGAAAGGTTTTAGTGGAGCAGCCAGAATAAGAATTTGAAGGGTTGTTGATGCTCAACGGGTCAATTTTGTAATTATCTAAAAACTTCATACACCTTAATCAAAATTTTATGTGGTAGCGCGAAACAACAGAAAAAACTACATTATTCACTGTATTTCCATGCTTCAAATATGCTTACTATATGTAATTGTACGTGTATATCTACTTATCCTTTGTTGGTCGTATATGTAATTGTACATGTATATCTACTTATCCTTTGTTAGTCCTATATGTAATTGCACATGTATATCTACTTATCCTTTGCTAGTCCTATATGTAATTGTATGTGTATATCTACTTATCCTTTGTTGGTCGTATATGTAATTGTACATGTATATCTACTCATCCTTTGTTAGTCCTATATGTAATTGCACATGTATATCTACTTATCCTTTGCTGGTCCTATATGTAATTGTATATGTATATCTACTTATCCTTTACTGGTCCTATATGTAATTGTATGTGTATATCTACTTATCCTTTGTTAGTCCTATATGTAATTGTACATGTATATCTACTTATCCTTTGTTAGTCCTATATTTAATTGTACATGTATATTTACTTATCCTTTGTTGGTCGTATATGTAATTGTACATGTATATCTACTTATCCTTTGTTAGTCCTATATGTAATTGCACATGTATATCTACTTATCCTTTGCTAGTCCTATATGTAATTGTATGTGTATATCTACTTATCCTTTGTTGGTCGTATATGTAATTGTACATGTATATATACTTATCCTTTGTTAGTCCTATATGTAATTGTATGTGTATATCTACTTATCCTTTGTTGGTCGTATATGTAATTGTACATGTATATCTACTTATCCTTTACTGGTCCTATATGTAATTGTATGTGTATATCTACTTATCCTTTGTTGGTCGTATATGTAATTGTACATGTATATCTACTTATCCTTTGTTAGTCCTATATTTAATTGTACATGTATATTTACTTATCCTTTACTGGTCCTATATGTAATTGTATATGTATATCTACTAATCTTTTGTTGGTCCTATATGTAATTGTATATGTATATTTACTTATCCTTTGTTGGTCCTATATGTAATTGTATATGTATATCTACTTATCCTTTACTGGTTCTATATGTAATTGTACATGTACATTTAATTATCCTTTACTGGTCCTATATGTAATTGTACATGTATATCTACTTATCCTTTACTGGTCTCATCTGTAATTGTACATGTATGTCTACTTATCCTTTACTGATCCTAAAAGTAATTGTACATGTATATCTACGTATCCTGTACTGGTCCTATATGTAATTGTATATGTATATCTACTCATCCTTTGTAGGTTCTATATGTAATTTTACATGTATATCTATGTATCATGTACTGGCCAAATATGTAAATGTATATGCATATCTACTTATTCTTTACTAGTCCTATATGTAATTGTACATGTATATCTGCTAATCATTTACTGGACCTATATGTACTGTAGTTGTATGTGTATATCTACTTATCCTTTGTTGGTCCTGTATGTAGTAATATGTGTATATCTACTTATCCTTTACTGGTCCTACATGTAATTGTACATGTATATCTACTTATCCTTTACTGGTCCTATATGTAATTGTACATGTATATCTGCTTATCCTTTACTAGTCCTATATGTAATTGTACATGTATATCTGCTTATCCTTTACTGGTCCTATATGTAACTGTATATGTATATCTACTTATCCTTTTCTGGTCCTATATGTAATTGTATATGTATATCTACTTATCCTTTACTGGTCCTATATGTAATTGTACATGTATGTCTACTTATCCTTTTTGGTCCTGTAGGTAATTGTATAGGTATATCTACGTAGACTTATCCTTTGCTGGTCCTATATGTAGTTATATGTGTATATCTACTTATCCTTTACTGGTCCTACATGTAATTGTACATGTATATCTACTTATCCTTTACTGGTCCTATCTGTAATTGTATATGTACATCTACTTATCTTTTGTTGGTCTAATATGTAATTGTATATGTATATCTACTTATCCTTTTTGGTCCTATATGTAGTTGTACATGTATATCTACTTATCTTTTACTGGTCCTATATGTAATTTTATATATATATAAATTTTGTTTCCTCGCCCTGGATACCCCATATGGGTGGTAAATTCTGCTCTAACTCAGGTCTCCTACCAGAGACCTGGGAGTTTGAGCACTCGCCTCAAGATCTTAGCTGTTCCCAATAGCGCACTTTTCTGCAACTCCCCTGAGTTGATTGTTGTTGGTATTTGGGCAAGCCACATTTCATGCGCCGGTGTTATTGCGCCCAGTGCCCCAATGACTACTGGGATCACAGTTTTTCTTACATTCCAGCATTTTTCAATTTCTTCTCCAATAGGGAGATATTTCTCTACCTTTTCTTTTTCTTTGCTGGCTATATTGTAGTCATTGGGTACTGCTATATCTATTATATTAGCCCTCTAGTTCTCCTTGTCTACCACCACTATATCTGGTTGGTTTGCTAGGACATGCTTGACAGTTTGGATGTAGAAGTCCCAGAGGATCTTAGCGCGGTCATTTTCATTCACCTTCCCAGGAGCTTCCCACCAGTGTTGTGGTTTATTAAGGCCATACTCATCACATAGACTTCTATACACAATACCTGCGATATGATTATGCCGCTCAGTGTATGCGTTTCCTGCTAGCTGCTTGCATCCACTGATGATGTGTTGGATGGTCTCAGGTGCATCCTTGCACAGTCTGCATCTAGAATTGTCTCTAGTGTGATAGATTTTTGTTTGGTGTTGCCTTGTTGGGAGCACTTGCTCCTGGGCTGCCATGATTAGCGACTCTGTATTGGCCGTTAGGTTTCCTTTGTTCAGCCACATATATGTCTGGTGAAGATCGCCAACCTTAGATATTTGTCAGTGGTAAGCACCATGAAGAGGTTTCGTGTGCCAGTCAATTTCCTCATCATCAGGGCGTAGGTCCGTTGTAAGAGCAGCCAATTGAAATTCAGCTAGCAACTTATCTGAAGTGGCCATGGAGGCTGCATATGCTTTGATGTTTTGCTCCTCCTCTTTCGCTGTCTGCTGCACACTTTTGAGTCCCCTACCACCATCTTTCCTATCGAGATACAATCTAGTAGTATCAGATTTTGGGTGGAGTGCTCCATGCATGGTCAGCAGTTTACGAGTTGCTATATATGTCTCTTTGATGGCTTCCTCTGTCCACTTTATTATGCCTGCTGGATATCTTACTACTGGCAGTGCGTAGGTATTTATTGCCATGACTTGGTTCTTGGCATTGCGCTGGCTTCGTAAGACCTGCCGAAGGCGTTTCTTGTATTCGGTAATGGCTTTGTGACGTACCTCGGCTTCGTGGTTGATGTTGCTTTGCATAATCCCCAAGTACTTGTACCCTTCTTCTATATCTTTGATGGTACCATTTGGCATTCTTAGGCCATCTGTGAGCATAGAATGGCCTTTCTTAAGAATTAGCCTTCCACATTTCTCAATACCGAAGGTCATTCCGATGTCCTTGCTGTATACCTGAGTGAGGTGTATTAGCGAATCAATGTCCCTTTCTTTGTTAGCGTGGTGTTGATGTCATCCATGTAGAAGAGGTGGTTTATCTTGGTGCCACTCTTAAACTGGTACCCATAATGAGTCTCCTCCAACATATTGCTTAGAGGGTTTAGGCATATGCAGAAGAGCAGCGGTGATAAGGAGTCACCTTGATAGATGCCTCGCTTGATTTTTACACTCGCCAGCTTTTTGCCATTAGCCTCCAGTTCCGTCTTCCATTTGGTCATTGACATCTTGATGAATGCCACAAGAGCAGGGTGAACATTGTACATACTGAGGCACTCAAGTATCCACCTATGGGGAATTGAGTCATAGGCCTTTTTGTAGTCAATCCAAGCCATGGCAAGATTGGTTTGCCTACTCCTGCTGTCTTGACAGACCGTCCGATCCACCAGTAACTGATGTTTGGCTCCTCGGGTGTTGCGTCCAATTCCTTTCTGAGCACTGGTCATATAGTGACTCATGTGCTCTTCCAGTTTGTCTGCAACTATTCCTGAGAGCAGTTTCCAGGTGGTGGGCAAGCATGTTATTGATCGATAGTTTTTGGTAATCGGCCCCTGCTTTGGATCTTTTATCAGAAGTACAGTTCGTCCTTTGGTCAGCCATTCTGGATGGTCACCTTGTTCTATCAGGCATTCCATCTGTTTAGCCATTCTAGTGTGAAGTGATGTCAATTTCTTTAACCAGAAGGCTTGAATCATGTCATGGCCAGGTGCTGCCCAGTTTTTCATATGCTGCACTCTGCACTTGATGTCCTCTTCGCTGATGATGAGTCCTTGCTGAGCCACAGTGTTTTGACGGCTGTCGTTAAGCCTCTTCAGCCAATTTGCAGTGGTGTTATGAGTAGTCTCTTTCTCCCAGATGTCCTTCCAGAACTTTGAAGTGCTAGATCGGGAAGGCTCAGACATTGGCCTCTGCAGTTCACCTTTGAACTGGGAATACACTCTAGATGGATTATTGATGAACAGTTCGTTCATTATCTTGTTATCCCGTTTTTTGGTGTACCGCTTCAGTCGTGCCGAGAGTGCTACTAGCTGCTGTTTGGCAGACTCTAGAGCTTCTATTGTGGCTTCTCTTTTTGGAAGCTCTAAACTGTGGTTAGATCTCTCACTGAGCCTACTAACTTTCTTGCGCAAGTCTTTTATCTTATTTTGTAGCCTCAGCTGCCAGGATGGAATTGCTTGAAGCCTTGTTGGCAGTGTCTTAATACCCATCTCCTCCAAGATGACAGTTGCTGTACTGTAGAATAGGGCATTAGTCTCACTGATTGATCCAGTTGGGATCGACTCCAGTGCCAATTAATGTCTTTTAACAGCTTCTTAGGTATGGTCTTGCTAACTATTCGTAGTGGTACCCTGCTTCCACAATCATTAACAGCTGGCATCTTGTTGATGATATTTTCCGCAAGCTCTTCCACCCTTGGGTCAAGGTCCAAGTGTATGTTTTCTTCAACCCGTGAGTCAACACATGATCGAGGATGTGTCACAGTGTGTGTTGATATGCACTCATCATTGGTCGAGGTTACCTGGGTGAACTGTTCCCTAATTTCATCTACCTCAAGTTCCGATATGAGGTTCCGCTTGATTATGTTACTCCTCTAAGCTACAAGTTGCTTAGCGGTTAGTGGCAATTCAGGGCGCATGTTTATCCACAGTTGATGCATCCTTCCCATGTAGCCCCACTTTTGAGGTTCACTCATAAAGTAGCACTGCATGAGGTCCGTGTTATCAGTCCGAGTTCATTTCATCCGTTTTGAACCAGTAGCCTTGTCCTGGTTCAGCTACAGGCAGCGCGGACCTTGGTTGACCGGGCCGGCATGGTTTTGGTTATTGCACTCATCATAGAGGTTGTAGACATTATACAAGCAAGGGTCTTTTCTAAGGACCACCAGAAAAGTGCAGTTGTTGGGGTTTGAACCGAGGACCTAATGATCACGGTCCCAATACCACCGATACACCAACTGCGCTATCTGTCCTGTATATATATATATATATATATATATATATATATATATATATATACAGTGAAACATGGATAACTCGCCCTCGGATATAGCGAACACATGGTTAACTTGACTGGATTTGCTTGGTCCGTTCCCACGCAATGATAAATGGCTATATAATTCGAACTCAACACTGTTATAACGAACTGTTTTTGCCCAACGGCTACCAAAACGGTTGCTATCGCTTTATAAAATCACTTTATTCCAAGCCATAGAGATAAACCTCAACTTTTCGTAATTCATAAGCGTCGTTATTACCTCCATCGGCAAAACATTTTTGTCAACGACTTTTCTAAAGGTTTGGTGAAATTTGATTTATCCTGCTTTACGATGAATAGCATGGACTAGCCGGATCACGCGCGTAAGGATTTTCGCCACGCACATACCAAACAAAAACAGCATGTTGTTTTTGTTTTGTATTTGCGTGGCGAAAATCCTTGAGTGCGTGACCCGGCTAGCCCGTGATGAATAGTTTTCCTACGTTGATTCCGTGTTGAATCAACGTCGGAATGTTGAATGTTTAGAATGTCTTAAACATTGTTGTAATTAAACGTATACGTTGTCTTAGCTAAAAAACTATTCATCGTTTGACCTAAACACAGAATACGTGTGTACATTCAATAAGTATCCATTCAAAAAGCGTGAGTGATATACAATGTATCGTAAACCACGTAAAACTTTTAATTGAACTGCCTCGGAGTGTTGCTCTTAACGAATCTCAGGTAAAGTAATGTAATCTTTGCATAAACTTCAAGGGGAGTAAGACGGGGTCGTGGGTAAAACGCTCAAAAGAAAAAGATGTCTTTTCTTTTGAGCATTTCAGCAACGATCAAGTTTTGCCAATGTCAATCTAAAAAACGTCCTTGCAATAACATCACCTCAAACAGCAAACCAATCTCAAGTGATAGAAAAATCTCTATACTTTTTGATAAAAACGTATTAAGCTAAACATTAGAAGCATTTAATTTGAAACAAGCCATTTGTGCTTTTGATTTATATTATATTTTGTATATGTACATGTATCTACTAATAAATAAGTAAATACATGGACTTGTGATAGTGCTCTGATAACTTGAACGCTCCGATAATTCGAACACTTTTGCGCGGTCCCTTGAAGTTCGAGTTATCCGAGTTTCACTATATATATATATATATATATATATAAATCATTTACTGGTCCTATATGTAATTGTACATGTATATATACTTATCCTTTACTAGTCTCATATATAATTGTACATGTATATCTACTTATCCTTTACTGGTCCTATATGTAGTTGTATGTGTATTTCTACTTATCCTTTGTTGGTCCTATATGTAATTGTACATGTATATCTACCTATCCTTTGCTGGTCCTATATGTAGTTGTATATGTATATCTACTTATCCTTTACTGGTCCTATATGTAATTGGATATGTATATCTACTTATCCTTTGTTGATCCTATATGTAATTGTACATGTATATCTACTTATCCTTTACTGGTCCGATATGTAATTGTACATGTATATCTTCTTATTCTTTACTGGTCCAATATGTAATTGTACAGGTATATCTACTTATCCTTTATTAGTCTTATATGTAATTGTACATGTATATCTACTTATCCTTTACTGGTCCAATATGTAATTGTACATGTATATCTACTTATCCTTTACTGGTCCTATATGTAATTGTACATGTATATCTACTTATCCTTCACTGGTCCGATATGTAATTGTACATGTATATCTACTTATTCTTTGTTGTTCCTATTTGTAATTGTACATGTATATCTACTTATCCTTTACTGGTCCTATATGTAATTGTACATGTATATCTATTTATTCTTTGTTGTTCCTATATGTAACTGTACATGTATATCTACTTATCCTTTGCTGGTCCTATATGCAATTGTATATGTATATCTACTTATCCTTTACTGGTCCTATATGTAATTGTATATGTATATCTACTTTTCCTTTGTTGGTCTTATATGTAATTGTTTATGTATATCTACTTATCCTTTGTTGATCCTATATGTAATTGTACATGTATGTCTACTTATCCTTTACTGGTCCGATATGTAATTGTACATGTATATCTACTTATTCTTTACTGGTCCAATATGTAATTGTACAGGTATATCTACTTATCCTTTATTAGTATTATATGTAATTGTACATGTATATCTACTTATCCTTTACTGGTCCTATATGTAATTGTACATGTATATCTACTTATCCTTTACTGGTCCTATATGTAATTGTACATGTATATCTACTTATCCTTTACTGGTCCGATATGTAATTGTACATGTATATCTACTTATTCTTTGTTGTTCCTATTTGTAATTGTACATGTATATCTACTTATCTTTTACTGGTTCTATATGTAATTGTACATGTATATCTACTTATCCTTTACTGGTCCTATATGTAATTGTATATGTATATCTACTTTTCCTTTGTTAATCCTATATGTAATTGTACATGTATATCTAATTATTCTTTGTTGTTCCTATTTGTAATTGTACATGTATATCTACTTATCTTTTACTGGTTCTATATGTAATTGTACATGTATATCTACTTATCCTTTACTGGTCCTATATGTAATTGTACATGTATATCTACTTATCCTTTACTGGTCCGATATGTAATTGTACATGTATATCTACTTATTCTTTGTTGTTCCTATTTGGAATTGTACATGTATATCTACTTATCCTTTACTAGTCCTATATTTAATTGTACATGTATATCTACTTATCCTTTACTGGTCCTATATGTAATTGTATATGTATATCTACTTTTCCTTTGTTAATCCTATATGTAATTGTACATGTATATCTAATTATTCTTTGTTGTTCCTATTTGTAATTGTACATGTATATCTACTTATCTTTTACTGGTTCTATATGTAATTGTACATGTATATCTACTTATCCTTTACTGGTCCTATATGTAATTGTACATGTATATCTACTTATCCTTTACTGGTCCGATATGTAATTGTACATGTATATCTACTTATTCTTTGTTGTTCCTATTTGGAATTGTACATGTATATCTACTTATCCTTTACTAGTCCTATATTTAATTGTACATGTATATTTACTTATCCTTTACTGGTCCTATATGTATATGTACATGTATACCTACTTATCCTTTACTGGTCTTATGTGTAATTGTACATGTATATCTACTTATCTTTTATTGGTTCTATATGTAATTGTACAGGTATATCTACTTATCCTTTGTTGGTCCTATATGTATATCTACTTATCCTTTATTGGTCTTATATGTAATTGTACATGTATATCGACTTATCCTTTACTGGTCCTATATGTAATTGTACATGTATATATACTTATCCTTTACTAGTCTCATATATAATTGTACATGTATATCTACTTATCCTTTACTGGTCCTATATGTAGTTGTATGTGTATTTCTACTTATCCTTTGTTGGTCCTATATTTAATTGTACATGTATATCTACTTATCCTTTGTTGGTCCTATAAGTAATTGTACATGTATATCTACTCATCCTTTGTTGGTCATATTTGTAATTGTACATGTATATCTACGTATCATGTATTGGTCCTGTATGTAATTGTATATGTATATCTACTTATTCTTTACTAGTCCTATATGTAGTTGTACATGTATATCTACTTATCCTTTGCTGGTCCTATATGTAATTGTACATGTATATCTACTTATCCTTTACTGGTCCTATATGTAATTGGATATGTATATCTACTTATCCTTTGTTGGTCCTATATGTAATTTTACATGTATATCCACTTATCCTTTATTGGTTCTATATGTAATTGTACATGTATATCTACTTATCCTTTGCTGGTCCTATATGTAATTGTATATGTATATCTACTTATCCTTTACTGGTCCTATATGTAATTGGATATGTATATCTACTTATCCTTTGTTGATCCTATATGTAATTGTACATGTATGTCTACTTATCCTTTACTGGTCCGATATGTAATTGTACATGTATATCTTCTTATTCTTTACTGGTCCAATATGTAATTGTACAGGTATATCTACTTATCCTTTATTAGTCTTATATGTAATTGTACATGAATATCTACTTATCCTTTACTGGTCCAATATGTAATTGTACATGTATATCTACTTATCCTTTACTGGTCCTATATGTAATTGTACATGTATATCTACTTATCCTTCACTGGTCCGATATGTAATTGTACATGTATATCTACTTATTCTTTGTTGTTCCTATTTGTAATTGTACATGTATATCTACTTATCCTTTACTGGTCCTATATGTAATTGTACATGTATATCTACTTATTCTTTGTTGTTCCTATATGTAACTGTACATGTATATCTACTTATCCTTTGCTGGTCCTATATGCAATTGTATATGTATATCTACTTATCCTTTACTGGTCCTATATGTAATTGGATATGTATATCTACTTATCCTTTACTGGTCCTATATGTAATTGGATATGCATATCTACTTATCCTTTGTTGGTCCTATATGTAATTGTACACGTATATCTACTTATCCTTTGTTGGTTCTATATGTAATTGTACATGTATATCTACTTATCCTTTGCTGGTCCTATATGCAATTGTATATGTATATCTACTTATCCTTTACTGGTCCTATATGTAATTGGATATGTATATCTACTTATCCTTTGTTGGTTCTATATGTAATTGTACATGTATATCTACTTATCCTTTGCTGGTCCTATATGCAATTGTATATGTATATCTACTTATCCTTTGTTGGTTCTATATGTAATTGGATATGTATATCTACTTATCCTTTGTTGGTTCTATATGTAATTGTACATGTATATCTATTTATCCTTTGCTGGTCCTATATGCAATTGTATATGTATATCTACTTATCCTTTACTGGTCCTATATGTAATTGGATATGTATATCTACTCATC
This sequence comes from Watersipora subatra, assembly GCF_963576615.1. Taxonomy (NCBI): domain Eukaryota; kingdom Metazoa; phylum Bryozoa; class Gymnolaemata; order Cheilostomatida; family Watersiporidae; genus Watersipora; species Watersipora subatra. Next base: position 28,769,382 of record NC_088713.1, read on the forward strand.
CTTTGCTGGTCTTATATGTAATTGTACATGTATAGCTACTTATTCTTTACTGGTCCTATATGTAATTGTATATGTATATCTACTTTTCCTTTGTTGGTCTTATATGTAATTGTTTATGTATATCTACTTATCCTTTGTTGATCCTATATGTAATTGTACATGTATGTCTACTTATCCTTTACTGGTCCGATATGTAATTGTACATGTATATCTACTTATTCTTTACTGGTCCAATATGTAATTGTACAGGTATATCTACTTATCCTTTATTAGTCTTATATGTAATTGTACTTGTATATCTACTTATCCTTTACTGGTCCTATATGTAATTGTACATGTATATCTACTTATCCTTTACTGGTCCTATATGTAATTGTACATGTATATCTACTTATCCTTTACTGGTCCGATATGTAATTGTACATGTATATCTACTTATTCTTTGTTGTTCCTATTTGTAATTGTACATGTATATATACTTATCTTTTACTGGTTCTATATGTAATTGTACATATATATCTACTTATCCTTTACTGGTCCTATATGTAATTGTATATGTATATCTACTTTTCCTTTGTTAATCCTATATGTAATTGTACATGTATATCTAATTATTCTTTGTTGTTCCTATTTGTAATTGTACATGTATATCTACTTATCTTTTACTGGTTCTATATGTAATTGTACATGTATATCTACTTATCCTTTACTGGTCCTATATGTAATTGTACATGTATATCTACTTATCCTTTACTGGTCCGATATGTAATTGTACATGTATATCTACTTATTCTTTGTTGTTCCTATTTGGAATTGTACATGTATATCTACTTATCTTTTACTAGTCCTATATTTAATTGTACATGTATATTTACTTATCCTTTACTGGTCCTATATGTATATGTACATGTATACCTACTTATCCTTTACTGGTCTTATGTGTAATTGTACATGTATATCTACTTATCTTTTATTGGTTCTATATGTAATTGTACAGGTATATCTACTTATCCTTTGTTGGTCCTATATGTATATCTACTTATCCTTTATTGGTCTTATATGTAATTGTACATGTATATCGACTTATCCTTTACTGGTCCTATATGTAATTGTACAGGTATGTTTACTTATCTTTAACTGGTCCTATATGTAATTGTATATGTATATCTACTTATCCTTTACTAGTCCTACATTTAATTGTACATGTATATCTACTTATCCTTTACTGGTCCTATATGTATATGTACATGTATACCTACTTTTCCTTTACCGGTCTTATATGTAATTGTACATGTATATCTACTTATCTTTTATTGGTTCTATATGTAATTGTACAGGTATATCTACTTATCCTTTACTGGTCCTATATGTAATTGTATATGTATATCTAATTTTCCTTTGTTAGTCCTGTATGTAATTGTACATGTATATCTACTTATTCTTTGTTGGTCCTATTGGTAATTGTACATCTATATCTACTTGTCCTTTACTGGTCCTATATGTAATTGTACATGTATATCTACTTATTCTTTACTGGTCCAATATATAATTGTACAGGTATATCTACTTATCCTTTATTAGTCTTATATGTAATTGTACATGTATATCTACTTATCCTTTACTGGTCCTATATGTAATTGTACATGTATATCTACTTATCCTTTACTGGTCCTATATGTAATTGTACATGTATATCTACTTATCCTTTACTGGTCCGATATGTAATTGTACATGTATATCTACTTATTCTTTGTTGTTCCTATTTGTAATTGTACATGTATATCTACTTATCTTTTACTGGTTCTATATGTAATTGTACATGTATATCTACTTATCCTTTGTTGGTCCTATATGTAATTGCACATGTATATATGCTTACCCTTTACTTGTCCTATATGTAATTGTACATTTATATCTGCTTACCCTTTACTTGTCCTATATGTAATTGTACATGTATATCTACTTACCCTTTACTTGTCCTATATGTTATTGTACATGTATATCTACTTATCCTTTGTTGGTCCTATATGTAATTGTACATGTATATCTGCTTACCCTTTACTTGTCCTCTATGTAATTGTACATGTATATCTACTTACCCTTTACTTGTCCTATATGTTATTGTACATTTATGTACACTTTTAAAATGAATTACGTAAAGTGATCATAAGGTTGGTGAAAAACAAGTATTTTCAATCTGTGGTCATAAAGGTTTAGTTTTTCATTAGTTGTTTGAAACACTCAACATCCCCAGAATTAATCGCTCGCTCTGTGAGTTCGTATTTTTATTGTAAAGCCGATACTCTACATATTTTCAAATGTCTCATCAAATCGCTGTTAAGCTCAACTCAGGAAACAAAATGTTTCCATTGCAGGTGCTGACTACATACCTGAGGAGCGACCCAACCTGTCTATTTCCTCAACAAATGATGCACTCGTGAGATTCAAAGTAGCTCCCAAACTCTATTATATACTTTTCTACGTTCTCCAATTCCAGAAGAATGTTTCTAAAAATGGTCCTGGTTCTGAAACAGTTACTATTGTTACAAAGGTTTGGATCGTACCTTTGTCTGTCTGTCCGTCTGTTGACGAAGACCGGTAGTTGCTGTAACAGTTGGTGATTGTTGTGATGGCTTAGACTAGAGAGTTAGTCCCGCTTATTGTTATTATCGTAAAACTTTGTATCACATTTGAATAATCAAGCTTTTTAATTGCTATCTGAAATCTAGTTTTAGAAATTAACTTTTCTAAAACTAGTCTAGTAAAACTGGGTCAAATAAAATGAATTTAGGATTTGTCTACTTTTTGATGAAGCAAACAGTTGGTGTCTATTTTAGGTCTACCCCGAGGCGAGAGACGACTGGTACTGGACAAACTTCACTCTAAACGGAAAGAATTTATTGGAGGTTTTCAAACCTGACGATGTAATCGTTGTAGAGGTGAGAGGCTATAGTAGTCGCTAGCTGTGATACGTGTTTTTAAAGTTCTAATGAATTATTCGTAAATGTAATGTAAAACCTCTAATTGAACGTCAATTGCGCTCTATTTTTCGACTCTTCTCTATCATAGTGGCGTTCAAATAGAGGTGGCATTCAAATAGAATCCTGCACATATAACTAGCATGCTTATAAAGAGCAGCGGCAAAAATAAAAACCAAATGTTTTTTATTTTCAGATTTTTGAACAATTAAACTATATTTCTAACGAAAAATTATTAGCAAAAATAAATTTCTAAGTAGTTCTAATCTAAATAGTTCAGACTAAATGGTTCAATAGAAGTATCATTTAAAGAACCTTGGCTAATTTTACTATGTCTGTGTGAAAATTTGATAAACCTTTAAATTTGTTTAAATTGCAAGACTATCGCTCATCTGATGACTGCAAGACTGGCGCTATCAGCAACTCCATTCTGCCGTAATTGTAATATAAAAGATCAATGGAGTCGCCGTAGTTGATATCTCGCAGTCAATCTGTGTAATGACAAGGAGAGAGCTTGTCTATTGGGTCTATTAGTATAGGTATAATTTCATGTTTAACTTCTTAGCGCTGCAGGATTCTACAGTTGCAAAGCTCCTCATCCATGACAGGTCATGCTGGAAATTGCTATAACTCAGCTGTAACTATAGGAAGTTGTTCTCTTCTGTCTATGCGGCTTGGTTGTGGTGTTATGTCGGTCGCTCCATTGGTAATCATAACGAATTTCACGCAAAACTTTATGTAGAAAAAAAAGATTACAACGTTTAACCAGCAACCAGTTTTTGCAGTAAACTTTAGTAGAACTTCAAAAAATAAAATAAATTGAAAATAAAATCCATAAGAACAAATAAAGCTGACTGATACAAAAATAGAAATAAAACTGACTGAGCGCACAAATAACAACATGTTTAGTCGCTGTTGTTGCCTAAGTTCTCAAGTTCTACTAAAGTTTACCGCAGAGACTGGTCGCTGGTTAAACGTTGTAATCTTATTTTTTTCTACATAAGTTTTGCGCGAAATTCGTTGATTACCAAGGGAGCGACCGACATAACATCGCAGCCAAGCCGCATAGACGGAAGAGAACAACTCCGTTTAAGTGCAGCTGATGCATCGGGTGCAGTACGTCTTGTGACAAGCTGTTGTGTTGCTCGCCCGCTCGACGGGGGGACAACTCCGCAAAAACAACAGTTTGTCAAGACAGGCTACCGTGAACCTAAAATATTGTTTAAATGTTTGCAGTACAGATTTTACACGGCATCTAAAGATTTGTATCTGTAAACTTCTCTTTATGTTTGGGGTTAGAGTACTGACATGTGAAAAACTTAACGTTGCATATAATGATAAAGTATAAATATACTATGTAAAAGAATTATATAAAATATTAATAAATTTAAATAAAATTTTTGATATATCATGATTACTAATACAATTTAAACTGACCGGGAAAATGTGCAAAGATTAAAAATCATTTATTTAATAATAAAACGCTAGGAATTATCCAGTACTTGTACGCGTGTAATGAGGTCATTAGTTGAGGTTAATGTCATGCCACATCACCAGCATTGGGTTCCTGTCGTCGAATTGCTTTATGATATTTTGTCTAAAACTGCAGAAGAATGTCGCTTGGTAGATTCCAGAGCTACATTCACAACTTCAAATTAAACCACGGCGTCGTTTTCTGACCTACTTCATGACATGAGTTAAAAAATGTGCTTGCAGTTTTGGTACTTGTTTACTGCAGTTTACTGAATGTGTAGCACTTTCTTTGGACTGATGAGACCTCTCACTAGTTGATCGTCAGCCGTCATGTGACGACAGACACAGGCAGTAGTCTTGGCAAATGAATCACATGGCTATTTTAAATTAAATGTAGTTGCGTCAAAAATGAAATTAGGACCCATAAAAGGCTAAAACATCAGCTACAATTTGATGCCATTTTTGTCTTTGTAGACCAACCCTGTCCAGAGATATATGCGTTTGAATGAGGCCCTCTTTTAAAAAGCTCACGTTCCAGCGGGTGCCAATTTCGTGACGTAACAAGTTTGTTTTCTGAAACGAAACCACGAGCGATAAATATGAGGTCGCTTCGTTAGCCAATCACGAGCGCGAAATTTTTATATAGGCCGTAATAAATGTTATCACTCGTAAAACGGGTTGTCTGTGATCTCGAAGATTCTCATTCGATAGAGAATTCTCACCGTTACTGGTTCAGCGCTTTTCACCAATTACTACATACAAGTTATAGTTTTAAAATGGCTTCATGTTCGAGCGACTGCGACTCAGAGTTATCTGAGCAACCTTTAGTCAAAGATTGGAGCAGGCAGCCTATGGTAAAAGCTGACAGGCGTCAGCAGCGTTTTGCTGTAGAGAAAGACAGAATGGAGGTAAATTAACTTAGAGTCTTCTATACCTAAGTAAATGTAATTTTTATAGTCATAAATACATATACTAATTAATAAAATGATAATTCTTTGCTATCTCCAATCATCGTTTCATAGCTCATCTGCCGTTTTACCTAGCTTTAATATTTTTTTTCGAATCTTTGGTAAATTAGAGTCATGATTACAAATTATTTTCACTCGTAGGAAGTGGGTAAAATCGATTGATCATTGCTCATCATTAACTACCAAAAACAAAGCTTCGAATTGCTGGTTTTGTATTTATATATTTTACATACCTATATTTTTGTTAAACGTTTACTCATATCGTGATTTTAGATTAGCAATCTAATTGACTCCCAAATTGAAACCTTACCGTAAATACACCTTAGAACGACATCAATGAATGCGTGTAATCATTACGTTTGTTTTATTGATTACAGGATGTTTACGTGGCACCACCAGTTCAGCAGTGGTGCAAGTGTGAGAATTGCCATGCGTGGAGTAAAAAAGAAATGAACATATGCTGCACAAATCACGACATGTGGCATTCCATTCCGCAAACTGGTATCAAATGCGTTACCGAAGCTGACGAAATAAAAGATCTAATAAAGCCAGGTCCATTGAGAGTGGCTTATTATAACTACTGCCACTACCATGGTAAGCTTATGAGGTTTGCAGCTGCTATTTTTACTGCTTACTTCAAGTAAGTTATCAAGATACTGTAAAAGTATGATATTTTGTTAGTGCCCAAGTATCCAGATGCGGAGAGCCTGGTACCATCTGAAAGACTGAAAGACTGCGACATCTACAACATGGTGTGTAGGCAGAGGAGATTATGCGCGTATAGATCTCTGGTATTCTGGACATATCCAACAGGACTTGGGAGGGGAGAGCGACGACCACTACCAGCCTGCGTGTATAACATGGTGCGAGCTGCATACCCTGGCACTGAATATGAGGATGAATACGCAGATATGGCGCATACAGAATTTGAATTTACTGCAGTGGAGTGATTTTTATATACTTTATTTTACAAATATACTATAAAGATATAATTTCTATTTAATATAAATTAATATATTTATACACTTAAACTTTGTAGGCAATGTATAATATATACAAAAATAAAAAAGTAAAAGACAATGAATGCAAACGGCGAACAGCAAAATAAATGTAGCAAATAGAGTTGAACTACGAACAGAGAAAATTCACAGGAATACAGTCAGACAATGGAAAAAATGTGGCTTGACAAACTTCTCGTCTCCTGTCTGGCTGCTTCCTCTACCTCATCAACGAACCTGCAGCTATAATCATCAACAAAAGATAAATGACAAAAAAAATTAAACACTTCATTGTCTTGCCACATCTGCCAAAGTATTGTCTGGCAGAATGGCTTATGAATTATAATCAGCAGTATGATTAGCTATTACTGAGAGATTCGTGGAAAGCTCTATTCATCGCGCAAAGTTAGAATCACCATGGTCATGAAATCTTGTCTTGCTGGCTCCCCATGAACAAAGCCATTGTTATATGCACTCTCGTACAAGCCTTGCATAACCAAACCATTCTGAGCCACACCATCAATCGCAGAGTGGAAAGGTTGCTTTCCCGCGAATGGAAAAAAGGGAAACCCCTTGCCAGGTCAAATTAAATTTTAGTTTCTAATGCGGGTGAATTGACTTCAACAAAATTTTTTATTACGTCTTACGTTCACTAATTTGGTCAACTCACAAAACAATTGCTTGTCTATTATCAACTAATCATATAAATGATCAGCAGAAAAATTTCTACAAATTCACACTAACAATGTCTAGATTATGATGAATACACGATGCAGTTAGTTTCACCACATTCGAATAGTTCTTTTTGAACATGCGGCTACTCAGCCTTAGCACGATGTCATTGTCTGCATCTTGCTAAGGTTCCTCCATCAGTGCCTTGAGCCGTTGACTGAGGTATCCTACTATATTTGAGGCTCAACGAAACACACAAGGCACATCAGAAGGCGTCCAACTTAGTACCGAGGCTGGCATCCACGTCGATCTTTATATATATATATAATAATATAATTATAATATACATAATATATATATTATAATATACTTACACATGTTATGTAATATAAATAATATATATTAATATATAATACAATATACATAATATATATTGTAATATATTTATATATATTATGAATAATATGTATAAATATATAACAATATAATTATAAATAAATATATAATAATATAATTATAACATACATAATATATATACTATAAATATTATAATATTATATTGTTGTAAAGACAGTGAGTACATATAATCGATGAAATAATACGCATTATCAAATACGAACTAGCAGTTACTATATTTCTTACCCCTCAAAGCTTTCTTCTGAAACCTCGTCTTCCGTCTCACTGTTATCTGAATCTGGCACCCATTCTTCTTCATCCAAGGCTTTACCCTAAAAGAAGCATAGAAAATGAAGAAAAGTGCTATGGCATTTTAGGAAACTCATCTAAGTCTTTAACGTAAAAGAAGCATGAAAAAAGGAAAAATTGCTATGACATTTTATCAAAGTATTTGTAACTTACCAGATCTTCCTCTCGTTCCTGCATCTCATCACTAGTATCACTCTCCATAATTAGAGAATAACGTTGTAACTGCTTAGATGTAGAAGGAATGGAGCTTGCTTCATCGACTACTGGCATTTTTCTTTTAGATGGAGGTGAGGCTGGAAGATCAGGCCTGTGAATAAATGTTTATAGACTATCAATATATATTGTAAAAAAGAATCCCGTCCAACCATATGAAACAAGTTAACTGTACTCACTGTTTAGCATCGGTCTGGGTTGAAATCGACCGATACTTAGGACGGTGAAGACATTTCCGTAGCTGTACCCCTTTGTCAACCTTAGAGGACTTTCCAGGTCCAAAGGACTCGGCAGGCTGAGGATTACGAACTGGTATTTTCGATCGTGAATGAGAAAAAAAGGTTGCTGTCCTAGGCACTGCAGGAACACTGTAATATATAGACAAGAATTTTTTTTCCGTAAAACCCGAGTTGTTTTATATTTTCAAATTGGAAGCTCATAACATAACTTGTGAAATTCAAAGATTCCTAGTACTGTGCATTATCACATCTTACACCACTTACGCATCAGCAAGTAAGCCTCGCACCACTGCTCTGCGCTCTCTTGTAGGCAAAAGGGTAATTGGCTTCTGCTTCCTTGGGGTAGCAGCAGAATCAGCTTTAATGTGCAGGTTTCGTGTGGGAATTATATCCGAGTGCTTCTTTAACATGAGCCGGATATCTTTTCCTTGTTGGTACCTGTATTGGTGGTAGTTGCTGAAGCATTCCTCAGTAAAATGCCGGAAGCAAATTCTAGATATGGTTTTATATCGAAAATTTGCTACATGTTTCTTCACAAATTCTGTCCATTTGGCTCGCTGTACATCTGTTGATGTCCTTCCCCGAGGCCAAGCAAATAGATGTTTGGTCTCTTCACAATTAGCTGCGGCACAGGAGAGAGCCCAATGTCGACTTGAAGACATTTCACTGCTACAACGAAACATTGAAGTGGTTATGCAGACTATTCTTAACAAATAGAAAAATATCACGATATTCAAGTGTGTAACCTAATGTGACTTTGAAGAAAATGCTTAATATCCATAATATGGCCGAGATTTATGTTCGTACAAATATGTGGTGTGTCTACCTTATCTTAAAACTAAAAAGTTTAAAGATACGAAAAAGTGAAGTAAGTTGAATAACTACAGCTGTATAACCATAATTAATATTTCATACTTGAAGTATTTTCGTCAATTGAAATGGCAGATCGACTAGTAAACCAGTCGAATGAACTACAACAGCGTTCTGCAATTATGAACTAAAATAGTATGGCTAATGTTGTTTTAATTTATAGAGCAACAGATCAAAACAAATGAAAATACTAATTGACTTACTAACTAAATAATGATTTGCCTTTTCATTTTAGTTTTTGTCAAACACAACAAAAGTTGGAAATTGTGAGAAAAAGTTATTCATATAAATACGAAGGTGTGTCTATCTTATCTTAAAACGACAACGTTTAAAGATACGTAAAAGTGAACGAAGTTGAATAACTACAGTATAACCACGATTAATATTTCATACTTAAAGTATTTTCGTCAATTGAAATGACAGATTGACTAGTAAACCAGTCGAACTAACTACAACAGCGTTCTGCAACTATGAACTAAAATAGTATGGCTAATGTTGTTTTAATTTATAGAGCAACAAATCAAAACAAATGAAAATACTATTGACTTACTAAATCATGATTTGCCTTTTCACTTTAGTCTCTGTCAAACACAACGAAAGTTGGAATTTATGAGCAAAAGTTATTCGTATTTTCGCAATACCGGTATATTGGTAGTAGCTTGATCAGCTAGTAGTTTCACGTTCGAGTAGCAATTGATAACTGCGCTGACACAGAGACCGTAATCAACTTAGTTCGCTTGACCTAATTACTGTAGACCGGTAGAATTGGTAGTCGGTACCCAAATGTTTACACAACATTTGGAGAAAGTGAGTAGAACAAATTTTCAATTTTCTTTATTTGAGGCCTTTTAAACATTCATAATAATGCATCTGTAGCAGGATTTAAAATTTTATTCTAGCCAACATGAGCAAATACAAAATAAGATATATGCCAATAGAGCCACGTAAGGCTAGACTTTTATCGCAAATAGCCGATGTGAATACGAGAGATAGAGACAGGTTGCCAAACGCGTGACATCATTTTTGGCGAGGCTGGGCACGTTTTTGTGGCCTGAGCGTTTTTACGGCGATCAGATTTTTTCGGTTTTAATCTTCAAATATCTTGGCAATGCGATTGCGTAACACAACAAACAACATATCAACTGATAGAGAAAAAAAATGCTTTCTTTTAAGATCAACTTAAATTTTGACGCAACTACATCTTTAAGTGAATAGAAAAACGGCAGGCTCGACTTGTACACTCTATACCGGTAACTCCAACAAATTCAATGTCCAAAATTATGTAAAACAAAAAGTTATATTTACTATCGTAAAACCGCTGTCTGTCTGTCCATCCGTTTTTCTAAAGCCGAGGTTAGAGCTTAAATTAAAATAGTGATTTCAACAAGAATCAAATTCGGGATATTCAGCTTGGTAGACCAGAAAAAGAGAAACCGATATTTTTAAGGTTAACTATGGGACCCTTGTTATACAAATCTCTCTTGAGTCACGGCAAGGCTATTTCGTGCTTCCGCGGTGTAACACCGGTGTAACCTCTCGTGATGTGACACCGCCAGTCACCTGATGCCAAATATGCCTTTAGTCACCTGATACTAGATACGCCTCTAGTCACCTGATACCAGATACGCCTCTAGTCACCTGATACCAGATACGCCTCTAGTCACCTGATACCAGATACGCCTCTAGTCACCTGCTACCAGATATGCCTCTTGTCACCTAATACCAGATACACCTCTAGTCACCTGATATCAGATACACCTCTAGTCACCTGATACTAGATACGCTTTTAGTCACCTGATGCCAGATATGCTTCTAGTCACCTGATGTCAGATACGCCTCTAGTCACCTGATGCCAGATATGCCTCTAGTCACCTGATGCCAGATACACCACCAAAATTGTTATTGACGTGTATAACTCATTATTAGTACGATTTTGTTGACTATTTAACTTTTTACTGATCATTTTATATGGGTTCGTAATGATCAAAGAATTTGGAAACGGCATGCAAATAAAGGTGTCGTTCAAATATAGGTTTTATGGTGTATATCTGTATATATGTTTCTCAAAGTTTGTCATCTGTCCTTTGGCATGTCCAGCTATAGCTGTTAAAATTTTGAAATTACAATTTCATATTCCGTTGGACTTCAACTCACAAAGATTGCCACCGCAGTTTTGCAATCCAGATAAGTGATGAAATTTTAGTGGTAAGTTTACAAGAATGCATTTGAAAAACATTAGAGTGAGCTTTAACCACGTTGCGTAAAGCATAGCGGTGCTTTCGCCCAGATAGTCACTCATATCACCCCAAATATATCTATTAATCTCGCGTAGCGCAATGGTTCAGCGTCGTCTGGTGAACAAGAGGTTTTGAGATCAAGTTTTCTGCAAAACGGATTCTTCATTCCAATATTTTAACAGCTATAGCCGGACATACCAAAGGACAGATACACACACCAACACTGAGAAGTATACAGTGAAACTCGGCTAGCTCGACCTTCATGGGACCGAGAGAAAGGGTTCGAGTTATCAGAGTGTTCAAGTTATGAGAACACTATCACAAGTGCATGTATTCATCAGTACATATACAAACTACATATAAATCAAAAGCATTGATTGCTCGTTGATTGCTCGATGAAAGGGGCCTCTCATGTAATTTTTTAACAATTTTTGTCAGAAAGTATAAATATTTTCCTTTTATTACTTGAGATTTGTTTGTTTGTTTTAGGTGATGTGACTGCCAGGATGTTTTCAGATTAAAATAGGCAAAACTTGATCGCGGTTGAAACGCTCAGTAAAAAAAGCCATATTTTTCTTTTGAGCGTTTTAATAAAAACCAATTTTGCCGATTTTTCTTCGAGTTTATCTGAAGGTTACCTCGCTTCTCCTTACTTTCGGAAGGCTATCCCAAACGGATGTTTGGTAAAATTTGGTTTTTTGCAAACCTTTAAAAAAGTCGTCAACGAAAATATTTTGCCGATAGTGGTAATAATGATGCCTAAGAACTACTAAAAGTTGATTTTTATCTCTATGGCTTGGAATAAAGTAATATTCTAAAGCGATAACAACAGTCTCGGTAGCCATTGGGCAAAAGACTGTTCGAATTAGCGAAGGTAAGGTCGAGTTATCTAAAGCAATTTATTATTGCATGGGAACGGACCAAACAAATCTGTTGGAGTTAACCATGTGTTCGAGCTATCCAAGGGCGAGTTATCCGAGTTTCACTGTATATAGATATAAGATATATACACATATATGACACCTACTGTCAGCTATCAAACTGTGGATGATACATTGAACAGCATTTAACATGTGTAGATCAGCTATACGCATATTCGATTGCCTTTCATCTACTTTGTATAGGCATGTCACTTAAATTTGTATGAATCACTTGTACATGTATTTAAAAACTAACATGGTTTCATAGCTAGCATAATTATAAGCACCTATAACTATAGATCTCTATACTCTGTATGCAGGTAAAACCACAGCTTGCACTATGTCCTGTCGAAGGCCTTTGTAATACTGCTGGAAAGTGTAGACCTTGTTCTACGAGCAGGTCTTTAGGAGAAATAGTTCAAGGTAAATTTGTTTGAATTTGGTGAATTATCTACTCCTGATTATTACTATTTGTTATGATGTATGTATGCTTTGCTATATACTAGCATGCTGTTTAAAGTTTTACCTTTGTCTATATATGATAGTCTACTGTACATAGTTATATTATTGCTCTGTTTAAAGTATTACCTTTATCTATATATGATAGTGTACTGTATATAGTTATATTATTGCTCTGTTTAAAGTATTACCTTTATCTATATATGATAGTGTACTGTATATAGTTATATTATTGCTCTGTTTAAAGTATTACCTTTGTCTAAACATGGTAGTCTACTGTATATAGTTATATTATTGCTCTGTTTAAAGTATTACCTTTGTCTAAATGTGATAGTGTACTGCATATAGTTATATTATTGCTCTGTTTGAAGTAACACCTTTGTTTATATATGATAGTCTATTGTATATAGTTATATTATTGCTCTGTTTGAAGTATTACGTTTATCTATATATGATAGTGTACTGTATATAGTTATGTTATTGCTCTGTTTAAAGTATTACCTTTATCTATATATGATAGTGTACTAGTGCTGGGCACGGGTAGTAATACTCGTTGAACTCGCAGGTTTATCTTCTCTCGAGTATCGGGTAATAGAGATTTCGGGTATTCCGGTCCTTCGGGTTCGGGTTTTGACTTTCAAGTTCGGGTTTTGGTACACGGATCCGTCGGGTAGTGTTAACAAAAACTCGGTCTATTGCACCCTGCGCTCTTAGTCTGGGACCACAGAGTATTTCTGTGTCATTTTTGCTAAGGAGGCATGACAATGGGGTTTAACGAGTCTTTAATTTAATAGATAGAATAAACCATATCATACCTTACTTACTATACCCACTAGAAATATTGTAGTCAAGCAGTGATTACTTGTCATTAAAAGGTGAGAAGAAATACTTACATCAAATTTTATTTGCACAATTAGCCAAATCGGCTTCGTAAACAAATATATGCCTTTTTTAATACGGCGCGTGTTCACTATCACCGATAACACATAGGTCCTTAGTCTGTTTCCGCTATCGCCTTGTTAGAAACAGCCATCAGCGTTGATAGTCGCAGTGAAAATTTAATAACTCTGTTTAAATTGATTACCACAGCTATTATGGATTACATAATTCATTATAACCAAGTTTTACTAAGCCAACAAGCCTTACTAACGGAAAAAGCCGATAATGTAAAGTTTTTTTATGTTATTTAGAGCACCATCTACAAAAAGTCAGAGAGGTACATAGAACATGCTCAAGTATTAAGCTACCATAGACTCTATCTTCTGCCACCTGTTGACACGAAAATGCCCTGTAGCCCCAGACTATCTTGACTGTTTAACAATCCTCCTGTTAAGGCTGCGAGTACGAATGTCAGTCAATAAAAACTGAAAAGTGATAAATAAATTGAAAAGAAATATAATTGCTTTGTAAATTTGAAGATATATCTGTTTAGAAAATTTAAACATAAAATCCATATCAACAAACCCGATACCCGAGAAACCCGTAGGCAAAGAAATACCCGAGCCTAGCACTACTAGCTACCCGATACTCGAAAAACCCGAACAGAAGGGGGCCGGTCTAAACCCGTTGACCAAGAAGTACTCGTGCCCAGCACTATAGTGTACTGTATATAGTTATATTATTGCTCTGTTTAAAGTATTACCTTTGTCTAAACATGATAGTCTACTGTATATATTTATATTATTGTTCTGTTTAAAGTATTACCTTTGTCTAAATATGATAGTCTACTGTATATAGTCCACGACCAAACACGAGCAAAGCAATTGGTTGGGAGATTTATGATAAATGCACATGTGCACACAACTTCCGAAAATTATTCATCAAGAATGAGACGAACCCTTGTCTTAAATTTCATCAACAAATTTAACCATCGTTTTGTAGAGTCGTTAAAGTATAATAACGATACAAAACACATACAAACCTATTTAAATATGTTACCAAGTCTTTGTAAACTGTCGGCATTATCTCAAAACTTGCCCATCTGATCGGATTATACACAAATCGACAGATTTATTTGGACGAAAATCGTTATTAAAACTTGCTAAGCCTCACTTTTATCAAAGTTAAGACCGGAAATTGAAACGCCGAGCGACAGAGAATAGAACGATTAAGTCGCACGCATTTTACGAAAAAAATAACGTGCACATTTCACCAGTCTATAGCATTGTCAAATCGCCGAAGGTTCCTGTAATTAACGTAGGAGTACAGAAATGGTTTCATTTTTGCCGATTTCAAAGTAACTGACATTTTAGACACATTTGAGTACTTTGGTATTCTAACTGATGTCCAACGCAGTGTAAGTAAAAGAAATGACGATGATATTTTTTCTACCGATTCTCATGAGATTATTACGATAATTCATTATAAGTTTGGATATTCTTCTTGATACTTCTTGATATTGTTAGCTATGACGTTATGAAATGTAAACAAAATTGTGCATTGGTTTTCTATTATTACTATTACTAAGTTTGGATATTCTTTTTGATACTTCTTGATATTGTTAGCTATGACATTTTTAAATGTAAACAAAATTGTGCATTGGTTTTCTATTATTACTGTGTTACTATATTAATAATATTGGTTATTCTAATAATATCAGTGCATTTTACTTCTAATATTGCATTTCTCCTATTACAGGGGGAGAGATATAAACATATAATCGTTTCCTTTCATTATTGCTGTTTGTTGTACATAATAACACCCTCACCCAATACATTACAGCAACCATTGCAGTTATCCTATTGCACTGCAGTGTCATTTGACTGCTAATATTGCATTTCTCAACCATCAGTACCCTTTCTTTTTTCCAATATCACTTTGGTCGTGGGCTGTATGACAGTGGAATTTCTAGTTATATTATTGCTCTGTTTGAACTATTACTTTTGTTTATATATGATAGTTTAAATTGTACTGTATATTTACATTGTAGACACTTTTCTACCAACTAAGGGTAAGTCTCATTGAGCTCTGCTAGCCTTTTAGAGCTTGTTTCTTTCCTTCAATCTGCCTGTGATTTACCCTATGTTAGTGCTTTGTATAGCTCTGCTAAATGGTATTCACCCTTACTTCCAGGAAGTATGCAAAGCACTCCATCTACACAGTCTCTTCTTGTGAACAACAGTACAGGAGAGCAAACAATTTGGATTGTGGCAGCAGTCCTCATGTTCATTGTCATAGTAGTTTTTGGCCTAATCACTCTCATCTTGATTCGGAGGAGGCCCCGTTCACATCACGACTATGACTGTATACCTAGACATTTCTTTTCCACAAAGAGATCAAAGTACATGGCTCCTAATCCTGAAGGTAAGCGAAGAGATCAAAGTACATGGCTCCTAATCCTGAAGGTAAGCGAAGAATTCTACGGACATGAGTGTTCGGTTCCTGTGTCACCACCTTCCTTGTGTATTAGCATGTGTATTTTAACTATGCTATATAGCTGGCATCCAGCTGCTTAACTGAATATGTTATATAGCTGGCCTCTAACTGCTTAACTGAATATGTTATATAGCTGGCCTCTAGCTGCTTAACTGAATACGTTATATAGCTGGCCTCTAGCTGCTTAACTGAATACGTTATATAGCTGGCCTCTAGCTGCCAAATTAAATATGTTATCCGACGAACAAACGAGCGGAAGCGAAGTTTGAGAGTTTTTATGATAAATGCAGGTGCACACACACAACTTACAAAAATTACTCATCAACAATGAGACGAACCCTTGTCTTAAAATTTCATCAACAAATTTAGCCATCGTTTTGTAGAGTCGTTAAAGTATAATAACGATACAAAACACATATAAGCCTATTTAAATATGTTACCAAGTCTTTGTAAACCGTCGGCATTATCTTAAAACTTGCCCATCTGATCGGATTATGCACAAATAGACAGATTAATTTGACCGAAAATCGTCACAAAAAAAGCTTGGTTTAATAAAAGTTAAGACCGGAAATTGAAACGCCGAGTGACAGAGAATAGAACGATTAAGTCGTGCGCATTTTGCAAAAAAATAACGTGCACATTTCACCAGTCTATAGCATTGTCAAAGGTTTCTGTAATTAACGTAGGAGTACTGAAATCGTTTCATTTTTGCCGATTTCAACGTAACTGACATTTTAGACACTTATGTACTTTGGTATTCTAACTGATGTCCAACGCAGTGTAAGTAAAAGAAATGACGATGATATTTTTTCTTATGAGATTCTTATTCTGATTCTTATGAGATTGTTACAATATTTAATCATAAGTTTGGATGACTACAGAACAATGACTACCTAGTACATATTTTCTAAAAATCTATATAAATATCACTACTTCTTGATATTGCTAACTATGAAGTTTTTAAATGTAAACAAAATTGTGCATTGGTTTTATGTTATTACTATATTAATAATATTGGTTATTCTAATAATATCAGTGCATTTTACTTCTAATATTGGCCAATATTGCATTTCTCCTATTGCAGGGGGAGACATATAAACATATAATTTTTTCCTTTCATTATTGCTATCTGTTGTATATAATAACACCCACACCCAGTACATTACAGCTACCATTGCAGTTATCCTATTGCACTGCAGTGCCATTTGACTGCTAATATTGCATTTCTCAACCATCAGTACCCTTTCTTGTTTCCAATATCACTTTGGCCGTGGGCTGTATGACAGGGGAATTTCTAGTATAGCTGCCAAACTGCCTAATGAAAACATGCTGCCTAGGTGAATAGAAGTGTCGACTTGATGTTCTGGTGTCTTGTATGCATATGGTAGACCAGTGTCTCTATATATGGTAGAGCAGTGTATCTATATATGGTAGACCAGTCTATCTATATATGGTAGACAAGTGTATCTATATATGTTATACCAGTGTATCTATATATGGTAGACCAGTGTATTTATATATGGTAGACCAGTGTATCTATATATGATAGACCAGTGTGTCTGTATATGGTAGACTAGTGTATCTATATATGGTAGACCAGTGTATCTATATGTGGTAGACCAGTGTATCTATATATGGTAGACCAGTGTATCTATATATGATAGACCAGTGCGTCTGTATATGGTAGACTAGTGTATCTATATATGGTAGACTAGTGTATCTATATATGGTAGACCAGTGTGTCTGTATATGGTAGACCAGTGTATCTATATATGGTAGACCAGTGTATCTATATATGATAGACCAGTGTATTTATTAATGGTATACCAGTGTATCTATATATGGTAGACCAGTGTAGCTATATATGGTAGACCAGTGTATGTATATATGATAGACCAGTGTATCTATATATGGTAGACCAGTGTATCTATATATGGTAGACCAGTGTATCTATATGGTAGACCAGTGTATCTATATATGGTATACCAGTGTATCTATATATGGTAGACCAGTGTGTCTATATATGGTAGACCAGTGTATCTATATATGGTAGACCAGTGTATCTATATATGGTAGACCAGTGTATCTATATATGGTAGACCAGTGTATCTATATATGGTAGACCAGTGTATCTATATATGGTAGACCAGTGTATCTCTATAATCGCAATTGTTGATTGTTTGCGACCATATTTTTTGGCAATATTAACAATACGAACGCCTTCTTCCTCTTTATTTATGGCTTCCAACTTTTTTCTCATAAAAATCATTTTTTCTTTGTCTTGTAACGTTTGCGTCGGTCTCATATTCCATAGCTAACGAATTAAATATAAATACTTGTAGTTATATACGTTTGCTGAATTAAATATGTGGATGTCTATTTTTAACATAAATATGATTGTACTAGCTGAATGCCTGGCATTTAATGGATGTTAATATTTTGAAAGAAATATTCACTACTGGTAGATTTGCGGTTCTTGTGTCTTTAAAATTTCTAGTATTTTATAATAAAATTTGTTTTTTATGTATTTATTTTATTGGTTTAATGAAGTTATGAGATATTTTTATCTTTTAACCTCTGTTGTTGTTATTATTATTATTATTATTCTGTTAGTAGTTGTTTTTTGTAGATATGGTGGGAGGAGATAAAGTAACTATTTGCATCGCCCATACCGCAGATCTGCCGCCAGAGTATCATAACTTCGACTCGGTTCTCCGTTCCATACTTGAACAATACTTCAACGCAGAGGTTATTCTATTTACAGGAGATCTGTCTGATGAGTGAGTATCACAGAGTTCAGTGATGCCCGGTGTCCTAATTCCATGAGCACCATATTTGATATAGTGTAGGGCTATTGGTTGATACTCAGCATTGTTGATGTATACTAGCGACTTCAACTCTGATTAGCCTTTCATCAGTTTTTAGGATTTCTACTCAGTTACTAATTGTATGAAAAGCTCAAGAAATTCGGTTCTCTAGTTAGCACCATATGCTGGTCAAATAAAATCTGTCTAGATTTCTTTGATGCAGATTTAGAGTCGAACACTATCTTGACAAACAATGTCGATGTAAGCAGAGAGCAGTCGTAGCCTAGTGGTCTAGCATGCCTGATCTGTAGACAACAGGTTCAATTCCGACACCTCGTGACAGGAATGACAGGTGGAGCTACTGGGCATGTCTCCAGCTGTGCACTGGACTCAGACATGTCCAGACAAGTCATGTCATGCCCAGTAGCTGTCATTCTTCAAGTTGGATTGCTCACACTTAGACATACTGTATTTGGTGCATTGTATAAGTCAGTCCAGAATGTAAGTAGTACTAGCCATGATATGTACTCTCATGAAGTAATATAAGTCACAGTGGAGTATAAGTGGCCACTTTAGACAGCTTTATTTCCTAAAAGCCAACACCAACAACAAATGTTAAAAAAGTTACTCACAATTATAATGGAGCCAACAACAGGCTGAACAGTTTGCAGACACTACATGACACAACTGAGCATGTTAATATAATATGCATACACTACATGACACAACTGAGCATGTTAAAATAATACGCATACACTACATGGTAATATAGCATGTTAGGGATTATTCTGTTAGATATAGCATAAATAACTTGCTTAAAACTGGTAGTAATCTGTCAATAGTTTCTTACATAACTCACTCAGAAGTATAAGATGCACTCCTGGCCGAACTATAAGAAGTCACCACATATAGTTCAGAAAATATGGTAAGCATTGCATCATCAATCAGCTGACCAAAGCCGCTTATACCTAGCCAATCATGTCGGAGATTACAAACTGTACTTGGTTGCTTAATCTTGTAGGGAAACATACAAGAACTGTGACTATGTGGTGGTGCTCTACTCTCCCAATCTTCTCATCACATATTGTCTCTTTCTACGGAATCCAGAAGAAGTTCCAATGGAACAGATGAGAGACAAAGCTGTCCTTGACCTCTTGCTTACTCCTCAGCCATCTTCCACTCCAGCTGTATTGTTTGTGAGTTATTGTCTTTGTACCTACTTCTCAGCTAGCCTCAGCTCTAGTTGTTTTATTTGTGAGCTGTATTCATTGTAGGTTTCTTACACCCACCCCTTCCTTTTAGACTCGACCCCTTCCTTTCAGACTCTTTTTCCTTTTAGAGTACATCCCTTTCTATGCGCTGAATATTCAGTTGTAAGAAATTTTTTGTTTTAAACATATTCACCTTAAAGTGATTGCTTGATCAGTTTTTCTTCTGTCCTTTTTTCGACATTTGCTTTCAATCTAACAATTGGAAAGTTCCAAGGCTATACAGATAATTGATGAGTCAACGAGGGAAAACCTGTTCATTTAGGTCTCTTGTTAGGTAACCATGGAACCAAAACTTTCTCTGTATCCATTCATTCTCTCCCTCCTAGGAGTCATTCTCTCTTGGCCATATTCACTCTCCATGTTTTAAAATTCAATGAAACGATATTGTCTCACACATGACCTTGTCAATAAACTAGAAACTGATAATTACCTCATTTGGCTTCTTCTTTGTTTCTATTTTTGTTAAAGATAAACTTACACAATTTTTTTAGTTTATTTCCTCCAAAAGCGTCGGTATTTTCTATCATTTGTGATTGTTTGTGATGTTTGATGTGATCTGACTACTAGAATGTTTCAGATTAAAGTTCATAAAACTTGATCACGATTAAAATGCTCAGAAGAAAAAAGTGAGAAATGACATCACTAGTTGTTATGGTTGTGATAGTTGGTATCTGCTATTGTGTTCAAGTTGAAACATTGTGCATCTACATGTATATTCTGTCGGTTGATCGCACTTTCGATTGATCTGATTATTTTAATCGATATGTAGTTTTATCGATTTTAAACTTGAAACATCCTGACAGTCAGATGACCTCAAACATTAAAAGCAATCACAAATGATAGCAAAATACCGATATTTTCTGATAAAATTTACTAATTTACTACACATTTTGGTAAGTTCATCTTCAGCTAATTCTGGTGGATAAGATATGCAGTCTGGCTTGTAATAGCAGAGAGTGCTCACTAACACCATGCCACATTTTCATCTCTCAATCAAACAAGTTTTCTCTATGTTTACAAAAACACGCTTGAGTGGTCTCATCGTAGTAAATACGAACATTACGTTTATTCTTCAGGTTGCGTTCGAGAACATCGCACTCAGGAATGTCAATGATTTGGTCAGCAAAAACTCTAGTCTTGCTATTTTTAGATTTCCGAATGACCTTCGACGATTTGTAAGTTATTAAACTCATACATAGAGACATATTTATATATAACCTATGGATAGTTTAAAGAATATCATGTACTTGGCTGTCAGCTACATTCAGATCAAGGAGACTTGAAACTGTGTCAAGTACAAGTTATTATTTGACCTAATTATTCTTCGACCTAATTATTCTTTGACCTAATTATAGCTTTAGTTTCATACTTCATATTCAGAACTTATTATTAGTTTTATTTGAGTCATTATGCTTTAGACAATTATTATTTACTTCAACATTTATATAATATATACTGTATATTATATATGTTTACTATGTATATTATTTTATTATATTATTATGTTATTTATCATACTTATTTACATGATTAATTTATTTTTATACACTATTATGTATTATTATTTGTTTTATTTGATATATTATATACAGCTCATGTATTTTTTATTCCAGTTGTCTGTATAGACATCCATAATTCGTTTAATATTCCAGTGTATTGTAGGGTTGCTCTATGGTAATCCATAAAGTTCTGGGTTTACTCACGTCTCTAAATTTTAAATGTTTATGATTTATGGGAGTTACACTCTCTTTGTAGCTAGCTGAGTTGTACCGTAAGGGAAGTAACCTCACATTGAAGCAATCTATGACCTACTTTGAGGGAGGACCTTTGGTAAGTACAATTTAGCTAGCACTCATTTGAACCCTTCTATGGCTGTCAGCTCTCATAGACATAAGCATCTGAACATATCCAAGGATGCTAGCTCTCATAGACATAGGCATCTTAATATATTCAAGGATACTACTAACCTTCATAGACATAAACATCTGCATTTCTCTATTTGATGTAATAATGTTTGGAGGTCAGTTAAGCATCCTTTTAACAGTTGTCTATTCTTGCAGAAGACGCCTCTTATGGATGCCATGTCTAAAGTTACTTCCATCACTGACTCTGGACTAGGAGGAGGTAACTGGCTTTAGTCTACACTAGGATTCTAGGCAGAAAAAATCTCTATATCGTAGTTTTTGTAAACTTTTGTGCTCAACTGTTACTGGTCACTCATAGAGTTATCATTCATAGTTATTATTCACAGATGTATCATTCATAGAGATATGATTCATGGATGTGTCAATCATAGAGTTTTTTTCATAGAGGTATCATTCATAGATTTATTGTCTATAGATTTATTTCCCATAGATTTATCATTCATAAATGTATCAACCACAAAGGGTTAGAAGTATTGAAATTCATTGAGTGGTTATTTATAGACTAGTCTGGCATATTTATGAGTTTGCACGCATGGAGTTGTCATCTAGGAGTCCTTCTCTTATTTACTTATCATTCATTGAGTTATTATTTAAGTTATTGTTTTAGAAGTCCAAGAGGATGTCCGTACTATCAGAACTGTTGACCAACAAGTTGACCGGATTGGTGAGTTTTCTAGTTGTTATGTAATGCGTTTAGGTGCTTGTGAAGATACGGTTAGATCATGTCTTTAATTTGTTCTCATTATTCTTTCTGTTAGTAGTTCTATTTTACTTTTATTAGCTCATGTTATATTTTTAGTTTTCATGATTGTAATATCAATTCATATTACTCTCAAAGTAAATGTTGAGAGTAATATGTACTATATTTAGAATGTGAAACTATAGATGGAACTATATATGCATAATGTTTTGACAAATATTTTTTTTGATTGCCTACAACAACAGTTCTGGTTATAAAAGGGACAAATCTGGTATAAATCTCAAATCAGACATAAAAATAGTAACAAGTATTGGAATAAGTACATGCAACTTGGACTGTATCTAGTGTGAGTTGAAACAAGTCACCCGTCCTCACTTATTTTCTGAAACTGCATTTTTGAACCTGCACCTCTATTTATCTGTCTCCATAGCAACTAAAAACCTCTCTTCACTAGTTGTTACTGCGTTAATGAAGTTTTTCATTTAGTTCTGTCATACTGTTTTTGTTTGAACTCTGGAATGAGTTCTACAAAATTTAATCTAATATATAATATGATATAACAAATATCTTATATTATTTATTTGAAATTTTACAATAATATTTCCGTCTACATGTGAGGGTTTCACACATGAAGCAAAGAGCGGAATGGATTGATGTTGTATATTGAGGCTGGTCTGTACCTATTTCTGATGGGTTTGCTGCTAATTCACTAGTATGCTCATGATTTCTTAAGTTTTCATGCCGAGTTTTCTCGATATTTGTGTCTGGGCTCCTTCACACCGTGTAGCCATCTCTCTATCGTATCATCAAAGTGTTGGCCTTGAACTTGAGCAACATGAGCAAAGATGAGTGAATACAGCAACTTAGTGAGACAGCCACGAAATTTGCTTGCCAATCTGTTCTATACATGCTAAACCATTAGGCCAAGCGGGTACATTGCTATACAATGGAATAATTGTCATCCTAATTACATCAGTTACACAACACAAGCTTAAAGCGCTTAGAAAAATACTATTGGTTGTTGATAGTACGCTTGAACATCATGATTGTGTTAGAGATCATTATGAGTAACAAAAACTATGATTAAGCTGACGTCAGTCATGACTTTATAGTAAGTATCTAGACTAGCTTAAGTTACTAGCTTACATTACTCATCTTCATTAGGTAATTATTATATTATCGTAGAACTCCGGGTATTCAGCTAGTCTATGATAAAGATGCCTCAGTTTGCTTTTAGCAAATTACCTTTTCAGTCGTTGAGGTAGCCGTTGTATCACTTGAAAAAGATAGTTAGGCTTTATTAGTGTTGGTCTTGCTTATTTAAAAATATTTATTATCAATAACTCAATAGCCATTAGTATTGTGTAACTATACTAGCTACGGAAATTCCATGGGGTACAGTAGTTATGAAACCTTCATTAGCTCCACTGCCACAAAGCTTCTAATTTGTCATACAGAGATGGCTGCGGAGCTGGATGTCCCAGCTTCAGTGTCAAACTCTACTACCTCTATGGTTTTTGAGCAGCAATATATCCAGGATCACCAGGATTCCTCTCAACCCTCCCAGACTGCATCCCAACCAGTTCATGAATATTTGTAAGTGCCTTACATTTGCTGTTTGTGTTAATTCCATACCTTACATAACAGTGTCTGTGAGACCCATGGTGGCGATAGACAATCAGTGCATTTCCGTAAATTTATTAGCGGTGTACTTGTGTGCATGAATATTCTAGAAATCTGTCTTGCATGCTTCTAGGTCAATACACTGTTTTCCATTATGCATTAATGCAGGAGTTTTGTGCAAATTAAGGAATTCTGGGCCAGAGGTCATAATGTCACACTCCTGGCTCGCTTAGTAACACGTGCTCAAATCATAATAAAAATGAGTTAAGTGTGGAAAATGTTTAAAATGGAATGGCTTGCGTGGCATTTTCGTGCCCATCATTCGCAAGTGCCGGTTCCATCTTTCACAATAATGAAACCTGCAAGTCAAGCGAGTAACAAAACTTGCTTGACTTGCAGGATTTTGATTTTGGGGAAAAACAACATCATAGAAACCAAGTGTTGCAGACTGACTGTCGCTGAATTAACAACATCATAGAAATAAAGTGCTGCAGACTTACTGTCGCTGAATTAACAACATCATAGAAATAAAGTGCTGCAGACTTACTGCTGCTGAATTAACAACATCATAGAAATAAAGTGCTGCAGACTTACTGTCGCTGAATTAACAACATCATAGAAATAAAGTGCTGCAGACTTACTGTTGCTGAATTAACAACATCATAGAAATAAAGTGTTGCAGACTTACTGTCGCTGAATTAATTTCATGTCTGCTTTTGTTATAAACTACTGTTTTGCAAGACAAATGAGCCCTGGTTTTATGATCTTTACTTGCTATCTTTAGTTATGGTAACAAAACAAGAAAAATAGATGCTTTTGAAATAATATATTATTTAACACATAATAATTTAAAATACATAAAATGAATAATAATATTATATTTTATTTACAATATATTTTTATCTATTGATCATATATAATAATCTAATATACATGTAATAGATTTTAATTATATTAATATGCAATAAGTTATATTATATATAAATATTTTATAGATATTTCTTAAATATTTATTATTAGTTATATATATATTTATTACATACAATACAATAATAATATAATATATTGAATGTTTTCCGTTCTACAAGCCTTTTTCTAGATACTGAAATCTATTAAAATTGCATCAAGAGATGATTTGGGTTATAATTAGAACCTAAAATATGGCAGCTTTCATATTATTATATTATATCATATTATAAATTTGATCAGTTAGTTACTAAACAGATAAGTTTCTGTTCAACTTCTCACTCCTGTAACATATTGTTGAAGCTTGTCATCAAGTACTCTAGGAGTTTGTCATATTTCAGGAGTGTCGGGATGCCATCTGCTCCGCCAGCTCATCTTGTGGTCATAAATGAAGCAAACTCGAATAGCGATAAGGGCAGCTCTCTCGTTCATATATCATAATAATATCTTTTAGTGAACCATGTACCAAGTTTATAACTAAAGATGGTCAAGCTTAAAACATACACTTGTTTTCTATTCTGTTGCAGGACCATTTCATTACAAAATCTATTTTATTTTTTTGTAAAATGATCTGTTATGAGGAGTTGGTTTAGATGAGTCTTTTCACAGTCTCTGTTTATTTTAAGATTGTTCATCAAATCTTTAATATTTGACAGTACTCACTGGTGACTCTCCGGATGCTGACCCTGAGTGCAGACACGGCAGCAATGACCTCCACTCTGTCTCATCATCTGAGGACAGTTTCATGTGCTCTGAGCTGACTCCATCCATGTTCTCTAGCGCTGCTCAGGCATCAAATCGCCTTGAGACTATCGAGTGCTGAGCACTTGAAAAAAAGTATGCATATTTGGAGTTGTTCTCTCAGGTTTTGAAAGCGCCAAATTTCTATCTAAAGATTAACAAATTATTTTTGATAATAAACCGTCGCTGTAGTCATTTTTATTATAAATTATCCTTTGTGAATTGTGATCTATTTTTTTAAAGTTGCAATACGGGTTCATATGAGTTGTATTCTTGCCAGCTGAAATATAAAAATACTGTTTTTTATTAAACATATGCAAGGCTTAAAACAACCTTCTTAAACCAACCAAATTATCAAAATATATTATTTTTATTATTGACAGTCAGTTTAATGGTAAAGCTGGTACATCTAATTATTCCTTATTTTATAAAGCATTAATATTAACAAATTAAAATTAGCAAATAATTACTAACACTTTTGTATCTGCTATTCAGGGAACTGGAAAAACTGTTTTTTCGATCATCTTTTGATGTATGATTCAAATTATTTGATATTGAAACACTTCATGCTATATTCATGTGTCAGCTTTTTTCAGATTTATAATGTATTTTTAATTTTTCATTGCTATGAATTGCAGGGAACAACATTTCACTCCACGTATTATATATATACATGCCATATACATATATATAAAATACAATATAATAATAATATAATTTTATATATAAAATTACATACATGTATATAAAATATACATATGTATTTTATTATATATATAATGTTTTTTATTGGGCAGTCTACAATCATTTTCATGTTTCTATAAAACATATTTTATAGAAAATATGTTTTATATAATCATGGTGCAACAAGAAAAAAGAAAATTAAACATAAAAAGAAAGAAAAATATGGTTTTTAAGTTTCCAGCCAATTGGAAGGAATATTGATTCTAACATGGTTGTGGGTTACGTGAACTTTAATATTTATCCATGATTATATCTACGCTGAAGTTGTTTTAATATATTTACTAAATTTCTGTATAATTTTTAACTTCAATGCTCTGCTTGGTTTCAGGACTTGGATCTTGATCTATAAAGTTTTGGTCGCTTTATATAACAGAGTGAAAATGCAATTCACATTTATAGTTATATATTATTTGTTTTTTGATTCGTATTAAGTTATAAAATAAGAAGGTGAATAATATCAACCTCTGGTTCCTTTATTTCCAATGGTAGTTAAATATGCATTCAGCAGAATAGCCTCACTAGAGACTATTTCATGTACTGATCCACTGTAATAGTTCAGCCTTACTAGAGACTATTTCATGTACTGATCCACCGTAATAGTTCAGCCTTACTAGAGATTATTTCATGTACTGATCCACTGTAATAGTTCAGCCTTACTAGAGACTATTTCATGTACTGATCTACTGTAATAGTTCAGCCTTACTAGAAACTATTTCATGTACTGATCTACTGTAATAGTTCAGCCTTACTAGAGACTATTTCATGTACTGATCTACTGTAATAGTTCAGCCTTACTAGAGACTATTTCATGTGCTGATCTACTGTAATAGTTCAGCCTTACTAGAGACTATTTCATGTACTGATCCGCTGTAATAGTTCAGCCTTACTAGAGACTATTTCATGTACTGATCTACTGTAATAGTTCAGCCTTACTAGAGACTATTTCATGAACTGATCTACTGTAATAGTTCAGCCTTACTAGAGATTATTTCATGTACTGATCCACTGTAATAGTTCAGCCTTACTAGAGACTATTTCATGTACTGATCAACTGTAATAGTTCAGCTTTACTAGAGACTATTTCATGTACTATACATAAAATAAAGCTTTTGGTGAGGGAACCAAGGTAAAACAAACGAATTTAATTATTGTAGAAGAGACCATGCTTATGGCTAAATTTTGCCCATTGTCGCCATAGTGACAGTCCGCACTTATACATTATTGAGACAATGATAAGCAATTACCAACATAGTAATTACTTACTAATTCCACTATATAAACTGTCTAACCAACTAGATTTATACTGCCCCGACATACGTACAACTCATTCTTGGAGCCTGTATATCTACACAGAATTAGATGGTGGCAGATCAGGTAACATGTCTGGCACTTGCTGAACTTATCTGTTATATTGCAAGTAATTGTTTATCTTCACCTTCAAACATGACATACTGATGACAATGTCACCTCACATTGTCAATGATTCAACATAGAGGTATCTTTGAC
This sequence comes from Watersipora subatra, assembly GCF_963576615.1. NCBI lineage: Eukaryota > Metazoa > Bryozoa > Gymnolaemata > Cheilostomatida > Watersiporidae > Watersipora > Watersipora subatra. The sequence goes on from NC_088713.1 coordinate 28,797,772, forward strand.
ATACCCACTGTCTATCACTCGAACGCTAGCATCCCATCATTTGCCTCACCTAATGCATCAGCTTCCACTCAATGCTGCCCGACCACCGGTCTTGAAAAAACTACCATATTCCTTAGCTAATCGTAAAGGTTTTGAAATTCAAATTCCAACACCATACACCTGTGAAGGATTCACTGCGAACCCTTTACTCTCCCACATAAAACCAACTGCATTTTTTAAGTATAACAGAATAAATATTAATATATAATAAATATATGTGAGATACAACTAAAGTTTTTGAGTACAGCCAACTGCATATGATGAGGCCTTCCTTGGCTCTGCCTTCCCACCGCTTGACTTGCTTCTTATATACTGCTCTGCGTTTCCTAGGCTTTGCCTCCCTCTACTCGGGGCCGGATAGCCATCTTCTGCCAGCCCTGCAGCTGTTCGGTCTTTCGTGTCAGCTGGTCATTTTCTTATTGTCTGGCAACTGGTTGCTCATACTCCTTGCCGGCTCAATGGCATCTCGGTAGGGCTGGCCCGAGTCCTGCTCAGCTGTGCCGGGCCAGTCTCCTATCAGCTGCTCGGTCGGCTAGCCATGCAGTGGGTACTCACTCGCCTCTTGGTCCGATCATCCATTACACACCATTACACAAGCTCTATTCAATGTATTCGAGGGAGTTGTGTCTGGGGTCTCCTTTATAACACCATTATAATACTGTTGGTAACCCCAAAAAAGTTTGACCTGGTTTGTCAAACACAGCATTGTAAAAAATTCAGTGCCAGCTAGAAGTTGTTACATCATATCGACGGGTTGCTATGACATGTTGATGAATTGCTATGGTATGTTGATGAATTGCTATGGCATGTGAAGAAAGATTAATGGCGTGTTGAACAATTGCTATGACATGTTGAAGAATTGCAATGGTATGTTGACAAATTAACATATGGCATGTTGACAAATTGTTATGGCATGTTGATGAATTGCTATGGCATGTTGATGAATTGCTATGGCATGTTGATGAATTGCTATGGCATGTTAAGAAAGATTAATGGCGTGTTGGTGAATTGCTATTGCATGTTAAGAAATATTAATGGCGTGTTGAACAGTTGCTATGACATGTTGAATAATTGCAATGGTATGTTGACAAATTAACATATGGCATGTTGACAAATTGTTATGGCATGTTGATGAATTGCTATGGCATGTTGATAACTTGTAATGGTATAGTGAGAAATCTTCATGCCATGTTGAGAAATTGCTATGAAATGTTGAAGAATTGCTATGGCATCCTGACGATTTGCTATGGCTTGTTGACGAATTGCGCAATTACTTATATTAAAAAAACAGCAAAAGGTTAAACATAGACAGCCTCACATCGGAATTATTTAGTAGATTGCAGCTAGTAAACTGGTCTTCATTTGTGGATGTTACACATGTACCTGCAAGCATTTTCTATTTGTTAAATATTTTGGTGCTGAGAAGTGCTCAAAAGCTTATCTATCACTAATGTGATTCTTGTTGGAGTTATAACCCAACAGTTGTTATCTCTGATTTCCTGTAGGAGTTTCCTTCATCATTTACTTTTTGAAAAAATTTTAACAAATGCAAATTTTTTTGTTATAATTAATAAATTTAAAACGGCTATATCTAATATATCTAGATTTTGTAGCAATAGATGTAGGTAATTCGTTCACCCGCGTAAGTTTGGAACATTCCAGAACTTCTAACATTTCATCTGTCCTTATAAGCATGTTCTCAACATATTAATGTATTTTAGCAAGTTAATCAACTAAAATCTAGCTGCAATCTAAAGATGTTTTATCTATAGTCTCTGTTTGCTGACAAGCTAAACTACGACAGCAAAGCATAAACCTATAGTCAAGAATAGAGCTAAACCAACCTGCCTTTGTGAGTCATGACTATTGGCACTTACCTACAGGAAGTTCATTATAGGTGTACCACAGTAAGTACCTACTATTATATGACATAAAATAAGTAACTGAAATCTGTTATTAACAAAATCGGCAGCATTGCTGACACCTTCATAAAAGGTTTCGGATTAGATACTAACAAGGTATAACGTGAGAGAAAATAACTACATGCTATAATATTTATATACTAACAAACATTGCATTGTACAATACTGGCACATATAATAAATAATAAATGTGATAAGAAGAAAATAAAAGGCTTGACACTGAGAATGTTAAACGTATAAATTACATCATATTTTAAACATTTCATAAAATACGGCATGGTTACAAATGCGTGTTAGATTACCTTATACTGTATAGTATATATTACTATGTGATATATAATATGTAATACTATATATAATAAATTATTCCATATTGCAATAGCTTTCTTTCTATTTATTTATTTTTTGGCGACGCCATACATGTATGTAAGGCATTTTAAACCATCTATCAACTGTTGTACACATACACAGCTATCAACTAATGTATACATACACAGCTATCAACTGCTGTACACATACACAGCTATCAACTGCTGTACACATACACAGCTATCAACTGGTGTACGCATACACAGTTATCAACTGCTGTATACATACACAGCTATTAACTGCTGTACACATACATAGCTATAAAATGCTGTACATATACACAGCTATCAACTACTGTACACATACACAGCTATCAACTGATGTACACATACATAGCTATCAACAGCTGTACACATACACAGCTATCAACTGTTGTACACACACACAGCTATCAACTGCTGTACACATACACAGCTATAAACTGTTGTACACATACACAGCTATCAACTGCTGTATACATACACAGCTATCAACTGCTGTACACATACATAGCTATAAAATGCTGTACATATACACAGCTATCAACTACTGTACACATACACAGCTATCAACTGCTGTACACATACATAGCTATCAACAGCTGTACACATACACAGCTATCAACTGTTGTACACACACACAGCTATCAACTGCTGTACACATACACAGCTATAAACTGTTGTACACATACACAGCTATCAACTGCTGTATACATACACAGCTATCAACTGCTGTACACATACATAGCTATAAAATGCTGTACATATACACAGCTATCAACTACTGTACACATACACAGCTATCAACTGCTGTACACATACATAGCTATCAACTGTTGTACACATACACAGCTATCAACTGCTGTATACATACACAGCTATCAACTGCTGTACACATACATAGCTATAAAATGCTGTACATATACACAGCTATCAACTACTGTACACATACACAGCTATCAACTGCTGTACACATACATAGCTATCAACTGCTGTACACATACACAGCTATCAACTGATGTACACATACACAGCTATCAACTGCTGTACACATACACAGCTATAATCTGTTGTACACATACACAGCCATCCACTGCTACACACATGCACAGCTATCAACTGCTGTATACATACACAGCTATCAACTGCTGTATACATACACAGCTATCAACTGCTGTAAACATACACAGCTATAAACTGTTGTACACATACACAGGTATCAACTGCTGTACACATACACAGCTATTAACTGATGTACACATACATAGCTATCAACAGCGGTATACATACACAGCTATCAACTGCTGCACACATACATAGCTATCAACTGCTGTACACATAGACAGCTATCAACTGCTGTACACATACACAGCTATCCACTGTTGTACACATACACAGCTATCAACTGCTGTACACATACACAGCTATCAACTGTTGTATACATACACAGCTATCAGCTGCTGTACACATACACAGCTATCAACTGCTGTACACATACACAGTTACCAATTGCTGTATACATACACAGCTATCAACTGCTGTACACAGACACAGCTATCATCTGTTGTACACATACAAAGCTTTCAACTGCTGTATACATACACAGCTCTCAACCGCTGTACATGGACACAGCTATCATCTGCTGTATACATACATAGCTATCAACTGCTGTACACATACAAAGCTTTCAACTGCCATGACGACGAGTTTTACGCAGTTCACATGTAAGTGAAGGAGCCAGCAGAAATGGGTGTGCTCCGTGAATATGACCTGCTGTTACTCAAGCTGTGTAAGACAGACGTAAATGAAGGTCGCGGCATTGCGAAACAGCGCTCAGGTAATCCTCTTTTCGGTCTTTTTGGCAACACAGTAAGTTACAATATACTCACCTTACAATGTAGGCATAGATCTTCAGTATCTGGACGTCTACTGGAAGGACTTATCTTTAATGATTTCTTGTATTTTTCTGATTCAACTTTGGCCATGAAAAGTGAAAAGTCTAACAATAATGACTATGACGCTGCTCGTGGTTGTTGGACGAACGACGTTATTTACCCAAATGGTTACAGGTTTGCTGAATACACTTACAAACATTCAGACTGTGCAACAGACAAAGAGATGCATATCAAATTTTTACCATCAGTTCTTGATTATGTCTCTAAGTTTATGATTCTCAGTTTTGCCTTCAAGTTTGCTCTAAAGGAGTGTCAGTTTAACAGTGACCCGCCGAGTATTCCTTACATGGTCTATGGTAGGCCAGATGGGCAACAAACACTGCACAACGATATGGCTCAGCTAATGCCTGATGCCTTATTCAGCAGCGCTATTCCACCACGGTCAGCAGCAACTCTGCTGTCGGTGAGACCAAGTCAAGAATAGCAATATTGTTTTCTGTCGACAGTTTAAGCACTTCCCATTATGCCTAAAACTTAACTACATAATGCAAGGCATCCAAGTAAAGAGAAGCTCCACAACATCAAAGATGCAAAAAAACTACCACAGTTCTGACACTTCTCAAGGAATTGAAAAGTTTTCAGGGGCGATTATAAGCACCTGAAATATAACGTTTTTATTGTCAGTCTGTATTGACATAGCAACAGCTGATTATATACCGGGTTCATATATAAAGCCTCCTAAGGATTAATTGAGGAGTAGTGGGCTATGGTAACTTACCTCGAACAGAAGACAAGTGTTAACACTTTTGCAAGGGTTTAAAAGATAAACAAATCAAAAACAGCCAAGCAGCGTAGTGAGCTCTACCAGAACATGTAGTTCTTCTACAAAAACAGAAGCAACACTTCCACCAACATGCTCCGCACACTGGTTGTCAGTTTTGCACCTCAGGTGTCTATGTCTGCTCCTACACAGACAGCAACTATCATCTGAATTCTCTGATATCAACTGGTTATTCAGTTTAGATGCCCTTGCTATCTGTAAGTTGATGTGTACTAGTAATATTTTTATCATGTATTTTTTTCGTCATTTGTAAAATACATGTAAGAAAAATTTAAGAGGCAAAGAAAGACTACGTTGTAGCAGATAATAGTGGAAACCTAATTGCAGAATCCCTTTTATTAGGTTTTTTTAAAAATGGCGACCTGAATATCCCAAAGATAGATAGACGGATAGGTACAGGCAGAGATGAGCACTTGAATTAACATGCTTACTCAAGCGAGCCCATCAGTTCAACAAACTGAACTGAATAGATTTTTTAGTCCCTTTTACTGATTTTAGAATTGATTGACTCGGCATATCCTACCAGTAAAAATTGAATTGGATCGGCTCTTTACTGTCATCATAGGCGAATTGAAATTATTCATTCTCTACTTTTAGTAAGCAAAATGACTCAATATGCATTAATGCTTCACTTTATTATTACTATATCTATTATTATTGCTGCATCGAAAAAAATGCATTATGGGCAGGTAAATCCTAAGTAAACTAATCTGTTATTTGATGCACGCAGAAGCTAAGTTGTAAGTGCCATCCAATGTCACTAGCCGCACATGTTTCCACAAGACTTCAGTATCAAGGTGTATATTTTATTAGTCGATAATATGTATTACATACCACTATAATATCATTCTATGGAACGCCTGTGCACTGACAATAAGCTTAGTTGTTTTGTTTTTATTGCAGTTCAACTAAATGTTATTTCGTTAGCCTATATGAGCTAATCATCCAAAAAGGTGCATTTATTTTTATGCTTGCAATGTCATGCTAATTATTATATACCTGCCTGAACTCTAGGAAAGCTTTTATAACTGCTCGCCATGCAATGATTCGTACCCTGTAGCTGCACAAGTGATCACCTCGTTGTTCTGGAGCTTGTTATCCTTGAACTTGTTGGAAATTAGCAATGTTCAGCGGGAGAAGAAACCAACTGATTATTTTGGTCATGTGGTCATTGCAGAACTCTACATTCCATTTATCTAAGAGAACTAAGTCAAGTAGTAATTGTCCCACACAATGGTAATCGCTAGCCACTTCACGTATACATGTGTTTCATTTCCCCAGAAAGCCTTTACAGCGGCTTGCCTTAGTACTTGTACAAAATATTGATCACATATCACAGAGTTATCAAATCTACTTAATTTTTGTTCAAACAAAATTAAAATGTTATTGTTAATTTAAATAGTTATCGTTTTGCCAAAAAAAAACAAGCCAGTAGGTGTTTTTTCTACTTAAAAGTCCCAGCATAACTTTGCGCTTTCTAAACTGGTTTATTTTTGGTTTAGGATGAATGAAGAGCAAAATTGTATACTGTAAATGTAAATAAATGTAGTTCTGCTAATGAGCTTTTTCAACATTGGGCCGACGATATTTCTGTCAGATATATTTTTATATTGAAAAATTTGAACCTGCATTTTAGTCCTACTATAAAAATGATAACGTTTTAATTTTGCAAGCTTCCAGGTTTCTAGACTATACCGTACAGGATGAATTTATTCGCGGAGTTATATTTCGCGAAAATTGTCTTTTCATGCATATTCGCGGATGATTTTATTCGCGACTGAAAACTGCCACTCTCTAGGAAAAGTTAACTCTATTGCGGCTAGTAATAGATTTATTCCTATGCATGCGCACACCGCGTGTTCCGGTTTATATTTAACTTACAACTGCGAGACCATCACGCTAAGCTACGATAAACAATTTTTGCTGCGTCCAGAGGTTTTCACGAATATTCATCGCTTTGGAGGCCTTTGATAAGCCAACAACTTGTGGTGAGTAATGAGTTTTTTTTAAAACCATTTACTAAATTAATAATTGAATTTTAATTTAGTAACACGCAATATTTATTTTTTCCATTCCTACCGCTTTGTTATTCGTTTTAGTGTGAGAAAGAGCCCAATAATCTACACGAACCATTGGCAGTAAAGCTAATAAACGCAGACTGCGCAACGGTTGCTCACCTACTCCAAGAAATAAGTATAGTAAGCAGCATTTTCATCATATCCGCAGGTACAATGACTGCAAGGGTGGTGGATTTTATTCCTAGACGATCACCAATCATTCAGGGATGTCTTGAAATTGAAGTGACCGCAGCTGCTAACGAGGAGAATATATCTGTTTTAAAATAGGAACAAGAACGCCTTTACGATCACAAACTTTTAGCCAACCAGCAGAACGTTGCAATAGTAAGCCACGAGGAGATTTCTGATGATAACTGACTTACCAGCCATGTAGTAGGGAGAGAATTGCCTTTAAGATCTACCCAAGACACTGACAGCGATATAGAGCTATATTTCCAAAATAACTAGTCAGAGAGCACCATTACACGCTAGTATTCACTTATCAGGAGTATCAGTTTAATTTTATTGCTCGACAACCGCCATAATGACTAAACTGTTTCTATTTACTCCATTCATCGTTTGTAAAATTGTATTTGTATTTGAAACATTTTATTTGTACACTCAAGTTTGTAATACATTATAATATATCTATATATGAAATAAAATATATAATTTAATCATGTTTGCTGCAGCGATATTAAGAAGTTGTGTTCGATGAAGGGGTCTAGGTTGACTGGTTGCTTCTCTGCCAATATTTCTGCCACGGTGAATATTACTACTTGTCTCTAGTTTTCATAATCGGAGTAGGTTGTTTCATTGTCAATCTGCAGTAAAACCAAAAAAGAAAAAATATTCATAAGTGTTATGGAAGTACAAAAACAATAGCTGAAGTATTTAATGAAAGCGATCAGTTTTTAAACTAAAGAATTAACTAATGCAGTTAATTATGGAAAAACGTATCTGCAAAGCAAGTACATACCATAATGTCTAGATCACGATCGTCCTCAACTTCGGTATTAGAGATTGATGGAGTTGATTTCAATGTAAAAAGACTAGGAGAGATGTTTTGCAATGACGAAGCCATGCCGAATAACTTGTGAAAACCTTGAATAATTTTGTAAAATTTGATGCAATGGCAATAAATCTCGAAGCCCGGCAATGATTTTAAACAAGTTTTGGAACTCGGCTACGTTTAGTACTTCTGCCTAGTGGCTATTTTTGCGATGACGCCATTCTGCATATGTTGTGACAACCTTGAATAATTTTGTAAAGAAATGTGATGCATTGGCAATGGTGTTAGCTCAAAGCCCAAGCAATGATTTTAAAAATGTTTTGAAATTCACCTACGTTTAGTATTTATATTGAAAACTAGCCTAGCAGCTAGTTTTTAATTTGATGCAGTAGTTATTCTCCCTTGTGATTAAAAATAGAACTATATATTCACGGAATTTTATAATTATCGGAGTTACCTGTTCGCGAAATCGCGAATTTTTATAACCAACGAATATTTTCATCCTGTACGATGAAAGGTTTTCAATGCATCTATTCAATTGTTCAATTTATTGATTCTTGTTCAAAATTTTCTGTCGAACTCAAAAACTTTAAATTAAAACTATATGACCGAAACTCTAACATTTACAACAAAAATGCCAAATGTTTGCGACGATTTAATTACGCCTAAATGAGCAAAAAGATCTGTAGTAAAAGAGTTAATACTTGATATACAAACAGTCAAGAGGATTATCTAACTTAGCTAATGCATGTAGTTAAGTTAGTGGTTGTGGTTTATTGTTATTTTTATAGATTGCCATAAATCAATTTTCTTTCAGTATTGAAAAAGAGTTGATTTTGTATTTTTGAGGGGCTTGAACCGGTTTATGTAAGTAAGGTAAGCTATAAAATTAAGAAATGAATTGCGGAGTATTGCACTTAAATACTCAATTGAATCAATTCTAACATTTTATATCATACAAAATGATTGAAAATTAAACTGTCAATTTCTTGAAGAGAGTTTATTTCAATTGAGTCATTTTTAAAGCTTTAAAAACATATCTGGGCACAGGTAAGTGCAGCTATGCGCTGGTAGGTGCTGGTATAGGTACAGGTAGGTGCAGCTATGTGCTGGTAGGTACAGGTAGATACATTTAAGTACAGCTAGGTTCGGGTAGGTACAGGAAAATACAGGTAGGCACAGGTAAGTACAGGTAGGTTTGGGTAGGTACAGATATGGATGGATAGATAAATAGACAAATACACAAATAGATAAGTACATGTGTAGATACAAGTATAGTAATAAAACCATTGGAGAATTATTCCTATGATATTTCTAGGGAAAGACCCCAATATTATACTGGTCATTACATAGAACAACCATCCATGACAATCTCAACCATGACAGCTCTATGACAGCTCCTTCATTGTGAACTTCTGTTGCTGCTCACAGTTGATAGTTTAGTAGCAGTCTAGAGTCTTACTAGGAGGTAAATCATAATTAGCTTCTATGAATCGCTGACTCAGCGCAGACACATGCTTAGCTAGTTGATGAGCTGCAGTGGACTTTCTACCAAAGATAAAGCAGTGCCACTATTGTGAACCCTGCTCTTTCATAATCAGTAGATCATACCACTATTGATGCATATGAACTGCTTGCATTAGTGTGGGGATTAAATGGTAGCCTATGCTTTTAATACTGCCGTAGATAACAGCAGTTAGGGTACAAATTGTTCCAATTTTGCAATGCCAGCTGACTACACTTTCCAAAAATGCACAGTGGGTGTAAAGCAGGGTTACTTTGCTGTGTGAAAATACTGCAGACAGTTCTTGGCCATTATGAGAAACAACACTTTCGATTCTGTTGGCTATATCATAATGGACCTACGAACTGACTTTATTCAGTTGAGAACATTATGAGAATGACACTGGAATAATGAGTAGTTACACCATGACCTTACTATGACCTTACTAGTACCCTTACCATGACATTACTAATACCCTTTCCAGTCCCGTGCACCATGAGAGATTGTCATGAGTAAACAGTATTATCCTTATACATGTATCAGCATGCAATTATCTGGCGGCTGTGTAATTACAAGGTAATTGAGTGGTCTAATGGATAGCTCGCTGGTCTGTAAAACAAGGTTTCTGAGTTCAAGCCCCATGAACTCATGGGGCTTGAACTCATGTTACCATGGGGCTTGAACTGAGTTCAAGCCCCATGGTAACAGTATCTGCGATACTGTTACCAAATACAGTTCTGTTACAGAAACAACTTTATTATAGTAAAGATTGTCGGTATAATATGCTACGAGCTTTTATAATGTTTTCAAAGAAGTTCTATTACAATACTAACATAACGATGTCCAGCAACTCTGTGAGATAGTTATTATCAGAATAACAAATCTATAATGTTAAATTAATAAATCCCACTTCATCACCATTCACATTTGTGTATGTGCGCATGTGTGTATGTGCATGTGTGTATGTACGCGCATCTGTTAGTCTTTGTAAACCATCTAAATTTCTGCAGTTTTTGGCCGACTTGATCCAAACCTTCTATGGATATGCTGCTTGTCTTCTACCAGACTACCCAAAATACTTGGTTTGTAAAATCAATCTGCTTCTTGAAAACCAGCCTCGTCGACGTCCATCTGTGGGCTATCGCTCGGCATCTCCGGGTATCACCTGATTTGCTACTAACACTCTACTAATAGACAGCATTAGATGAGTGCCTGCCTTTTGATACACAAATATAACTGTAGCCTGAGGTCTGTGTTCGTAGTTTAGGTTGGTTGGTTATATCTACCGACCTTTTGCTATATGACAGACAGGATCATATAAAGGTAGGTATAAGGTTGCCACATGAGAATTCTAATATGAACATATAGTATACAGTTACCATTATACAGCCACATTGTACAGAGCATACAGAGAATGTCAGTCACCTCTGATACATATCACCTACTATAATAGTAATACTGATCAGTACACGAGCTTTGAGAGATACACAAGTTATAAACACTTTGTTCAAATACAGCAATTGACTAAACTTCATTGAATGTAAGTGTGGCAGTGACTCTTATAGGTCTCATATAGTAACTACTCAGTCTGAACATGGAACAATGTCAGGAAGTAGATCAATATTGAAGTTTGCATGTGCAGGTGTTGATGTCACAATCACTGGGCATTTGAAATTATTATCATCTGATGTTCTAAATTGAAATTAACAGTCATCTGGCTGTCTTCATCAGTTGTGAGTATTGCTTCAATATGGAGATTGTCTTCGTATGCCACTGTCAATTCTATACTGGATACGTGATGATGCTGTCATAGGAATAAACTAATGCTCCACTGGGTCAAGTGTGACAGCCAATCAGAAAGAGATGGCGCACTCCCTAACTGATTTGTATCTGCCTAAATTGACAGGCACTTGTTTATGCTCACTTCAATTGCTTACATTTGGTAGATCGTTTCTCTACTGCCTGATGTTCTCTTTCTACCTCAACCACTCTGTTTTGGCATGAAATAGGACTCACTTCAAGGTATTTACTTGACTTTTGTATTGTTTTGAATTTTTTTTTGAGTTTTAATCAACAAATAATACTGTTAGTTACAGCAGGTACATGTACTGTATTTCTTGTACCATAAAGAACAGTGAAAAGCCTAAGATTTTCTACCTAATCGATGCTTTGCCCTTTAATACGGTGTGCCCCATGTGGGGATTGAGTTCTAAAATCTGTTGGGTGACTTTAGTAAATGTATCGAGGTCACTACTTTGCAACCAATTCTCGACAAAACAATCAAACTCCTGCTAAGTATACAGAGCAGGTGTGCTGCTAATTGCTATATACTGTTTAATAAGCCATCTAAAATGGCATCCATAAATGGACACACTAATTAAGCTCAGCTTAAACTTGGGGCAGCGGCGAGCAAGTTACGCCACCATATGTGGGTGGATTGTTGGTGCATGGGCTAAGGTAAAGCCAGCCTCAATTGTCAGAGTTTTAGAGAAAGCCGGCATTAATGTTGAACCACAACCAACCATTGAGTCTGACTCAGACAATGGTGAGAAGTAACCCAGAATGTTGGACAGAATGTTGAAAGAAGAGTGAATATTTTATTCAATGAAGTTTACGGTTTTGCTTAACTTGTTGTTTTTTAAATGCATCTTATAACAGGGACCAGGGATAATAATACTTATAATACCAGGGAATTTCTTCTATTATTGCCTCTCACAAATATAATAAACATATCTCCTTATTGCTGTTGTTAAATTACATACATTACGGTGGGTTAGGCCTACAGCTTTAATTAATATTTATTTTACTGCTGTAAAACATAGGTAGTAGTATATAGGATAGTAGTCTCCAAGCCCGTATTCCCGTGGGCAGCTGGCCGGCTGAGTTGCCCCAACTTTTTAGGAACTTTTCGCGGCTAAGTACAGTCAAACTCTGATAACTCGCCCTCAGATAAAATGTAACATTTCATCTCAAACACAAGGTTAACTCGAACGGATTTGTTTGGTCCGTTCACACGCAATGATAAATTGCTTCAGATAACTCGACCTCAACATCATTTATTCGAAAGGTTATTTGCCCAACGGCTACAGAGACAGTTTTTATCGCTGTAGAATATCACTTTATTCTAAGCCATAGAGACAAACATCAACTTTTAGTAGTTCTTAGGCGTAATTATTATCATCATCAGTGGCAAAATATTCTTGTTAACGACTTTTATAAAGGTTTGAAAATATCAAGTTTTACCAAACATCAGCTTGGCCATGTCCCATCAAAAGCGTGGAAACCTCCAAATGAACTTAAAATAAAATCTGCAAAATTGATCATTGTTAAAACGCTCAAAAGAAAAAGATGTCTTTTTCTGAGCGTTTTTACTGCGGTCAAGTTTTGCCTATTTTAATTTAAAAACGTCTCGTCAGTCACATTACCTAAAACAAAACAAATCTCAAAATATAGAAAAATGTTGATACTTCCCGATAAAATCTTTTAAAACTTTACATGAGAGGCCCGGCAGAGGCCCTACATAAGATAAACCGGTTGGGGGCTTACACCGCCCCCTTCCCACCCCCAGGTGTTCACAACTAGTCGCCTAACATTAGCCGCCTCAACTTGCAACCAGTGAATACAGGCCTGGTAGTCTGTCAATTCCTGCTGACAGCCACTTTTTCAACAACCAGCACTACCCTTTCTGTTTTCCATTATCACTCATTCCATTATCAGGTCATAGGCTGTATGACTGGGGAATTTTAGTTTTTTAAAATGCATCTTATAATAGGGACCAGGGATAATAATACTCATAATAGTACCATGGAATTGAGACTGCGCCTTGTGATATGATGAACTATATGGTAAGGAAAATACTGTATTTATCAGTAGATACACCTGGTGTCCTTCAAGTTATATAAACTAGCAGATGAGGAACTAGTTTTATGTCATAGTAATACTACTTGTTGTTAATCATTCATTAGTAATCTCGTACACTGATTGATAAAAGTTTTTTTGGTTTAAACATCAGTCTCCTATTCAAATGTACATATGCACCATCTACTATAAAAACTGCCATATAGTAAAAGCATTTTCTGGCAGTTTTTAACTTAGAGCAATTTCATTTTTAGCAGTACATGAGCTACCTGATTTCGCACTTTCTGTAATATAACATTGCCTACTAGTTAGATGTACTCACATTAGAAAGATCGACAGCTTCTAACTTTGATTAACAGTTTGGTTTATACAAAAGTATGGACCAACTCATTAGTTGAACTATTCTCCATGACACCTACAGTTCCTTTCGACAGCAATGAGGTGGAGGGTATATTACTTTTATTCCGCAACGCTGATTAGGGTCTTTTCTACACTCTATATAGTCCTAGAGATGACGGATTGGTAAGTTTAAGTGCTCTTAAAGATAAGTTAAAATAGCAAAGAGCTGGTTTTGATTTGTTAGACGCTTCATTTATTTGTACATTAGTTATTTGTCATATATTTCTTGCCTACACAGAATTTTTTATACAAAATGTTTATAAAAAAAAATGCTGTTTTTATAACTAGTACTAGCTGTGCCACCCTGCATTGCCCGTGTAATAGAAGAGTCTTTGAACAGAAAATTGATTTGTATTTAACATATAACAACATTTGCCATTATAACTTTCAAAGTACGTATCATGAGAGAGGTGTGTCGTGTAGTTGAAATAAATTCAGAGAAAAATAAAAAAAACTGTTAAGGTTTTTAAAACTTTGTCAAGCAACAGTACCTTTCAAGCTAGTAGCCTGGCATATTGCCAATGGAAAACTCCACTAAGCTAGTTAATAAGGTTAGGCTTCCAATGACGGTAAGCCATGACTTTGAGTCTGTATTGTTGTTCAGCTCAGCTGTTCTAATAATAGCTATTGCCGGATTTCCAACAGACGGATTTCCAACAGACGAACTTTGGGAAATATATAGATAAAGATAATAATGGTATATATATATATACCGGTATAGATAATGCCTCCTTCAGATATCCTGTATCATTCGTTCACCTTTTTAGGGATCACCCAATTTACAAGAGTTGCGTTCCCTTTCATCTATTTTAAAGGCTTGCCTGATCGTTTGAATAACTGCTGTGTAGTAGGGTCAAACATTTTAGTCAGAGAACTGTTAGAGGAAGTTGATCAGCTAATGGATTTAGTTTGATCTCGATCAAAGATAAGGCAGCACATTGAAGTAAACCCTCAACAGCTTATGCCATATCAGTTGAGATGAAGGCTATAATACTTGAGCCTTTGTTGACAATTTGATAGCTAGTTACTAAGTACATAGTAACGGTGATAAGTCTTGATGCGTTGGCATTCAGGTGTTTTTCACAATCCTCAGGCCTTCAGTACCTCTCTTAAAAATCCACAATATTTTAAGAGACTCTTTGGGTTCAACAATGTCTTGAACTAAATGATTTAGCTGAACTGATATTTATCCAAATATAATTAACAGCAATAGTTATTATTTCAATATAGAATTATATAACAAAATATATCATAAATATAAAATAATTTACCGTAATAATAATCAAACCGTATACCACCTAATGGTGGTATACGGTTTGATTATTATTACGGCAGACTCAAACCGCGTACCACCTAATGGTGGTATACGGTTTGAGTTTGAAGTTATAATATATATATTCTATATATAATTAAACCTCAGCGTTTGTCTGTCTGTCATCTGTAATTCGTATGTCCAGTTATAGTGATAAAGTTTTGGGAATGAAAAATCCATTTCATGGTTGATTTGATCTCAGAACCTCCAGTTTTAGAGCTGTCAAGCTTGACCATTGAACAACGCATTTAACTGAGCACGGAGAATAATAATAGCAAAGGTATTCATTACATCGATTTAAATATACATAACGATGTTGCATCACCCGCTACGATTACCACGGTTAATAAAAACAGCTTAAAAAAGTTGCAGGTAATTTAGTGTAAAGGTAATGCAGTAAAGTAATGCAAGTAAGGTAATGTTTATAAGCTGTTTTTAACACTGGTGCAACACCAGGCATTCACTTAGTAAAGACATTTACAAAGATGTATCTAGCAGTTGCCTTCGTGCTAAAGAATCAGTCGATGAAGCATGAACAAAAAGAGGTAATTTTATTGTATTTCACTGTTTTGATTTACAGGAACTTTTATCAGCTCAGTTTAATAACAGGTTAGATACTTTCTTGCACAGAGGGAGTTACCTTCTCTCTTTATTACCAACCACATCTGACACTAATAGGGCATTTCATAAACTAATTATGAAATAGGGACAAGCACTGTTTATTCAACATTCCTTTGCTTGCAGGTGGTGAACAGTCTATATGTACATGTAACCAGATCTCAAAGTCCACTGTGCACCCGCATCAGCAACTACACATCTCAATGTATGTACTGAATACACAAAATATTTATTTGCTAAAACATATTTGCTTTATACTCAAAGATACAAGATACCAAAGTAATTAGTTTGATTGCATTTTATAGTGATCTCAGTAACCTATATATAGTAATCGCTTCTAGTTTGTGGCTTTGACTACCCCCCCCACTTCCCGGTTTTGCTGTATTGTGGAACTTTAACAATTGTGGCTACTATGTTTAAAGGTTGACTTGCGACAAAATTAACATTACAGTTATTTGGTATCAAAAGATTCACCATGTCTTACTCTGTTGTGTTGTAAGTGCCAAGTATATGGAAATGTGATTGCAAGCTCTTAAAAGCTCATAAACGAAAAGCCGCAGTAGATTGGAATCTCTTTATTTCGATGACGTAGTCATGAAATTTGGTTATCGTCTTGTCACGTGATGTTCTCACATGAATTGAAAGGCCAATAAAAAACTCAATATAAAACTTATCGTAGTACTAGTTTATGACAAACACTTCGGGTTTTACCGAAGACCCCGTATCAAATGTAGATGCTCGCTACTTTACAGTTTTGTTTTGGCCTGGTCTAATAGGCAAGTCGTAATCTGATCATGTGACCCAATACATCGCAAATAATTTTGCAGCACTTTTCGATTATCACAGGTGACCAACAGGCTCGTCATGATTATCAGACAATGATATGTAAATCCTTCGAGCTAAGGTTAAAAAATTAAATGAATTTTTATGGTAAGTTATAAGATATCACTGCTAAAAGTGACAGCATAACAATGACGATAAAATAGATGCCTAAGAACTATAATAGACATAGTTTTATTGAATGCGTGAAGTACATTTGTGAAAATATTTCAACGAATAAGGTTGCATGATAGTGTAAACAGAAACCATCTCCCACAACTACGTCACATTTGAGCCGTATTGGAAAGAGAATTCAAACAACAGCGGTCTTCCGTGGCTGCGATTAACTATTCGTTTTTAGCTTTTACGAGCTTGTAATCACATTTCCACATAGGTGGCACCTACAACACAACAGAGTAAGACATGGTGAATATTTTGATATCAAATAACTGTAATGTGAATTTTGTTGCTAGTCAACATTTAACATTTGTTTTCTTTGATTATGTTGGTAGTGTGTACACCTACATGTAAATGTTGGTATGACGTCAAAACAGCTACTCGTTGCTCCATCACTCCATCACACAACTAAAAAATGATTTGAGTGATAGTGTGCATGGGCCTTTAGTTAATGTTTACAAAAGTAAAGGAGTGTGAGATGTTCTTCCCCTGATAGGGCGGTGACTATTTTGAAACAACCATAACTGTGCATTATTCAGAACTCGCTGAAGCCAAGATGTAGAAGGCATTGCAGTTGAAATAAATTATTGCTTGGATATCTATCTAGTTACATTAGCAGGGCAGCAACAGTAGTAAGCATGTCACAGCCATGCAGTATGCATTATAATTGCATTAGGTACTTTTACTACTGTGCAGTGCAAATTATACATGCAGTACGACTATTTCTAATGCACAGTAAGCAGTATTAGCGCAGTGAAAATATTGGCTACTGTACAGTGTGCAATGTTGGATGCAATGAGAGTGTTGCTCGTGTGCATTTTGCAATTTTAAATGCAGTGAGAACTTTAACATTGTATATGATTTAAATTAATATATGTTACAACTTCCAAATAATACGGCTACCCCGTTGCCATTTTCTTAGAAATGGTTCAATGATAATAATGCCTGACTCCCCACTTTGAAATTATAAAGAAATTATAGCTGAAGTTCATGAGTTTGCTAAAAATAGTATCTGACACTCTTGTACAAGTGTCTGTACAATGCAGTACTGACACTTGGTAAGCCGGCAGTGTCAGGTGATCCACAATATCTACTTTACACTAATATGCAGTTGCAGTACAGAGAGTGTTGATGAGCTGGTGGAACAGTTCAGCAAGTATTGATGAGTTGATAGAACATTTCAAAGAGTGTTGATCAGTTGATGGAACAGTTCAGGGAGTGTTGATGAGTTAATGGACTAGTTCAGGAAGTGTTGATCAGTTGATGGAACAGTTCAGGGAGTGTTGATCAGTTGATAGAACAGTTCAGGTAGTGTTGATGAGTTAATGGACTAGTTCAGGAAGTGTTGATGAGTTGATGGAACAGTTCAAAGAGTGTTGATGAGTTGATGGAACAGTTCCAAGAGTGTTGATCAGTTGATGGAACAGTTCAGGGATTGTTGATGAGTTGATGGAGCAGTTCAGGGAGTGTTGATGAGTTGATGGAATAGTTCAGGGAGTGTTGATGAGTTGATGGAACAGTTCAGGGAGTGTTGATGAGTTGATAAAACAGTTCAGGGAGTGTTGATCAGTTGATGGCACAGTTCAAGGATTGGCGATGTGTTGATGGAATAGTTCAGGGAGTGTTGATGTGTTGATGGAATAGTTCGGGGAGTGTTGATGAGTTGATGGAATGAAACAATGAATATGCAACAAATATTCAAGTTTCTTTTAAGGTTCCCACCAATCTCTACCACAAAATGCTTTACTTGTTGACTTTGATTGTTTGTAATAGCAAAAAGTACACTTCAGAATTGACTGAGCAGTTATTTCTGGTGACAAGACTCATAAAAAAGTGAATATTTACATCATAATAATTGATTATGTTTGTGACTTGAATAAGTGGCCGTGGTTGAAACTCTCGACTTTCCGCTTGCTTTTGTTTCAACTAGGAATTTGGATTGAAGACTGTAGGATAGAAGTTTATTTGAGTTTATCTTTGTATTGCAATAGAGGTATGAATCTAATATGACTTGAATTAACTTAATTTACTATTACATTACTCTCTTTTGTCTCAAGTCATTTCAATACATCTTCTGGCCAGTTTCCTTTCTCTCATCATTTTCTAGTTGGTTTTTGTGCCATCGTTTTTACTTTTTCACACAATATGTAAAGCACATCAATTACATCAGTACCTTTATCATATAATTCGGTACATCAGAGACTTGGCTTTCGTATGAGCCTACATATATTCAATACACAAAGAATAATTAAACTATGAAAAACAGGGTGTCAAAAGTATGTCCTGCAACATAAAAACACTTGGTTACGTTTCCCACAATGTGATGTCATAATTATCATTTAACCTTAGGTCGTCAATTTGTTGCCATGGAAGCTGCGCTTTTCTGTGAAAATCTGTGCTCTTAAACCCAGTGAGCGCAAATAATAAACTAGGATTCTAAATAATCAGCAATGACCCGAGATCGTGCTAACGCCTGACCAATACAAACACATGTTCTGGGTTAATAGATTTCGGGTGATTGTTAGATTTTGTTTTTTCATTCCTTCGTTCATTTTAAACATTTATAGTTATTATTGTCACATCGTTTCATATATATGATTCTAAATGCTTTCTAAATATGATTATGCTTCAATAAATATACTGTCGTTGATAAAGTTAATGAAATCACATTGATTAAGTTGTGATCTGCAGTAACGTGGCCCTAGTCCTATATGTAAAGTGCTCCTTCGCGAGATCAAACAATGCTTGAAATTAATTAGTCTCAGTCATGCCCCTCAACATCACAATAAAAAGAAAGAGCTAGTGCATAATATCATCGGGAAAATATAGTATGCTGCTTGGAATCTGAGCTACTTATCATAAAAATAATCTGTACACATAGAGCTAATGACACTGATTCTTTTGTCATCTTAATGGGTTCTCTAGAGTTATCCTACCTTCGCCTGCAACTAGCATCATTATCGTAGTTGATCTATAAGCGGTAAGAGCAGACAACACCAAATATGAAAATTGTGACGTCATAATTTCCGAGCCTATAACATTGAACATTTCTGCGGTAGAATTTTGGGAATTCCTATAAACACCAACCAATGTCTGTCTCTCCATGTTAAACAACGACTCATTTAAAAGTCAAGATATTGAAGAACCTGAATAAGCTGAAACAGCACTTATGTAATTGATGTGCTTTAATGGATTGTTACATGTATAACGAAAATTTTTGCTTGTACTTTTTCTATTATTTGTCGCTTCAAGTTTTAAAAACCTTATCTCATTTTTACATGACCACCACTTGCCCTATTTTTCCTGAGATCATATTAAAATAAAATACAACGATGTGATATACTATGTGAGAAAGAGTTACTGTATGTACAAAAATACTGATTTACAAAACATCAATGCTTAGAGAACTTGATGTTCTCCAGAACTGATTAGATATTAGATCATAAATAGAGACAAATATTTTCTCGAACCTTTTGTTGTATGTCCATGAATTTTAAATAGGAATATGACAATCTTTTGAAGATTTACTGTACTAATGCCAGTAGGTATGTACAGCCTTCTATCAGTTAGAGTTGGTATTTTTAAGAACTTATCACAAGGAGTTAAGTTCTCTTGTTTTGAGTTAACCGGCTAATTATTGCATGCATTTATTTAAGCTAAATTTAAAAACTATAATTTTGTACTCACAGTTTGTAGAAACACCTGCTATGATGTTGGCTACCTTTCTGAAACTTATGTGAACACAAAGTGAACCTAGCTTGTTTCCTAACGATTTCGGAGTTATTACCACTCATTCAAAGAGAGCACAACTCTTCCTAAGATGGGTAAGCATCAACAGCTTGCTGCGATAGCATCAAATGTACAAACTAACTAGATATCCCTAGATGTAACTAGCCATAAGAATTACTTTATTGTGTAATGCTCTCGTTGCTGTTTATCTCGAAAGAAGTCATTGCTTTGATCTGGGCTGATGTTAATTTTATTCACCCGTTAACTGGAACTGACATGTGCACATGCCAATAAAACAACCAGTATGTGGAAAACTCACATGAGTTTGTGTTAATCAACCCACGCATATTTGGATGAACCCACGTATGTGCATGTGAAGGACTCTACATTTGCGTATGACAACAAATCCACATGTTTGTGTGGGCAAAGCAAGTATATGCTGACCACTCAACATTTTCTGTACTGGCTATATTATAGTTATTGACTACTGCTATACACTGCTATATTACAGTTATTGACTACTGCTATACACTGCTATATTACAGTTATTGACTACTGCTATACACTGCTATATTACAGTTATTGACTACTGCTATACACTGCTATATTACAGTTATTGACTACTGCTATACACTGCTATATTACAGTTATTGACTACTGCTATACACTGCTATATTACAGTTATTGACTACTGCTATACACTGCTATATCTATTACTTTGATCTCTTTTTCTACCACCGCAGCATCTGACTAGTATGGTTACGTACATATGTATATATGCATGGATGTACGTACATATGTATATATGTACATATGTACGCCTATGTATATATGTACACATGTATGTACATATATAAGTACATATGTATGTACATATGTATGTACACATGTATGTACATATGTATGTACATATGTATGTACATATGTATGTACATATGTATGTACATATGTGTGTATGTGTGTAGGTACATACATACATGTATGTACATGCACATACTGTATGTATGTACAGATCTTCATATATATGTATGTATATATATACTAGTTAGACTACCCGATTTGCTGTGGTAATAAAAAAGTCTTTGGTCAGAAAAGTGATTTGTATTTAACATATAACAACATTTCCCATTCTAAATTTTAAACTTCATATCATGAGTGAAATGTTTTATGTATTTGAAATAAATTTAGAGAAAAAATAAAAACAACTGTAAAGGTTTTCTAACTTCATAACTTGAAAGAATTGTTTCGTTGACATGCAGAGGAAACCTGGAGAAACTATTCAAGAGTTAGCTGCCAGAATTCGTCAAGATGCAACTACATGTGCCTTCATAGACATTACAGATCCATTAGATGAGGCTCTCAGAACAAGATTTATCTGCTCGGTAAACAATGAAGCAGTTCTCAAATCTCTCTTCAAGGTCAAGGACAATGAACTCAACTTCAACAAAGCTATACAGGTAGCACAGGAAACAGAAGAAGCAGCTAAAGTTGCCAAAGAGACAGTTTATGGAAACTCGTCTAAAGTCAACAAGGTTGCTCAACAGAAATCAAGATACAAACCACTCCAGAAAAACAACTCTACACCTGACAAGCAGAAGGAAGGAAAGCTATGCTACAGATGTGACCGAACTAACCATACAGCGGATGACTGCAGATTCAAAGCAGCCACCTGCAACTTTTGTTCTGAACAAGGTCACATAGAAAAAGCATGCAAGAAAAAGAAATCATCTGCAGCAGGAAAACCAGTAAAGATGATAGAATGCACATCAACCAAGATGGTGAAACTTGCTGAAAACATCAAACTGGAGGGAGACAACTTCACACTTGAACTGGACACTGGAGCTTGTGACAACTTCATCTGTAAATCAATATGGGAGAAGCTAGGAAAGCCAAACCTAAAACCTACTACAGTTAACTACAAATCAGCCTCAGGACATCTCATAGAGACGCTTGGCAGATGTGAGCTAACTGCCCAATTGGATGCACAGAAAGAAGTCAGACTACCATTTGTGATTAGTGCTGTACAAGATCTCAACCTACTAGAAAGAACTGCTATACAGCAACTAGGCATCTCTATTGATGACAAGCTACAACAGAACCTTGTATCAACAATCACAGAGAACCAGCCAGATGGGAGGTTACAAATCAAGTGTAAGGAGATGTGCAAAGAATTTCCAGAAATATTCAAAGACGAGCTAGGATGTCTCAAGAACTTTGAACTAGAGATAAACTTCAAACCTTCAACAAAGCCAGTCTTCTGCCGACCCAGACCAGTTCCTATTGCCTTGACAGAAGAGCTCAACCAAGCATACGAAGCAGGTGTAGCTAAAGGCATATGGGAACCAACTCAATTCAACCAGTATGGAACACCAGTTGTACCTGTACGCAAATCTACAACAGGTCAAGCTGCAGGGAAGATCAGAGTATGTGGAGACTACTCCAAGACTATCAATAATCAGCTAGAAACACATAGGAAACCTATCCCACTACCAGAAGATCTAATCAGAAAACTAGGTGGAGGCTATTGCTACACAAAGATTGATTTAGCAGATGCCTACAATCAAATATTGTTGGCACCAGAAAGTCAACGACGACTAGCACTATCAACACACCGAGGAGTACTACTACAGAAGAGGTTGCCCTTTGGCATAAGCTCAGCACCAGGGTATTTTCAAGAAATCATGGAGCAACTGACACAAGACCTCCCAGGAGTAGCAGTATACCTAGATGATATACTAGTGAGTGGAGCCAATGCAGAGAGCCATCTACAAAACTTACGTCGACTTCTTCAAAGATTAGAAGAAAGAGGGCTCAGATGTAGAAAAGACAAGTGCTGTTTTGCTCAACCGACAGTAGAGTATCTGGGACACAAACTCACTTCAAAGGGAATCACTAAAGGAAAGAAGGCAGATGCAGTACAACAGATGCCAGTCCCAACAGACTTAACTCAGCTAAGATCTTTCTTAGGAGCTACACAATTCTACAGCAAGTTCATACCCAATCTGTCACAACTCACAGGACCATTGCATAAACTGACACGCAAAGGAGAGACCTGGAAGTGGGGCACTGAACAAGAAAAGAGCTTCAACAAACTGAAAGATATGCTATCAACTGATAGTGTCTTAGCACACTTCAACCCAGATCTTGACATTGGAATCTCATGTGATGCTTCAGAAACTGGACTGGGAGCTGTACTATTTCATCGTTATCCTGATGGAAGTGAGAGACCAATAGCCAATGTTTCAAAAACACTGACCAGCACACAGAGGGAATATGGACAAATACAAAAAGAAGCTCTCTCAATCATATTTGCTCTAAAGAAGTATCACCAGTACCTGTATGGTCGACGGTTTATCTTGGTAACTGACCACAGACCTCTTCTCACACTTCTAGGACCTACCAAAGGAGTTCCAGCTCTAGCAGCCAACAGACTAGCAAGATGGGCACTGGTACTAAATCAGTATGACTACACCATAGAATACAGATCTACCCAGCATCATCAAAATGCAGATGTCCTCTCAAGACTGCCAGTTGGACCTGATAAAGAGTTTGATGCAAGATAAGATGAGGATGATGTTGATACAGTATGCACTATTCACACTATTGGACAACAGCTCAACTCTACAGACTACAATGTTCTAGCAAAGGAGACAAAGAAAGACCCAACACTAGCCACAGTAATGCGCTACACAGCAGAAGGATGGCCTGGTAACAAAGAGATGAAGGAGACTCAGCTGTCACTCTTCCACAAGATCTCAGATTCACTTTCTATCACTGAAGGTTGTCTTCTATATGGCAACAGAGTAGTCATTCCTGTCAAGTTACAACAGGAAGTATTAAAGATCCTTCACCTTGGACACTTTGGAATGGAAAGAATGAAGAAGCTAGCTCGAACTGCTGTCTATTGGCCTCGCATTGACTCTGATATAGAGGAGACAAGCCGACAGTGCACTGCCTGTGCGGAACACCAGAAGCTTCCACAGAAGTATCCTATACATCCCTGGATGCTACCTGAGAAGCCATGGAGTCGTCTTCACTTAGATCATGCAGTAAACTTCATGGGCAGCCAATGGCTAGTGATGATAGATGCCTACTCAAAGTATCCATGCATACACAGGACTTCATCTACTTCTACCAGAGCTACCACAGACATCTTAGAGGAGATATTCGCACACTTTGGATACCCTCACGCCATAGTCACTGACAATGCTACCAGCTTCACCTCAGGAGAGTTTCAGCAGTGGTGTCAAGAGAGAAGCATTGTTCACCTCACTGGAGCACCCTACCATCCAGCTACAAATGGCGCAGCTGAAAGACTAGTACAATCCTTCAAACAAGCCATGAAGAAATCGTCACTCCCACCTAAATCTGCACTACAACAGTTCCTGATGCACTATAGAAGGACACCACTTCCTACAGGATACTCTCGCAGTCAGCTGCTGAATGGAAGACAGATGAGATGCAAGATTGACACCCTATTGCCATCACCCGCACACATAGCACAGTTTCATCAATCCAGAGAAGTCAACCGATCTGCAGAAAAGACAGTTAGCAAGATACACAGCTACAATCTTGGAGCACCATGCTATGCCTTGTATCATGGACCTAGACGCAACAGACAACCTAGATGGGTTCCAGCCATTGTTACTAAGATATATGGAACTCGTAGTCTCAATGTCAAAGTGGTACCAAAGGGACCTACTTGGAGAAGACATGTTGAACAACTCAGACCAAGATACTCAACAGAAGAAGATCAAGACCCTGGAGATAAACCTGATATAACAGAGGAGACAAAACTGCAACTACCAGCCCCTACAACTGTAACAGAGCAACCTCCGTCTAGAAGAAGACCACGCAACCCTCGTCTACCTGATGGAGATGAGTATAGCAGAGACAAACCCCGAAGGTCTAAGAGAACCAGAAAGAACCTTTAGCTTAGTGAGGAGGTGTCATGCAAGTGCCAAGTATTATTGGTACTTTGCCAACAAACATTATGCTTATTAGCTAAAGCTTTATACAAGCTAATATTATATAGTACTGTCTCATTATAGCTATTAATAATGCTTGTAGCTTTTTACAAAGCTTTTCTATGACCAAACATATAAATACTTGGGTTTTCTGTTATCAAATGAGTTGTCTCTGGAGAGTGCAATAAACCACATTTCTCTAATTTAATACTCTATTTGATTGCTTCTGTGCAGAAACATAACACTAGTGCAAGTAGGTATGTACAGCCTTCTGTCAGTTGAAGAGCTGGTATTTTTAAAAACAGATCACAAGGAGTTAAGTTCTCTTGTTTTGAGTTAACTGGCTACTTATTGCATGCATTTATTTAAGCTAAATTTAAAAAATATAACTTTGTACTCACAGTTTGTAGAAACACCTGCTATAATGTTGGCTACCTTTTTGAAATTTATGTGAACACAAAGTGAACCTAGCTTGCTTCCTAAAGATTTCGGAGTTATTACCACTCATTCAAAGAAAGCACAACTCTCCCTAAGATAGGTAAGCATCAACCGCTTGCTGCGATAGCATCAAATGTACAAACTAACTAGATATCACCAAATGTAACTAGCCACATAGAGCTACTCATCATCTAATGCTCTCGTCGCTTTTCATTTTGAAAGAAGTAATCTTGGCTGATGTTAATTTTATTCACTCGTTAACTGGAACTGACATGTGCACATGCCAATAAAACAACCAGTATGTGGAAAACCCACATGAGTTTGTGTTAATCAACCCACACATATTTGGATGAACCCACGCATGTGCATGTGAAGGACTCTACATTTGCGTATGACAACAAACCCACATGTTTGTGTGGGCAAAGCAAGTATATGCTGACCACTCAACATTTTCTGTACTGGCTATATTATAGTTATTGACTACTGCTATACACTGCTATATTACAGTTATTGACTACTGCTATACACTGATATATCTATTACTTTGATCTCTTTTTTTACCACCGCAGCATCTGACTAGTATGGTTACGTACATATGTATGTATGCATGGATGTACGTACATATGTATATATGTACATATGTAGGCCTATGTATATATGTACACATGTATGTACATATGTATGTACACATGTATGTACATATGTATGTACATATGTATGTACATATGTATGTACATATGTATGTACATATGTATGTACATATGTATGTACATATGTGTGTATGTGTGTAGGTACATACATACATGTATGTACATGCACATACTGTATGTATGTACAGATCTTCATATATATGTATGTATATATATATACTAGTTAGACTACTCGATTTGCTGTGGTAATAAAAAAGTTTTGGTCAGAAAAGTGATTTGTATTTAACATATAACAACTTTTAAATTTCATATCATGAGGGAAATGTTTTATGTAGTTGAATTAAATTTAGAGAAAAAATAAAAACAACTGTAAAGGCTTTCAAACTTCTCAAACAAATATAATTTTTAAACTTCATAACTTAAAAGAATTGTTTCGTTGAAATAAATTAGGATGAAAAATAGAAACGAAAAGGCGTTATAATGTAAACGTGGAATCATTAGCAAGTAATTGCTAAACATAGTGTGTTTTGCTACAATTACAATGAAAAATTATTTTGATATACAATTACATGATTTCAATTCATTTCAGTGTTGGCATGCAAAAATTGGCATGCCAACATTGGTGAAGGTATCATAGGCTATAGATGTACATAGAGCGGTATAGAAACCCGTAGTAATTGACATGACGCGTCCAGTCAATCAAACCAAACTATTGACCAATCAGAGTTCGGATACGACGTGGCTTAGCAACCGATGTTGCTATCCGCCATGACCTCCGACAAAGCAGCAATAGTGAATGCTGTTTGAACGTTAATTTTGCTTCTATTTTTACCATTTATTTGACGATTTAAAATGGTGAGACAATGTCAATGGGGTCTTTGTGACTCAGTTGACATTGTTTTTGACTTTGTGACTTTATTTGAATTTCAATAAAGATAATTTCTACAAAATATTGACTTCATACAATAAACAGAACAAATATTAACATACATGTACATTATGCTAAGGGCAGAATTAATCATTATTCCAACAGTCACTTTTTATCCGAATGAGAAAAATAGCTGGTCACTTGAAACACACATATAAATAATTGGACACAAGGACATTAAAGAGAAATAAATATTGCCAATATATTTCAGCTATATATATTTATATATCCAATATATTTAGCTCTAGCGTTGAGCCAGCATTCTGTTCACCACTTCTGGTGGCCACTGTCTTGTATGGCTCGGATGCCAAGTACCCAAGTGGTGTACCCCTCATAGCGACGAGAAGCTAAATGTCCCTGTCCAACAGCTAAACTTTTCTGAAATAAAGTGAAACAGAATGTATTATCACACTTTGTATATATTTTAGAGATTTAACATTAAAGTTTTATTATTATAAGGAACACTTTTTCAATTCCTCCTTAAAGAAATGTTGACTATTTATTCATAGCATCGTAACTAAAACACATGTGTTTTATTTATAAACACAGTGTCTTCAATAAAGTGTTGAATCTCACTACCTTTTTTCAATTTTATACCTATTGTCAGTTATGTCTGCAGTCGGTGGGCGTGTCTTTCGGTCTTCATTTACCAGCCGACTGATGATCATGGAGGACACTGGCTCTGCAATGATTTTTCTCCCCTTTGGCCTGTCCCATTCCTGCGTTTTCAATGTGCAGGCTGGTTCACTGGGAACTTCTTGCAGGTCACTAGTCAGCCAGTCCGTCAACTTGAGAACTAGTCTCAGGACATAGGCACATTCCCCTCCAGCTCTGAAATTTACATGACTTATGAAATAATGGGCCTCGATGGTGTGTATCTTGCAATAAAGGTCAAAACAGAAACCATTAAGTGCTCGAATATTGTAAGACAAAAATTAAATGTATCAATTAATGCACATCTTGACAGTAACGCGCCTATAATAATATCAATAGACGTGTTGCACAGAATTAATCACGCAATTATGCTGATATAAAACAGAACATTCGCCATCTAATGCATGTGTCACTATTATACTTAGAAGTGATGTCATATATCCACACGATTCATATAGCTGTGGATCTTCCTAAAACAGTTTTTCAACCATAGCAGTTGAATTTTTGTAAACTGTCATTTGATCTGTGGCACCTGAACTTGTTCTAGAAATAGTCGTTCAGCAAGTGACAGTTCACACCTGATAACAAGTTGTTATGGTTAAATACCTCAAATATCAACCTTTGTCTAGTAATCACCTGATACTAAACTTTGGAACTACATGTATGTGTGTACCACACAGTATTATGCAATGAGAACACAGAGAAAAGAACATTTGCTAAAATTGGAATAGCTTTACATTTACAGACCGGTATATTTTTTACCCACATTTCATCTCAAGTGCAACCACTAACTTGCATTAAATTCTAGTAATGTATAGAGTTGTCATTTTTAACCAACCTCCCTTTAAAATAACAAGGATAGACAACTCTATTGCTCTGAAACAGTGCTGTCAAGGAGCACAACTTTTAGCTCTAGCAGCCCAAATGTGTAAAAAGCAAACAAACAAGCTTGACTATACATGTAGAAAATAACTTAGCTTTAGCTATTTTTTGATAAACAACTATTGCTTTGAGAGTAACTGAAACAACGCTGTCAAAGGGCACACATCTTAGCTCGAGTAACCTAGGTTTATGACGAACAGATGAACAGATTCAACTCAAACTCTATAAAACGTCTTTTTTTCCAAATATTTATGGTCTTATTGTAGAGTAATTCTATTTATATTATTTAATTCTTGCCTACATGTATCTAAAAAGCATGCAGATCATGGATGACAAAGTACTTATTGCTGATGATATATAATCATGTTTAGCATGGTGTAATTAAAAATGAAAATAATATATTTTTCACTAAAAATACGCTGTCCTATTACGCTGGTTATGCTGACTCATTGTTCCTTAACATGTTTAAAGGTCAAAATGTCATCTGACATTTATTTGAAAATAATCATCCATCACTTGTCAATGCATTTGGAAAATAGTTCGCACCGAGGTGTATTATTTGACAATAAGTTTTGGCACTCCAATTGTTAACTATAGATGATGTCCCACTACATCATGTTGTGAAATATCTATTGCAGGCTAAAAACCATCTAATATGTGGACTACATAATGTCAGAGTTTCCATATGTAGAATGGCTAGCAAGAAACTATAAGGCCAAAGGTGAAAAGTCTGGCTCATGGAGAGACTATGTGCAGGTAAAATAAATTGACTCCCTCATAAATGTACTACAGCATCTTTCCATTTGGTGACTTCATCAATGTGATGATGTTTTCAGTATGAACCATGTATGGATATGCTACTTTTCACACCATATCACTCTCACTATGTTTTTTCACTCACTCTCACTATCACCATCTTAGATCATTTATGTGTTATGGAAAAAAGTAAAGCACAATATTTTAAGTCTCAAAATCTATTTTGAGACTTATGTAATTTATTTTCAGAGTTCCTCGAATTGTGCAAAATAATTTCAACAAAATAGTTGTTATATTTCGCGTTCACTATTCTGGTCATAACTCAAAAATTGTTTGTTGATATTGAGGGCCTGTACATATAACCATAACAGTAGAAAGTCCTCTACTAAATGGTGTTAATAATGACCAGATTACATTAATATAAATAATCTTCTTCTAAAAACCTGTCAGTGCTTTGTGTGCACTATTTTTGTCAAACTCAAAAACTGTATGTTTGACCTTTATGAACCAACCATAAAAATGATCAGTAGAAAGTATTTTTCAAAAGGATACCTATAATGACTAGATTACATTTAAATATATATGAGCTTTTGAAGGATACAGTTGGTTTCACCACATTTGCAAATATATTCTTTTCAAGTGAGGCTACTCAGCCCTAGCATGTCGGCAACATCTTGCTAAGGTTCACTTGTAAAATTATTAATAATTGGAGGCATGTGAACATTTAAACTACTTTTAGCTACTGCAATGATGTATTTTCAACATCACTATTGCCTACTAGCTGTTGTCGATGCCGTGATAGTAAATAGAACATGTCCGGTAATATCGACTGTTAGAATCATCAAAACTATAGTTAAAATTGAAGTTACTTGATATTCTGACCCCTGCATCTAGAGTCTTCACCCGAGCTGCTCCACAAAATCCCAAGATGCCCTTGGCCAGTTATGCGTCAACTTCCCCCTAGCTACTGCGCTGGCAGCGGGTTGACCCATGTGATTGATCCCTGACACTGACACTTCTGACAAGTACTGGCTTATCATGGTGAGCTTCTTTAAAGTAGAGCTCCTTTTCAATCTACTTTCAAGCCATCCCTCAGCTTGATGAGCTCACACAGCCGGCAGTTCTCACAAGAATGTTGGCTCAGCCCATTGGTATTTCCATGGTGTGCTCTAGCTTGTTGTTCTGGTGGATATGTAATGCTGCCGAGATCTTCAACCATATTGCCACTTAGTTGAACGGCTTCTTCTTCTTGCATAGCCAATGAAGAAAATAACAGTAATTTTGAAGCAGGAACTGCTGGCCATACAACTATGGTTGAAAATTCTTGATGGCTTTGACTACTGCCAGCAACCCTTTTCGTGAGATGCAGTAGTTCATTTTAGCAGAGGGCTAGGTTTGGTTGAAAAAAGCAATCACCCTCTCTAATCTGTCTTGGACTTGGAACAGTACTGTTACTACTCCACATCTTCTAGCGTCTGTACTAGGATATACGACCGACTTGAATCAGGATATGCCAGGATGGGTGCAGGAGTGATGCGTTCCTTCAAAGCTCAAAAGCAGCCTTTTTTTCTACCCATGTCTATTTCTCGCCTTTTCTTCTCAACCTGTGCAAAGGCTATGCCAAGGCACCAATACTCGAGATGCACTGACAGTAATACCTTGCTAAGTCCAGAAAGCCCTGCAACTTCCTGAAACGTCTAGGGGTCTGCCACTCTTGGACTGCCTCATTTTTCTCAAAGTCAGTAGCCACTCTTTTTTGCTTACCGCATGGTTTAGGTAGCACACATATGACTGTGAATTTTTGCACCTGGCTGACTTGAGCTTGAGTCCATTTCCCTTTAGTTGCTGGAACATATCGTCTAGTCTGTAAAGGTGGCTGTCAAAGTCTGGTGTATGTATTGACATATGATGACACAATGTTAGAACAACAGGGTTCACCATTGCAGGCCGTGCAGCACTAGCTCCATTAGCCTCTGGAAGGTGGTCAGCAAAAAAGTAAGCCCAAATATCAGGATTTTCTAGCTCAACAAATCAGAGTGGATCGAAAAAATAACATTTCCTGGGCATTGGCATCCAAAGACACTTACTTGCCAGGAACCACTGATCAGAAATAGCATACTGAAACACTAACTGCTGAAAAGGGACACCTGTCTTGGATGGGTCACAGCGTCATTGAGGCTATCATCAGTCCGGAAAAGGCGGTAGGCGCTCTGCTCTGTAATCGCATTGAGCCGGCTGTAGTCCACACAGAACCGCTGCTTCTCATCCTCTTTTTGAACCAATACCACCAAAGAACTCCTGGCTTCTTTAGCAGGCTCAATAAACCTCTTACTAAGGAAATTTTGCACCTGGCTTTTTGCCTTGGCCTCCTTCCTTAGTCCGACCTAGTGGGGAGGTTGATGGATAGACTTGGTTTCTTCTTTTATTGAAATTGAATGTTTCACCTCAAAGGTTTGACCCACATCTTGCTTACTTGGGCTGAATGTGCTTTGGTAGCAGGTTAGCAACCTTGCTAATTGGTTAGCTTGTGTAAATTATGTAATTTTTCCTTGTTGCCTTGAACAGGTCCTTTAGGTGAGTTGGCATCTTTACCTCCAGTGTTTCTGCACTCAATGTCGCGAGACCCGAGCCAGAAAGAAGCGATTCTTGATCTACCTAGTGTTTCTCCACTCTTGTATTTGTGTCGACAGTGGTACGTGTCAATACATTTCCCTTTGGCCCAAGCCGGTTTAGACTTGTAGCCAGTAGCGGACCACCTGGGCAACCCTCTCTTAGTCTCAATAGAAAGTAGTTCTGAGTGATGACTCAACATGAAATAATCACTTCAGTCTGCCCCGGCACCACTATGCTGCTTATCACGTGAACTTTGCTAATCAGCAGCCACCCATGTATGTCTGTGCAAGTTACTGTATGTCACCCATGTATGTCTGTGCATCCACATCATTGTGGATGAGGCTCATCACAAATATTTCTTTGGTCTGTACATTTTGGTCATTCGTTTGCCGTATCGGCATGCGGACGACCCCATAGAATGGCAACCACCTTACATTGGCCATGAGATCATGACTGTCACTCTCTTTGAGCAGATCCTTCATTCTTTGAGGAAGAATGTCAAAAACCTGTTTGCTCAGCAGGTTTTTTGGTGCACCCAGTGTTGAACTTTAACTGCACCGGCCTCATCAATTTTTTTAAGGAGAAAATAGCTCGTAGAGCTCAAATTAGTCCAACTTTGTGCCCTGAATGGCTCAGAACCAATGTTACCCCACAAAGCAAATTTACAAGGGTGGTTTCCCGGTATTCAGGTTTAAGTTTCAAGGTTTAGCAGTACTTTCTGGTGGCTATGGCAGAGACTTTTTGATCTCCTTCTCATCTCGAGTAGATATGGCAGAAAACGTTTGTGTCACCTCCCCGTTAACGATGGATATGGCTGAAGGAAGCTGCAACACCTCTCTGTTACAAGTGAATATGGCAAAAAATCTCTGCGTCATTTCCCTGTTATTTTTTGAAACCTTGCGGGCTGAATTCCAATCTGGCTCAGTGACCTCAGCCAGCTTGCGCCAGAGTTCTTTTTGCCGGAACTAAGACAGTTGGGGCCTTATAACAACTAGCAATTGACACTGCTGTTGCGGTTCATTGCTGTTTCCTTAGCTCAGTAGCTTCATGTTGCTGGGGCAGTCTCAGCGGTCATGTTCTTGTCCCCCACACCCTAACATTAGAAAGGTTTGACAGATATAGTTTCTTTGGACCCCTTTCTTGTCATCCTGCAGTTGCTGAACCTGCTTTTTTGTGTGCTGTTGCACCAATAGTCTGGGCTGACAAATGGTCTGGTTCTGCACAACTGCAGTTTGTTCTGTTGGCTCCCACTGTATGAACTACAGCTCTTCAACTGCTGTTCTTCGAATTTAATCCGGAGATACTTCATGGCAGCTCTGACTGCAATAGTTCACGTGGGTGTAGGGACCGCCAACAAGTGTCTTTGCAGGCCAGGGCTGTTCAGCGTATTGCAGAATTTTTATTTGGCCATGTCGGCTCAGTGAGAATCAGGTAAGTTGGCGGGAGCCACTTGATCTAGCTGCTCTACTTAAATGGCATGCTCTTAAAGGGTGGTAGTTGCGACCCTTCTCAGGGTATTCAGCTTGACTTATGTCTCTCAAAGAAAAAACTGAAACAATCTCATAGAGCATATAAGGTAAGAGTGGAGGTAAAACGAATTTTACCCACTTAACTTGCCTGCAATTTTCTGTCACCTTCTTCAGGACCTTCAGGAGGTGTAGCAAGCTTGTCGTTTTGGTTTATCTATGTACCTCAGTTACTTCCTGAAAACAGTCAATACAGTGCTCCACATTTTCTGAGCCAGAAAGCTGAGGTGACTTGAACTGGTGAGCTAGAGACGGGACCCAGAGTGTTATCAGCATCTTCTTTATTACTTCTGCAAGATGGTCCGTGCTGCCATCTGCACTTTAAGCATGTCTGGTCACCATCTCAATGCCTTACCCTTACGAGAGATATCTTTTGGATATTTGGAGGCAGACTTCCACATTTTAGGCCGCTAGGCTCATTCGAGCCCGGAGGTATTTTACCACGGACTACTTGCTCTCTCGGTTTTTCCTTATTACCACTAGGGTAGCCTCGATTAGTACATTGAAACATCAACCGGCTTTTGTGGAGTTGAGGATCTGACTAATACAACTGCTGCCACCAGTGTTAAGGAACTCACTGCATTTTTTCACTGTTCTACAAAAACAGAATCACTTGAGTACAAAAGCAATAATTATTTCTCAAATATGTAAATGATACAGTTGAGAGTATACAACAAGCAGTAATCAATTGAAAAACATGAGACTCTCAAAGGCTCTGATTCACGTGGCTCATCCCTGCTCCTTATATATGTATTTTAGTAATAGAATCTGCTCCCCGGTTGCAGATGCCAACTCAGTAGCAGATCGGTACTCTTCAACCGAGTCAGTGGTCGACCTGGATGGCCTACTGAGTGTTGCACTGCTGGCCGAGCTGCAAGCTGGCTCAGTCTCTCATTGTCGCTTGGTCACCATCTGTATCGTGTTGCAGAAGCCGAATCGGTCTCTTTGATGCCGCTCAATAGTTTTGCTCTTTTCTTTTTTTAGCCTTGAGTTCTTATATCTCACTCCCACATTATTATAGATTAAGTTACTAGCTTAAGTTACTCAAATTTATTTGACAAAAAACTTAGCCAATAGCAACTACATTACCTGCCACTGTTTATAAACTGTTTTAAATCCTGAACAAATGTGTCGCATAAAAAGTAAGAAACGTTTTTCAACAACTTGTTTTAACTATGACTCGAGCTTTCAAATTTTTGAAATATGCATTGCTTGAGCACACAGAAACAAACACTTTCATTTAAGAGGTAGAATGTTAAATCTTGTAAATTTCTATAAAGAATAATTTTCTGTGCAAAAACCTTTTTATTGTTGTACAAAGCCAAGAATTTATCTAATTTAATTTAATTTTTACTTGTTGTGAGTTGATTAACAATGATTTGAAAAAAAGACAGAGTGGAATTTGTTGTTCAGAAAACTACGTTTTCATTTCTATCCTTTTGAAACTCAAACAAAAGAGCAACACAATACTGAAAAACACCAAAAATAAAATGCAAAACTTCTGACTGGCTCCTCAATTTTAAAATTTCAAAATAAAATATACAATTTATTCACAGTTTTATTACTTTAAAAACTTAAACAGACATTTTCGAGTTACAGATGATAAATTGAAATACATATTTATATAATTAAATATGATAAATATTAGTTTGTTCATTCAATTTTATTAATTTGTATTATCTGATAATGCTCTTTATAAATTCTACTTTATATTTTAACTTTTTATACAATTTACAGGCTCATGGTCTAGCTAACTTCTGTGTGGCAGAGGATCCACTACCTGATAGACATAAGTTAGTCTATGAAATAGAAGAGAGTTGGTACAAAAGTAACCATCCACTCAGCTATGATGAGCATCAGGAGTTTACTAGAGACCATAGAAAGCTTCTCGAAGAGTACCGAGAGAAGACAAATGAAGATTTCAAACGCTTGAATGGTTCAGTTGAAGAATTGGAAACTGATGACATATTTAGTGAAAATAACAAGCAACAAGCCAAAGTATTGTGCAAAAAGGTGTTTGAAGCAAGTAAAAAATGCACAAAAGGCTTCATCAATGTTTCTAGAAACATCTTAGAAACAAGTGTTAAACTTCTAAAGAGGCTGAATGAAGAATGCGATGGAAAGTTTGTAGTCATAGGTCTCGGTTCAGTTGCTAAAGGTGAGGCAACTCCATATTCTGACCTAGAATATGGAATAATAGTCGAAAAGAACTCTAGCTACTTTGAAAGATTAGCCGTAGACAGCTACTTCCGTATAGGGAATCTTAGGGAGACACCATTAAAAGCTTTTGATATTCAAGAACTGATTGAGAATGACTACTTGGACCATCAGATCTCCACCGATAACGTAGTTGTTGGTTACAGAATTGATGGAATTACACAAAGATCAGGTAACATACCGACAGGAAATGGCAAAGGAGGGTATAAATTGACATTCACTGTAGACGAACTCATGATGCTCTACCAAAATGAAGCTGAAAAACAATTTGATAGTTACGCCGCAGACAAGTCTGACATGCTCTCATCAACTGTTGTTATTTTAGCTAATGAGTCGACATTGGACCCTTATGAGCCGTATCAATCATTTCGGTCAGGCCGAAGAAGTTATGAGAATTCTGTGCCTGCAGACAAAATAAACGTCATGCAGAAACGTTTACAATCATTTCAACAGGACATTCAAACATATTCTTTCCTTCTTGAATTCACTAAATTTCAACCACCAAAAAACCAGAGTGTAAAAGTTAAAGAGAAGTTCTTCCGATATCCAACATTACTCGCAAACAATATGAAAATGTGTTTGGGGCTTGATGCTGCGTATTGCTGGGAGGTTTTTTTAACCATGCGAGAAAATGGCCTGTTGTCCCAAGAAAATCATGAGTACTTGAACATTCTGTTAGCTTCATCTATCTACATACGTACATCTGCTTATCTCAGACTGAAAGCTCAGGCAGAGTTTATTCAGGTTGCCGATAAACGAACTGTAGCGCAGACTTACATTGCACCCCCTCAGGTAATCCTAACCATGGGATGCTTGCTTGCTCCAATCAAACAATCTGTAAAAGCAGGTGTATCAAGAGCCACTCACTCATTTAAAAAAACTGGAAACGTTGCCATCTCAATCTCATCTATATGCAAAGACATTTTTGTAAAGAAAAATGACCATTGGGCAAAAGCTGAGGTTTTATTCTTTATGGGCAAATACTCTAAGGCTAAAAAAGAGCTAGAACAGGCAATCGGTAAATCTCTAGAATCTTCTGAACTAGTTTTCTTCTTTGATAAAGTAAAACAACATGCATCAAGTATGCCTGATGGCGAATCTTTCGTGCGCAAGGAAACTGAGCTTTGTGCCTATCTGCTGTACTTTACCGGGGATTACCAACAAGCTCTACAATATCTCAACCATCTCATCGACAGCAATCAAGCAACCACAGAGCTATTTAAACTTTTAGCTGCGCACTGCTATGAAGAGATTGGTAACTTGATAGATGCTAGAAAGATGCTGCCAAAGGTGAGTGTCAAATAATGCTGCTAAAGTGTAAACTAATGCTGGCATAAATTATGTTTTGGTTGATTTGATGCTGATGAGTTCAGAATAGTTTACAATATTAAGATGGTATTTAGTTTTACACATATATTGTATAAAGGGTTCAGCCCTCTTGTCATGGTGATCAACTTGCATTTTTTGTAAGCATTTTTGAGCCACCAACATTTTGATCCAAGTTTCTGTTTCAACTTTTACGATACATGAAAGCGACGTTTAGTTTAACTTTTTGAGGGATTTGCAGACGGAAACTAAATTCTTAAGTGGTTGGTAATTATTTGTTGTAAACTAATTATTCATTTTGGTAAATTTGGTAGACAGATCAATTCCAAAGTTGGTTATTTTACTTATGAAAAGATGGACTAATGATTATTGATTGATTATTGATTATTATGCATCTTTCCCTTGTTATTTTATTAGCTGGACATTTTAAAAATTTTTTTCTTGCATATAGAAAATTGTGTTACATAAAATTGTTTGAAAGTTAATAATTTAATAAACAAACTAATAATATAATAAACTGTGATATTAGAAAAAAAAAGATATATATATATATATAAATATATATATCAATATATACCCGAGTTAGAGCAGAATTTACCACCCATACGGGGTATCCGGGGTGAGGAAACAATTTTTATATATACATGTATATATATATATATATATATATATATATATATATATCTATATATATATATATATAACTTGTTTCCTCACCTCGGATACCCCTTATGGGTGGTAAATTCTGCTCTAACTCGGGTCTCCTACCAGAGACCTGGGAGTTTGAGCACTCGCCTCAAGATTTTAGCTGTTCCCAATAGCGCACTTTTCTGCAACTCACCTGAGTTGATTGTTGTTGGTATTTGGGCAAGCCACATTTTATGCGCCGGTGTTATTGCGCCCAGCGCCCCAATGACTACTGGGATTACAGTTGTTCTTACATTCCAGCATTTTTCAATTTCTTCTCCAAAAGGGAGATATTTCTCTACCTTTTCTTTTTCTTTGCTGGCTATATTGTAGTCATTGGGTACTGCTATATCTATTATAGTAGCCCTCTTGTTTTCCTTGTCTACCACCACTATATCTGGTTGGTTTGTTAGGACATGCTTGTCAGTTTGGATGTAGAAGTGGATGTATATTTATATATATATAAATATATATATAAATATAAATATATATATATAATAACTATTTTAACATTTTATCTGAAGAGTGCAAGGTTACCGCACGAAACTTTAAGTAATAAAATGTTTTAACTAAACTTGTAGCTTTTTAGTACACATATATATATATATATATATATTTATATATATATCAGCTTATCAGTTTTATATCAGCTCTGTTTTTACTCTAAACATTGAGCACTATTTTTACTAATGTGTATAAATATAACTTTTATATATATATAAAACAACAATAAAGGGCATGCTAACACTAATAAATTAATATTACTAATAATCCTTAAATTAGTTTAATGTAATTATAATAACAATTTAATTTTAGAATTGTTATCAAATGATCCAACCTGCTGATTACTTATTTAGTCTTACAGTCAGTCAATTATCGTAGTTATTATTGTAGTTATTAAAGACAATGTAAATAAAAATATACAATAAAACTACAACTAATACTTTATATGATGTAGCGTTTTATACTTTATAGCATTTTAGGAAAAAATTATCTTTGTTACTCTATTAGGTTCACATTTTTACTTTATTTTTACTGAATACACAAAAACATCATTTTGCTTGTACAACATTTAAAATCATTTTATTTTATTATATCATATCAAAGTAACATCGGCGCATTTACTAAAATATGGCTTGAATTTCCTCAACCTTGAATAACTATTACTAAAGCTGCAATCCAATCATAATACTCAAGTGTTACTTAGCTCTGCAGCTAAACAAACAGTTTACATCTGGCATCTGCCAGACTTTTGTTATACATGTAATATAAGAATGTATATGATGGGCCGAGTTCAATGGACGGTTATATGCTAACTATATGGATGGTATAAGCTGGTAGACAACACGACAGATGATTATGTATTATAACCCTAATATGATTGAGTGATATTTTAGGGCAAAGAGAATATCACCACTTTCGATATAATAAAGTGTGACTTACACGCTGAGACTGATCACAGAGATACCTCTAAAGTATACTCCAACATTGGACGGATGTATTTATCATTAAGTGAGTACAGACTTGCCTTAGAATTTCTGACTGAGGTCGTGGATATTTGGAAATCTGTGTATGGAGAAACTGCTAATCATTCTGATATTGCTCACAGCTACAATAACCTTGGAAATGCATATAACTCACTGGGTGACTATAGAGCCGCATTAGAATATCACACCAAGTCTTTGGATATGATGAAAGCTGTGTATGGAGAAACTGCTAGTCATTCTGATATTGCTATCAGCTATGACAACATCGGAAATGCATATAACTCACTGGGTGACTATAGAGCCGCATTAGAATATCACACCAAGTCTTTGGATATGATGAAAGCTGTGTATGGAGAAACTGCTAGTCATTCTGATATTGCTATCAGCTATGACAACATCGGAAATGCATATAACTCACTGGGTGACTATAGAGCTGCATTAGAATATCACACCAAGTCTTTGGATATGAGGAAAGCTGTGTATGGAGAAACTGCTAGTAATTCTGATATTGCTGGCAGCTACAATAACATCGGAAATGCATATGAATCCCTGGGTGATTATAGAGCTGCATTAGAATATCACACCAAGTCTTTGGAAATGAAGAAAGCTGTGTATGGAGAAACTGCTAGCCATTCTGATATTGCTATCAGCTACGACAACATCGGAAATGCATATAACTCCCTGGGTGACTATAGAGCTGCATTAGAATATCACACCAAGTCTTTGGATATGACGAAAGCTGTGTATGGAGAAACTGCTAGCCATTCTGATATTGCTATCAGCTACAACAACATCGGAAATGCATATAACTCACTGGGTGACTATAGAGCTGCATTAGAATATCACACCAAGTCTTTGGATATGACGAAAGCTGTGTATGGAGAAACTGCTAGTAATTCTGATATTGCTGGCAGCTACAATAACATCGGAAATGCATATGAATCCCTGGGTGATTATAGAGCTGCATTAGAATATCACACCAAGTCTTTGGAAATGAAGAAAGCTGTGTATGGAGAAACTGCTAGCCATTCTGATATTGCTATCAGCTACGACAACATCGGAAATGCATATAACTCACTGGGTGACTATAGAGCTGCATTAGAATATCACACCAAGTCTTTGGATATGACGAAAGCTGTGTATGGAGAAACTGCTAGTCATTCTGATATTGCTCACAGCTACAATAATATTGGAAATGCATATAACTCACTGGGTGACTATAGAGCAGCATTAGAATGTCACACCAAGTCTTTGGAAATGAAGAAAGCTGTGTATGGAGAAACTGCTAGTCATTCTGATATTGCTAGCAGCTACAATAACATCGGAAATGCATATAACTCACTGGGTGACTATAGAGCTGCATTAGAATATTACACCAAGTCTTTGGATATAACGAAAGCTGTGTATGGAGAAACTGCTAGTCATTCTGATATTGCTATCAGCTACAATAACATTGGAAATGCATATGCTTCACTGGGTGACTATAGAGCTGCATTAGAATATCACACCAAGTCTTTGGATATGAAGAAAGCTGTGTATGGAGAAACTGCTAGTCATTCTGATATTGCTATCAGCTACAATAACATTGGAAATGCATATAACTCACTGGGTGACTATAGAGCCGCATTAGAATATCACACCAAGTCTTTGGATATGAAGAAAGCTGTGTATGGAGAAACTGCTAGTCATTCTGATATTGCTATCAGCTACAATAACATTGGAAATGCATATAACTCACTGGGTGACTATAGAGCTGCATTAGAATATCACACCAAGTCTTTGGATATGAAGAAAGCTGTGTATGGAGAAACTGCTAGTCATTCTGATATTGCTTTCAGCTACAATAACATTGGAAATGCATATAACTCACTGGGTGACTATAGAGCCGCATTAGAATATCACACCAAGTCTTTGGATATGAAGAAAGCTGTGTATGGAGAAACTGCTAGTCATTCTGATATTGCTCGCAGCTACAATAACATTGGAAATGCATATCGCCACCTGGGTGATTATAGAGCCGCATTAGAATATCACACCAAGTCTTTGGATATGAAGAAAGCTGTGTATGGAGAAACTGCTAGTCATTCTGATATTGCTGGCAGCTACAATAACATCGGAAATGCATATGAATCCCTGGGTGATTATAGAGCTGCATTAGAATATCACACCAAGTCTTTGGATATGAGGAAAGCTGTGTATGGAGAAACTGCTACTCATTCTGATATTGCTCACAGCTATAATAACATTGGAAATGCGTATTACTCACTGGGTGACTATAGAGCAGCATTAGAATACCACACCAAGTCTTTGGATATGAGGAAAGCTGTGTATGGAGAAACTGCTAGTCATTCTGATATTGCTAGCAGCTACAATAACATTGGAAATGCATATAGTTCCCTGGGTGATTATAGAGCCGCATTAGAATATCACACCAAGTCTTTGGATATGAGGAAAGCTGTGTATGGAGAAACTGCTACTCATTCTGATATTGCTCACAGCTATAATAACATTGGAAATGCGTATTACTCACTGGGTGACTATAGAGCAGCATTAGAATATCACACCAAGTCTTTGGATATGAGGAAAGCTGTGTATGGAGAAACTGCTAGTCATTCTGATATTGCTAGAAGCTACAAAAACATTGGAAATGCATATCACCACCTGGGTGATTATAGAGCCGCATTAGAATATCACACCAAGTCTTTGGATATGAAGAAAGCTGTGTATGGAGAAACTGCTAGTAATTCTGATATTGCTCGCAGCTACAATAACATTGGAAATGCATATCGCCACCTGGGTGATTATAGAGCCGCATTAGAATATCACACCAAGTCTTTGGATATGAAGAAAGCTGTGTATGGAGAAACTGCTAGTCATTCTGATATTGCTATCAGCTACGACAACATCGGAAATGCATATAACTCAGTGGGTGACTATAGAGCCGCATTAGAATATCACACCAAGTATTTGGATATGAAGAAAGCTGTGTATGGAGAAACTGCTAGTCATTCTGATATTGCTCGCAGCTACAATAACATTGGAAATGCATATCGCCACCTGGGTGATTATAGAGCCGCATTAGAATATCACACCAAGTCTTTGGATATGAGGAAAGCTGTGTATGGAGAAACTGCTAGTCATTCTGATATTGCTCACAGCTACAATAACATTGGAAATGCGTATTACTCACTGGGTGACTATAGAGCAGCATTAGAATATTACACCAAGTCTTTGGATATGAAGAAAGCTGTGTATGGAGAAACTGCTAGTCATTCTGATATTGCTCACAGCTACAATAACATTGGAAATGCATATTACTCACTGGGTGACTGTAGAGCCGCATTAGAATATCACACCAAGTCTTTGGATATGATGAAAGCTGTGTAAGGAGAAACTGCTAGTCATTCTGATATTGCTGGCAGCTACAATAACATCGGAAATGCATATAAATCCCTGGGTGATTTTAGAGCTGCATTAGAATATCACACCAAGTCTTTGGATATGAGGAAAGCTGTGTATTACACCAACTCCAAATATGAGAAAAGCTTTTTATGGAAAAATGGGTAGTTACGATGATATTGCTAGCAGCTACCTTAACATTGGCAGTTTTATATGATTATCTGGGTGACTACTGAGCAGCATTAGAATACCACACCAAATATTTGGATATGAAGAAATCTTTGTATGGAGAAACTGCTAGTCATTCTGATATTGCTAGCAGTTACAATAACATTGGTAATGCATATCGCTACCTTGGTGATTATAGAGCCGCATTAGAATATCACACCAAGTATTTGGATATGATGAAAGCTGTG
The DNA here is from genome assembly GCF_963576615.1 of Watersipora subatra. Lineage (NCBI taxonomy): Eukaryota > Metazoa > Bryozoa > Gymnolaemata > Cheilostomatida > Watersiporidae > Watersipora > Watersipora subatra. Next base: position 28,841,247 of record NC_088713.1, read on the forward strand.
TATTACACCAAGTCTTTGAATATGAGAAAAGCGGTTTATAGAAAAATGGGTAGTTCGGATGATATTGCTAGCAGCTACCTTAACATTTCCAGTACATATGACTATCTGGGTGACTACAGAGCAGCAAAAGAATTTATCACTAAGTATTTAGATATGATGGAAGCTGTGCAAAAAAACTCTGTTCATCGTTTGATAACAAAGGCAAAAGAAATATCGTCAAAACACAAAGAAAGATCATGCAAAATGTATATTAATGTAATTGTGGAAGGATAAAAGAGTACTTATATTGTTACCTTTTTGGAGCCAACTTGTACCTTTATGGAGCCAACTTGTACCTTTATGGAGCCAACTTGTACCTTTATGGAGCCAACTAGTACCTTTATAGAGCCAACTTGTACCTTTATGGACCCAACTTGTACCTTTATGGACCCAACTAGTAGCTTTATGGAGCCAACTTGTACCTTTATGGACTCAACTAGTAGCTTTATGGAGTCAACTTGCAGCTTTATAGAGCCAACTTGTAGCTTTATGGAGCCAACTTGTAGCTTTCTGAAGCCAACTTGTAGCTTTATGGAGCCAACTTGTAGCTTTATGGAGCCAACTTGTACCTTTATGGAGCCAACTTGTAGCTTTATGGAGCCAACTAGTACCTTTATGGACCCAACTTGTACCTTTATGGAGCCAACTTGTAGCTTTATGGAGCCAACTAGTACCTTTATGGAGCCAACTTGTAGCTTTATGGAGCCAACTTGTAGCTTTGTGGAGCCAACTTGTAGCTTTATGGAGCCAACTTGTACCTTTATGGACCCAACTTGTATCTTTATGGAGCCAACTTGTATCTTTATGGACCCAACTTGTACCTCTATGGAGCCAACTTGTATCTTTATGGACCCAACTTGTATCTTTATGGAGCCAACTTGTACCTTTATGGACCCAACTTGTATCTTTATGGAGCCAACTTGTATCTTTATGGACCCAACTTGTATCTTTATGGAGCCAACTTGTACCTTTATGGACCCAACTTGTAGTATATATTTAAAAATTTGAAATGAACAGCTACAAGTACTATGGTGCCTCGTGTGGTTTTAGCACTTATCAAAAGCTTCTCTCGCAATTAGACCAGAAAAAAGTACATCCGATACATCCGAGGGGAATTTCACGTGCAGCAGCTCCTGAAAAATACCCGCCATGCAGAAGTCAACAACTCAATGAAGCTCCAACTCTGTATTCTGTTGAGGCGCAAGAACATTTTGAGATTGGACGCCTGTTCCATCATCGCATAGCGATATTCAAGTTGCTGACCCCCTGCATATTCAGTAGGAGTCAAACAGCATGATGCTGCTCTAGTGGTATTTGTATTTGGTCTTCTACTCATGATTTTATTTTATTCTCAGAACGAACTGCAGGTTTTTCATCAATATAGTACGTGTATGAGAAGTAAGTATTTGATTTTTGTATGTCAATTGACTAGATATTCTATATGAAGTTTTTCATTCCCTACTCTTTTATTAACTCTTTCTTTTGAGTTTGATAAGATATATTGCTTTGGAAGAGCTTTGTGATTTGAACCTTGAGTGACCAACCCCACGGTCGCAGACATCATTGCACCAAGCCCTCCCATCATCATGTCATTATCTTGATTTTATTTATGCTATCATTATTATTATTATTATTATTATGTAGAGCTGTATCCTTTGACTTGAAGGCATGTTATTAGAAAAAAGGGAAGACATTTCTTTGCCTTATGCGTACACTCGCATCTATAGATTTCTAGAGCTTGTTACAGAAAAAAAGGAAATGTAAAAGAAAATATAATGATTTCATTAAGAAAAATATGGAAAATGTTTGAGGTAATCCAATTTAGAACCTTGTAAACATCAGTCTATGATTTACAGTTTGAATGAAAAACCTTTCCATCAACCGCTATATATAGGGTCTATTTGTATTTTCAAAGGAGTTGTTAGCTGCCTACTCTCTATGATAGATATGCAAAGTGCTTGATTACTAAAAATTTTATGCCTTACTTTATTGTTGCCAATTTCTAAACTTGTTTGAATTTTCTTTCATAAAACTATAAAATATAAAAATATGTACGTTTCAAAAACATTTGGAAAACTGCCTGACCTCTGTCATGACCTTTTTGCAATGACTCGTATAAAGCATAATGAGAAACACCAAAGTTGAAGTTAGGATTGTGAATTTGCTTCTTGACGTGGTAGTCATTCATAAGAGCCAAAGAAGACAACTCATACTACAATCTTTACTACAGAGCTATGCCAATGCCTTTATCCAAAGTCATGGTTGGAGGTTAGCACAATATTGCCTTGTACGTGATTTAAACTTTTAACATTCCACTTATCAGCACAACATTTTTGCACCTACACTAATCGTCAACCATTGAATAGCTGTTGGCATTTTTAGTTAATGTTTATTAGCTCACCTAAGGATCTCTTATCGCACACAAAACTGCCAAGGTACTAGTAAGTACACAACTAAGGCACTAGTATAGCACGGTATTTTAGTATGGCGCTGGCCGTACAGAACCCACAGCAGGAAGGAGTTTCACTTTACACATCCACTATCATGCAGAAGTGCTATTAGTATAAAAAGATTTTAATAATAAAATCTTACACATTTTTAGCATGTAAATGTTATATACTTATTTTATATTGTTGTTTGACAGTTTGTCCTACCACCTCTGCAGATTATATTTCTTAATTATGCATCCCATTTATGTGCTAGTAATCTCATGTGATGGCTAAGCAATAAAAGCTTCAATAACAGAGATTGAAGCAAAAGCTCAGCTACCTAAATAATAACCAAAGTCGGACCATAGTACGGACAATCTATACACACAAATCAGTAAAAAACTAGCCAAAACTACTACTCATCAATTGATCATCTATAAAAGTTATAATTCTTAGATTTTACGGCTGTCTATAAATTAATGGATATAAGTAACTGGTATCACTAATTGTAAGTAAAGTGCTGTTTTACATGTCTGAGTCTTTGTTGCTTTGTACTTTTCACATTTCCTAGTACTCTGCCAGTCCAGGGTGCCATGAAAGATTGCCAGGTGTAATAGCTATACACACAGCTATGCAAAAATTCAGCAAGGTGGTTGAGTAGTAAAATTGGTAGCGTGCATGACTGGTAAGTTGAACATTTGAGTTTGATTCACGTACTATGACTAGTAGACTAGAATCATGCTCTGTAAAAAGTCATCATGTGTAATAACGATATGTACACAATTATTCTTTTGGTGTGGAACGGTTGTTGAGCAGTGCATTGGTAGCGGGCTTGGCTGTGAATCCAAATGTAGACTCAATTCATGCGTGGTGCAATACCTTTTCCTAATGATTTATGCATGGTTTCGGACAATCGAATGGACAGATGATAGCACTTATTATAACAAAGATTTTAGAGTGGGTCTGCAGGAAATATGGACTAGTAAAGAGAACTTTCAGGAGTAGGGTGGAGACAACTCTTACTTCTAACGTATCTGCCCTGAACCAAAAGCAGCTGATGATACAGTCTGCTGAACTCAACAGGAAGAAGCTGAAACTGACTCACTTGTTATTTAATTATTTGTTGTAATATTCTCTGAGCTTGCCGATAGTCTTTTAATAGCGATAAGAAAAAGGATATTGATCCAACGAATAAATGATTTTATTACAGAAATAATATTATGTCTCTTTTGAGAGCAAAACACCAGCTGTCCTTTTTAAACCAAAATCTCACAGACCCCTCTTAATAGCGGAACACTTGACATTACGTTCTTATTCAAACTCGCCAATCACATCGATTGATGTAAAAACTAGTATTGATGGAAAACTAACCATTGCAGTCCAATAATCTAAACTCTAATGAAGTTCTACATATACTATGTAAAAAATAACATTCTTGAGAAACAGTAAGACACATCTTCTCAACAAAAAAGACAAAATACAAAATGTTATCTTGAGAAAAAGTAACAAAAAAAACCGAAAAATGACTTTAACAGCTAGTTCTTGATTGGAACAGATATATTATTCTGATAAACAATTATGAACATAAATAAATCCTTCGAACATGTGAACAGTAAAAAGTAAATTTGTTAAACGTTCATTCCGTATAAATTTTCTACAAATCCCATTAATGACGTTTATCGCCTTTTCTTGAGTCTATTTTAAATAAAGGCTTATGGAGTTGCTCTCTCACGGCTCTTTGTAAGATCATCACCCATTCAACTCAGAGAAGGAGCTGCACATCTCTCCATCTGGCCAATATTAATACTTAATATTAATAATAGTTAATATTAATAATAATAATTAATATTAATAATTACTAATTATTATTGATTAATTATTGTTTTCTCACAAAAACAATAATTAATAAATTGAATGATAAAGTGTCAGCAATGCACGTTGATGACTATATAAGTATTGCAGTAGTAGCACATAGTGACAGCTATAGCAGGTGGCAGAAAACTTGATATATTCAAGTAATTAACAAAGGAGTTGTAATTCTCTTCATAACATAAAACTGCTAGGCGATTAAAAATATAGTGAACAGATGGCATAGTTAAGGACTAGCCAATGAAGAAATGGCATAAAAAGATCTAGCCAATGAACAAATGACATTGTGAAAGACTAGCCAATGAAGAAAGGGCATATTAACATCAAGTTTTGCAGTAGCTTTTGCAATAAATAGGGTACATGATGACATACAAGAAACAAATCATAAAAGTGTATTTACATTATGTAAGATTCAAAAACAGGTCCTTTTTAATATTTTCATTTAAAAATTAATTTATGTAGATTTTGGTTAAAAAGAATTAGTAATTGTTACTGTTTTAAAAAGAAGAGAGAAAATTAGCACAAACCTGAAATTCCAAATGCATGTAAACGAGAAAGTTAAGTCATTGCTGCCTCAGGACTTCCAACATCCTTTAAAATAGTCATCGGCAGCCACACAACAAACAAGTCTTTATCGTGTCATCAGAAGAATCAGAAAATCAATTTAAGTCAATGTGACTCAAGTCTCAAGTAACAGATAGACACATGTTCACCTGGTCACCCATTCCTATACAAACTACCTCATCTTGATATTAGCTAAATCTTTAATGTCAACATGGCCATTGAGAACATACTGACTATTATTGCTATGAGGTAGAAAAAACCATTGCATGGGACATGAGTCGACCTTGACATTCAAAGTTACCAGAATAAAACTTTGCTTTAGCCTGTTTTTATAATGTGCGCTGCCCTTGCAACCGTAAAGCAAATTTAGAGCAAGCTGCCATCTTTCCAACTTAGTCAGGCACCATCACTTTTTCATAACCACACATTGCAGCAAAAGGAGGTAATGACTGCAGCAACCCATTAGACTAAATCATGGAATAGTTTCAAAAAAGGCTTTGGTATTTTTACTAATTCACATTTTGTGTTTTCCATCTCTTTCTTAAATCTATTCTACTAAACCTAGTTCATATGAACACCACTCATATCACTCTGTAGATCATCCATAGCCAATAGCTTACCAATAGCACAAAATGGCTTTATATAGCTTTCTGTGCCCCTCTCTTCCTTAAATGTATTCTACTAAACCTAGTTCATATGAACACCACTCATATCACTCTGTAGACAACCCATAGCCAATAGCTTACCAATAGCACAAAATAGCTTTACATAACTTACTGTGCCCCTCTCTTCCTTAAATGTATTCTACTAAACCTAGTTCATATGAACACCACTCATATCACTCTGCAGACAACCCATAGCCAATAGCTTACCAATAGCACAAAATAGCTTTACATAATTTACTGTGCCCCTCTCTTCCTTAAATCTATTCAACTAAACCTAGTTCATATGAACACCACTCATATCACTCTGCAGACCACCCATAGCCAATAGCTTACCAATAGCACAAAATGGCTTTACATAACTTTCTGTGACCCTCTCTTCCTTAAATCTATTCTACTATACCTAGTTCATATGAACACCTTATATCACTCTGCAGACCACCCATAGCCAATAGCTTACCAATAGCACAAAATGGCTTTACATAACTTTCTGTGACCCTCTCTTCCTTAAATCTATTCTACTAAACCTAGTTCATATGAACACCACTCATATCACTCTGCAGACCACCCATAGCCAATAGCTTACCAATAGCACAAAATAGCTTTACATAACTTTCTGTGCCCCTCTCTTCCTTAAATGTATTCTACTAAACCTAGTTAATATGAAAACAACTCATATCACTCTGAAGACAACCCATAGCCAATAGCTTACCAATAGCACAAAATACATGTAGCTTTACATAACTTTCTGTGCCCCTCTCTTCCTTAAATCTATTCCAATAAACCTAGTTCATATGAACACCACTCATATCACTCTGCAGACCACCCATAGCCAATAGCTTACCAATAGCACACAATAGCTTTACATATCTTTCTGTGTCCCTCTCTTCCTTAAATCTATTCTACTAAACCTAGTTCATATGAACACCACTCATATCACTCTGCAGACCACCCATAGCCAATAGCTTACCAATAGCACACAATAGCTTTACATAACTTTCTGTGTCCCTCTCTTCCTTAAATCTATTCTACTAAACCTAGTTCATATGAACACCACTCATATCACTCTGCAGACCACCCATAGCCAATAGCTTACCAATAGCACACAATAGCTTTACATAACTTTCTGTGTCCCTCTCTTCCTTAAATCTATTCTACTAAACCTAGTTCATATGAACACCACTCATATCACTCTGCAGACCACCCATAGCCAATAGCTTACCAATAGCACAAAATAGCTTTACATAACTTTCTGTGCCCCTCTCTTCCGTAAATCTATTCTACTAAACCTAGTTCATATGAACACCACTCATATCACTCTGCATGTAGACCACCCATAGCCAATAGCTTACCAATAGCACACAATAGCTTTACATAACTTTCTGTGTCCCTCTCTTCCTTAAATCTATTCCACTAAACCTAGTTCATATGAACACCACTCATATCACTCTGCAGACCACCCATAGCCAATAGCTTACCAATAGCACAAAATAGCTTTACATAACTTTCTGTGCCCCTCTTTTCCTTAAATCTATTCTACTAAACCTAGTTCATATGAACACCACTCATATCACTCTGTAGACCACCCATAGCCATTAGCTTACCAATAGCACACAATAGCTTTACATAACTTTCTGTGTCCCTCTCTTCCTTAAATCTATTCCACTAAACCTAGTTCATATGAACACCACTCATATCACTCTGCAGACCACCCATAGCCAATAGCTTACCAATAGCACAAAATAGCTTTACATAACTTTCTGTGCCCCTCTTTTCCTTAAATCTATTCTACTAAACCTAGTTCATATGAACACCACTCATATCACTCTGTAGACCACCCATAGCCATTAGCTTACCAATAGCACACAATAGCTTTACATAACTTTCTGTGTCCCTCTCTTCCTTAAATCTATTCCACTAAACCTAGTTCATATGAACACCACTCATATCACTCTGCAGACCACCCATAGCCAATAGCTTACCAATAGCACAAAATAGCTTTACATAACTTTCTGTGCCCCTCTCTTCCGTAAATCTATTCTACTAAACCTAGTTCATATGAACACCACTCATATCACTCTGTAGACCACCCATAGCCATTAGCTTACCAATAGCACACAATAGCTTTACATAACTTTCTGGGTCCCTCTCTTCCTTAAATCTATTCCACTAAACCTAGTTCATATGAACACCACTCATATCACTCTGCAGACCACCCATAGCCAATAGCTTACCAATAGCACAAAATAGCTTTACATAACTTTCTGTGCCCCTCTTTTCCTTAAATATATTCTACTAAACCTAGTTTATATGAACACCACTCATATCACTCTGTAGACCACCCATAGCCAATAGCTTACCAATAGCACACAATAGCTTTACATAACTTTCTGTGACCCTCTCTTCCTTAAATCTATTCTACTAAACCTAGCTCATATGAACACTACTTATATCACTCTGCAGACCACCCATAGCCAATAGCTTACCAATAGCACACAATAGCTTTACATAACTTTCTGTGCCCCTCTCTTCTTTAAATGTATTCTACTAAACCTAGTTCATATGAACACCACTCATAACACTCTGCAGACCACCCATAGCCAATAGCTTACCGATAGCACACAATAGCTTTACATAACTTTCTGTGCCCCTCTCTTCTTTAAATGTATTCTACTAAACCTAGTTCATATGAACACCACTCATAACACTCTGCAGACCACCCATAGCCAATAGCTTACCGATAGCACAAAAGAGCTTAACATAACTTTCTGTGTCCCTCTCTTCCTTAAATTTATTCTACTAAACCTAGTTCATATGAACACCACTCATATCACTCTGTAGACCACCCATAGCCAATAGCTTACCAATAGCACAAAATAGCTTTACATAACTTTCTGTGCCCCTCTTTTCCTTAAATCTATTCCACTAAACCTAGTTCATATGAACACCACTCATATCACTCTGTAGACCACCCATAGCCAATAGCTTACCAATAGCACAAAATAGCTTTACATAACTTTCTGTGCCCCTCTCTTCCGTAAATCTATTCTACTAAACCTAGTTCATATGAACACCACTCATATCACTCTGTAGACCACCCATAGCCATTAGCTTACCAATAGCACACAATAGCTTTACATAACTTTCTGTGTCCCTCTCTTCCTTAAATCTATTCCACTAAACCTAGTTCATATGAACACCACTCATATCACTCTGCAGACCACCCATAGCCAATAGCTTACCAATAGCACAAAAGAGCTTAACATAACTTTCTGTGTCCCTCTCTTCCTTAAATTTATTCTACTAAACCTAGTTCATATGAACACCACTCATATCACTCTGTAGACCACCCATAGCCAATAGCTTACCAATAGTACACAATAGCTTTACATAACTTTCTGTGTCCCTCTTTTCCTTAAATCTATTCTACTAAACCTAGTTCATATGAACACCACTCATATCACTCTGCAGACCACCCATAGCCAATAGCTTACCAATAGCACACAATAGCTTTACATAACTTACTGTGTCCCTCTTTTCCTTAAATCTATTCTACTAAACCTAGTTCATATGAACACCACTCATATCACTCTGTAGATCACCCATAGCCAATAGCTTACCAATAGCACAAAATAGCTTTACATAACTTTCTGTGCCCCTCTTTTCCTTAAATCTATTCTACTAAACCTAGTTCATATGAACACCACTCATATCACTCTGCAGACCACCCATAGCCAATAGCTTACCAATAGCACAAAATAGCTTTACATAACTTTCTGTGCCCCTCTTTTCCTTAAATATATTCTACTAAACCTAGTTTATATGAACACCACTCATATCACTCTGTAGACCACCCATAGCCAATAGCTTACCAATAGCACACAATAGCTTTACATAACTTTCTGTGACCCTCTCTTCCTTAAATCTATTCTACTAAACCTAGCTCATATGAACACTACTTATATCACTCTGCAGACCACCCATAGCCAATAGCTTACCAATAGCACACAATAGCTTTACATAACTTTCTGTGCCCTCTCTTCTTTAAATGTATTCTACTAAACCTAGTTCATATGAACACCACTCATAACACTCTGCAGACCACCCATAGCCAATAGCTTACCGATAGCACAAAAGAGCTTAACATAACTTTCTGTGACCCTCTCTTCCTTAAATCTATTCTACTAAACCTAGCTCATATGAACACTACTTATATCACTCTGCAGACCACCCATAGCCAATAGCTTACCAATAGCACACAATAGCTTTACATAACTTTCTGTGCCCCTCTCTTCTTTAAATGTATTCTACTAAACCTAGTTCATATGAACACCACTCATAACACTCTGCAGACCACCCATAGCCAATAGCTTACCGATAGCACACAATAGCTTTACATAACTTTCTGTGCCCCTCTCTTCTTTAAATGTATTCTACTAAACCTAGTTCATATGAACACCACTCATAACACTCTGCAGACCACCCATAGCCAATAGCTTACCGATAGCACAAAAGAGCTTAACATAACTTTCTGTGTCCCTCTCTTCCTTAAATTTATTCTACTAAACCTAGTTCATATGAACACCACTCATATCACTCTGTAGACCACCCATAGCCAATAGCTTACCAATAGCACAAAATAGCTTTACATAACTTTCTGTGCCCCTCTTTTCCTTAAATCTATTCCACTAAACCTAGTTCATATGAACACCACTCATATCACTCTGTAGACCACCCATAGCCAATAGCTTACCAATAGCACAAAATAGCTTTACATAACTTTCTGTGCCCCTCTCTTCCGTAAATCTATTCTACTAAACCTAGTTCATATGAACACCACTCATATCACTCTGTAGACCACCCATAGCCATTAGCTTACCAATAGCACACAATAGCTTTACATAACTTTCTGTGTCCCTCTCTTCCTTAAATCTATTCCACTAAACCTAGTTCATATGAACACCACTCATATCACTCTGCAGACCACCCATAGCCAATAGCTTACCAATAGCACAAAAGAGCTTAACATAACTTTCTGTGTCCCTCTCTTCCTTAAATTTATTCTACTAAACCTAGTTCATATGAACACCACTCATATCACTCTGTAGACCACCCATAGCCAATAGCTTACCAATAGTACACAATAGCTTTACATAACTTTCTGTGTCCCTCTTTTCCTTAAATCTATTCTACTAAACCTAGTTCATATGAACACCACTCATATCACTCTGCAGACCACCCATAGCCAATAGCTTACCAATAGCACACAATAGCTTTACATAACTTACTGTGTCCCTCTTTTCCTTAAATCTATTCTACTAAACCTAGTTCATATGAACACCACTCATATCACTCTGTAGATCACCCATAGCCAATAGCTTACCAATAGCACAAAATAGCTTTACATAACTTTCTGTGCCCCTCTTTTCCTTAAATCTATTCTACTAAACCTAGTTCATATGAACACCACTCATATCACTCTGCAGACCACCCATAGCCAATAGCTTACCAATAGCACAAAATAGCTTTACATAACTTTCTGTGCCCCTCTTTTCCTTAAATATATTCTACTAAACCTAGTTTATATGAACACCACTCATATCACTCTGTAGACCACCCATAGCCAATAGCTTACCAATAGCACACAATAGCTTTACATAACTTTCTGTGACCCTCTCTTCCTTAAATCTATTCTACTAAACCTAGCTCATATGAACACTACTTATATCACTCTGCAGACCACCCATAGCCAATAGCTTACCAATAGCACACAATAGCTTTACATAACTTTCTGTGCCCTCTCTTCTTTAAATGTATTCTACTAAACCTAGTTCATATGAACACCACTCATAACACTCTGCAGACCACCCATAGCCAATAGCTTACCGATAGCACAAAAGAGCTTAACATAACTTTCTGTGTCCCTCTCTTCCTTAAATTTATTCTACTAAACCTAGTTCATATGAACACCACTCATATCACTCTGTAGACCACCCATAGCCAATAGCTTACCAATAGCACAAAATAGCTTTACATAACTTTCTGTGCCCCTCTTTTCCTTAAATCTATTCTACTAAACCTAGTTCATATGAACACCACTCATATCACTCTGTAGACCACCCATAGCCAATAGCTTACCAATAGCACAAAATACATGTAGCTTTACATAACTTTCTGTGCCCCTCTCTTCCTTAAATCTATTCCAATAAACCTAGTTCATATGAACACCACTCATATCACTCTGCAGACCACCCATAGCCAATAGCTTACCAATAGCACACAATAGCTTTACATAACTTTCTGTGACCCTCTCTTCCTTAAATCTATTCTACTAAACCTAGTTCATATGAACACCACTCATATCACTCTGTAGACCACCCATAGCCATTAGCTTACCAATAGCACAAAATAGCTTTACATAACTTTCTGTGCCCCTCTCTTCTTTAAATGTATTCTACTAAACCTAGTTCATATGAACACCACTCATAACACTCTGCAGACCACCCATAGCCAATAGCTTACCGATAGCACACAATAGCTTTACATAACTTTCTGTGCCCCTCTCTTCTTTAAATGTATTCTACTAAACCTAGTTCATATGAACACCACTCATAACACTCTGCAGACCACCCATAGCCAATAGCTTACCGATAGCACAAAAGAGCTTAACATAACTTTCTGTGTCCCTCTCTTCCTTAAATTTATTCTACTAAACCTAGTTCATATGAACACCACTCATATCACTCTGTAGACCACCCATAGCCAATAGCTTACCAATAGCACAAAATAGCTTTACATATCTTTCTGTGTCCCTCTCTTCCTTAAATGTATTCTACTAAACCTAGTTCATATGAAAACCACTCATATCACTCTGTAGACCACCCATAGCCAATAGCTTACCAATAGCACAAAATAGCTTTATATAACTTTCTGTGCCCCCCTCTTCCTTAAATCTATTCTACTAAACCTAGTTCATATGAACACCACTCATATCACTCTGTAGACCACCCATAGCCAATAGCTTACCAATAGCACAAAATAGCTTTACATAACTTTCTGTGCCCCTCTTTTCCTTAAATATATTCTACTAAACCTAGTTCATATGAACACCACTCATCTCACTCTGTAGACCACCCATAGCCAATAGCTTACCAATAGCACAAAATAGCTTTACATAACTTTCTGTGTCCCTCTCTTCCTTAAATGTATTCTACTAAACCTAGTTTATATGAACACCACTCATATCACTCTGCAGACCACCCATAGCCAATAGCTTACCAATAGCACACAATAGCTTTACATATCTTTCTGTGTCCCTCTCTTCCTTAAATCTATTCTACTAAACCTAGTTCATATGAACACCACTCATATCACTCTGCAGACCACCCATAGCCAATAGCTTACCAATAGCACAAAATAGCTTTACATAACTTTCTGTGTCCCTCTCTTCCTTAAATGTATTCTACTAAACTTAGTTTATATGAACACCACTCATATCACTCTGCAGACCACCCATAGCCAATAGCTTACCAATAACACACAATAGCTTTACATAACTTTCTGTGTCCCTCTCTTCCTTAAATCTGTTCTACTAAACCTAGTTCATATGAACACCACTTATATCACTCTGCAGACCACCCATAGCCAATAGCTTACCAATAGCACAAAATATCTTTACATAACTTTCTGTGCCCCTCTCTTCTTTAAATGTATTCTACTAAACCTAGTTCATATGAACACCACTCATAACACTCTGCAGACCACCCATAGCCATTAGCTTACCAATAGCACACAATAGCTTTACATAACTTTCTGTGCCCCTCTTTTCCTTAAATCTATTCTACTAAACCTAGTTCATATGAACACTACTCATATCACTCAGCAGACCACCCATAGCCAATAGCTTACCAATAGCACACAATAGCTTTACATAACTTTCTGTGCCCCTCTCTTCCTTAAATTTATTCTACTAAACCTATTTTATATGAACACCACTCATATCACTCTGCAGACCACCCATAGCCAATAGCTTACCAATAGCACAAAATAGCTTTACATATCTTTCTGTGCCCCTCTCTTCCTTAAATCTATTCTACTAAACCTAGTTCATATGAACACCACTCATATCACTCTGTAGACAACCCATAGCCAATAGCTTACCAATAGCACAAAATAGCTTTACATAACTTTTTGTGCCTGTCTCTTCCTTTAATATATTCTACTAAACCTAGTTCATATGAACACCACTCATATCACTCTGTAGATCATCCATAGCCAATAGCTTACCAATAGCACAAAATGGCTTTATATAGCTTTCTGTGCCCCTCTCTTCCTTAAATCTATTCTACTAAACCTAGTTCATATGAACACCACTCATATCACTCTGTAGACCACCCATAGCCAATAGCTTACCAATAGCACAAAATAGCTTTACATATCTTTCTGTGTCCGAACAGAACCTGAGTGCCTAAACACCTTCTCACAGGCTAAAAGAGACATCTATAAAAGAGAACAGCTCTAACGAGTCAGCCTCTGTCTAGCGGTCGATCTACCTCTCCTTCCTGAAGGACTTGCTGCGGCTACCTCTGCCTGCTGAGGCACGTTCCTCTGCCTCTGGAGCCTCCCTCTCTCCTCCTTCTGCCTCTGGAGCCTCTATTCCTTTCTTACCTATAGAGCCTTCTTTTCCATCATCAGCTGATACTCTTCTACTTCCTATCTCGCCTACTGAGCCTCTATATATAAGGACTGCCATGACTCTCATTTGAATGTCGCAACTTGCAGCCGTACGGACCGAGCAAGTAAGACCATTCGAGTAAGGGTGTAACTTTCATTGGCTATTTTAACACCTTTTTCATTAATATTATTGTTGAGAATTGTTAGTTGTGTATTTTAGTTGTCAGACCTATAGAATATAGAATTAACTTTGCTGGTAAATTCTAGTATTACTTACAACAGCTTAAAACCTTCACTTGTACCTGAACCAGTAATAATCAAATTAGTTCTCACATGAAAAAGTAAAAGCGCACAAACTGAACATATTCAAAATAGAGTGAAATGACAAAGCAAATTTAACACTGAAGTTGTGTGTGGATTTGGATTAGTTATGTATAACATAATGTAATTTCTCCACACCCGCACATAACACTATTTTAGCAATTAAGTTCATATTTGTTACTTTTTACCGTAGGCATTAAATTACAACTAAAGAACGTTTTTCCACCTTAATATCTTGTTTAATGTGAGGTTTTTCATAGTTTAGTAACGGATCAATTTGTATTTAGTTGCTTTATATAAGAAATAGTGCCTTAAGAAACGAGTAAATTGACATATGAGCTCAGTCTCTGAACGCATTCAGCTCGTATGTAGAGGTGTGACTGTACCTGTATCGGCTAGTGACCTCGTCATTTCATCTGTCCATCGGAACTGAATCTCTGTGGAGTTGCTCCTTCATGGCCTTTTTCATCACTATCACTCATTTCATAGTTTACTCGTTAGTAAAGCATTCGCGCTTTTTGGGGCTACTCACTTAACTATACTACCCCTGGAACGGCATTGGCCTGTCTAAACCAATGAACTTCTGTGCAACAATTTGAGCGCCATCTTGATTACGGCTACATAGGCTGTAATTAGTGAAATGGCGGATCATAGTTATCCCAAAAAACCCATTTATTTACTGGAAATCAGTGTTTTGCCATTAGTTGGTACCACTACGACAACCCTGAAACACGGAGGGTTAATGATATATCATTTCACAGGTGAGTTTAGCGTTTTATTCATGCATTAGTAGCACTAGTACAGCAGTAGCTGTTTAGAAGAAACTTATGGCGCCTTACAGTGCCTCGCATTCCGTGGTCTCAACTCGAGTTGATGAACTCGAGATGCTGTTCAAAGAACTCGGCCTGGGTTTTTGATGAAGTCGAGTTGTGTTACGCAAAACTAACCAAGGTTTGTAAAAAAGCAAAGTGAGTAATTGGGGTGTCTTATTTACAGAACTGCATTTGCGCATATTATATAAATTTTAATAATCGATTAATAATAATAATTTAAATATATATATACAAAATTAAATTATATATATGGTGATATTTGCGCATATATACTTATATAAATATAAAGAGACAAAAACAATTGTAGAATGTAAAAAGCAAACTAAAAAACTATCTATGTGGGGGCCAGGCCACTTCTTTTTCAAATGAAAAGGAGAGCAGGATAACCCTATCTGTCATAAAAATATTTTCTATTACTTTTCTCAACTTATGCAATATGATGCATGCAAAATATTCTTCAATATTTATATATTGCCTGTTTGCACTTTGCACTCTGTAATCTCGTTACTTATATACTTTCATGTTTAAATTACATCTCATCAATTGGCTGAGGCGTAACAAACAAGCCGATCACTGTTGCCACTGTGACAAGGAATTTCACAGACTGTCATTGGATAATTGGAACAAAACGTCATAACCCGCCAGATTGCTCAGTAATGGCAGCCCAAACTAGGACCATGTGTTGGGTGCCCGAGCGACTAACCTCAAGTGATTTAGCAGTTCTATCACCTCAAAAGTTAAAAACGGTAACTGAACGCGCTGACCAAACATTTGAAATCATTTAAAACTATTGCTAGGTAAGGAAAATTAATTATTTTTTTGATCAAACCGAAGACCTCGTTCATTCACCACGATAGCCATTAATTCATTGAAAATTAAATCAGCCGTCAGCGTAGGTAGCAGTGAAAATTAAAAATCTATCTAATTTGATTACCACAGCTAGTTATTATGGATTACATAATTTCTTATAATCAAGCTCTACATTCTAATAAGCCTTACTAACGAAAAAAGCTGATAATCTAAAGTTTTTATGAGATGTAGAGCACCATCTACAAACAGTCAGATAGGTTCGTAGAAACCCTATTAAAGTCATCGGAGCAACTCGCAGTGTTTGACGTATGCAAATACTACACTGAATGCTTGATGAAGATTGTTAGTGAGTCGAAATAACATAGAGCTTCTCAAGTTGCAAAGAATCTCAAACCCCTGAACAAACTAAGGTGAAATGATAGCAAACTGTTTTACTTAATATTTCGATAAATAATCAAACAATTCATCAATTGAAGATTAAATGCATTGCTTCATTGAAAATCTTGCGTTTCCTTCACCTAATCATGCTTTTCCAAAACAAAACAGCTTCTTGCTAGAGTATTGTTTGTCGGTGTTTACTGCAGTCAGCTGGATCAATGAGTGATAAGTGTTGATTATAATGAATCATTGTCAAACTTCTCAGTCCATGTTTTACATATTGGTTATAAACTATACAATAAACAACTTTCTGTCATATGTATTGACACTCAGTGTTTTATACACTCAATGCCTTAATTCACTTTGTTTAATTTTTTTAGGCTAAGACGGCAGCACTACATAACATTGTTAGCTACTTAAATTATTGGGCTTCATAAATACATGTAAAATACCTATTGTGTATTTTTTGAATAAACCAGTAATATTGGAGTATTACTGTGTGATTTGTTATACAGCATGCCTCTGATGATCATTATTAAGACTTATCTCGCCTATTTACAAAATTGTAGACTGTATTGCTTTTTAAAACGTCAAGCCAATTTCAAGACAACGTGTAGTACCTTCATGCAACTGTATGATTATTATGTAACTGATGTTTTGGTTAGTTTTAAATCTTTATATAGTGTCATGCAGAACTTATACTGTATTATTGTGTTATTACATTATATTCTGGTGTATTGTATTATAATAACTGTATTATGTTGTATTGTATTGAACTGCGTTGCATTAAATTGTTTTATATGATTAATGTGTGGCATTATGTTGTGCGATATTATATATTAATACATATTTCGTTGTATTTTAATCTATCGAGTTATATTGTATTATTATTATAGTGCTCACATCAATTATTACCTTACAAAAGTGTGCGATGTATGAGTTAACTAAATATTGTTGTGGCGAGAGCTGAAGGGTGTACTTCTATTCTTCTCATGTAGGGCTATGCACATTGCCTACTCATCAAAATCAGTCTTGTACCTCTTCCTATTTTCAAGTTTTAAATTTATACCTACAAGATTTGCTAGATCGTTCTTTCTGATAGGTTATAATGGATAAATATTGCACCATAAACGTAAGCTCTTATTATATGTCTTTATGACAATTTTGTACTCATTGTATGTAATGGATGTGATTCTTTTCTTTGTAGTCAGTCGCCAGGGACTCAATATGACAGACATTTCTCATCATCATCGTATCCACTGGTTTGCCAGGAACGCTCTTCATACTCTTCACAATGGGACCTGTACCACTACTGATTGACCGGCTATGCTGTATACCTCATTTGGTACACTGGTTGTGACGCAGACAAACTAACGAATTTAATGTTAAATATTTTAAATTAAATTATTATATTGCTGGGCGACTCATGACAAGCATAAAGTATTTATTATGCTTCTCTCAGTACTTTCCGTTGGTACATGTCATTTCTTTTTTATTTAACTGACAATTATATGAGAAATTTCTTGCTTACTTTTAGATTTATTGTACGGGTAGTGTGCAAAAGCAATATTGGTGCAGTATGTTCGATGACAACTAACTTTATGGAGAATAATTAATATCATAGGACTTTGTATGTGTATTTTGATACATTGTATGATTATTATATTATATAGCATGTTTACCCATGTACACAGTCTGTTTATCATGATACATCGAAAACACTCAATTGATTCTGGAAAGCATATTGCAAAGTATTTAATCAAACTATTAAATAGAATCTTAAAGCTCATCATCACTGTCTATATGATTACCATCTTCAACCTCATCGTTCATTTCATTGCTGCAGTCTACACAGACACTTGTGCAAGCTAAAGATGCAGTTTTGCATCAGCATCGGCTTTCACATCTACTATTTTTGCATGAGCAACTAGTCCAATGAAAAAGCTGCCTGGGAATAGCTCTCTGTCCATCAGGAAACCACTGCACAGAAATCTCATCGTCGTCTTTACTCCAGCCGAGATTTGTGGGACAAGCTGCATGATTAGTAGGAGACCGGATCATCAAATTCACACGAACAAAACAACAAGATACAATGGAATACTTAACCACATCACAAGTAAAATCTGGTCTGTGATGACATCTGTTAGTTACTTAGAAATTATTATCAGTCAATAGTGATTGAATCATCATATTAATATGGACATCGTTCTTTATATTCAACGACAATGAAATAATGGCTATCGTGGTGAACGAACGAGGTCTTCGGTTTGATCATGAAAATAATTAGTTCTGCTTTCCTAGCAGTAGTTGTAAATAATTCCAGATGGTTGAACTTATAATGGTCAAAACGTTCAGTTACTGTTTTTATCTGTTGAGGTGATAAAACTACTAAATCACTTGAGGTTAGTCGCTCGGGCATGCAACAAACGGTCCTAGTTTTGGCCGCTATTACTAAGCAAACTGGCGGATTATGACATTTTATTTCAATTATCCAATCACAGTTTGTGAAATTCTTTGTCACAATGGCAACAGTGATCGGCTTGTTTATTACGCCTCCGCCATTTGATGAAATGTAATTTAAGCATGAAAGTATATAAGTAACGAGGTTACAGAGTGCAACGTTCAAACAGGCAATATATAAATATTGAAGAATCTTTTACACGCATCATATTGCATAAGTTGAGAAAAGTAATAACAACTCACAATTGAGTTACTCTGCTCCTAGACTATTTCTAGAACTTGACAAGAAACTGAATGAACACCAAAAATGAACATAGAAATTATGTCAACGACGTTTAATGATGCACAAAAAAAGTCCATATAAAAAATATAGCTAGAGAAAATGAGAAGGCACCTTATAGTGCTTCACGTTCCTTGTTGTCAAGTCAAGTTGTTGAACTCGAGTTGCTGTTGAAAGAAGCCGGCTTGGGTTTTCGTTGAACTCGAGTTGCATAACTCGAGTTGTACAACTCAAGTAATATTTATACAAACTTGAATTTGTAAATATAACTCGAGTTGTACAACTCGAGTTGCAAACTCGGGACACTCTAATTCGCCATTAGCTCTAGTTTTACAGTACATACATATATAGTTTAATTTCTATTAGCTAACGAGTGCCTATTGATGTACCACTGTTAATATAACCAGATCTATGGTTATGCTATCGTAATACCAATCTATTGCACTTTACTTTTACAAACTCGAGTTTGTAAATACAACTCGAGTTGTACAACTTAAGTTACACAACTCGAGTTGAGAACACAGAACGGGAGGCACTGTAAGGCGCCATAAGAAGCTTGCTAGTAGCTGGTTAGTATAGTAGCTTGCTAGCAACTGGTTAGTACTAGCTTGCTAATAGCAGGTTAGTAGTAGCTTGTTAGTAGTAGCTGTTTAGTAGCTTGCTAGTAGCTGGTTAGTAGTAGCTTGCTAGCAACTGGTTAGTACTAGCTTGCTACTAGCTGGTTAGTAGCTTGCTTCTGTTACTACTCACAGCCAGCCTTTAGTGACCCTTTACCTGATTTTTATTATTTTACACATCACTATCGTTGACTGTTTTAACTAGGATTAATTTGTGCTGCTTGTTGATTGATCTTGGCTGGTTTTGGAGACAAAGTAGGTCAGTACTGGTGCTGCTAAATTCAAATAACAACAGTCACTGTTCTCATAGATCAGGAGTGCCAGTTACATGGAACAAACTTTGTTAGTAACTGCAATCCTTATCATTACCACTAAAGCAAGTTTTTTTAATAAAGTAAACTTCTGTTAGTTGATAAAAAAGTTTTAAAACACAAAAAACATTCTGAACATCAAAGGTACGTTGTTCTAAAAGATTGAAAGTCAATCTTATAGTTTTTTCTTTGTCAATAAACGTTTCCCCTAATTATAACTGATTATAAGACCACAAATCCTAATCTGTATGTTTTTTTAATAATTTGATTACCTAGTTTTCTTATCATCAGGTTTTCGCGTAAAGAGAAAGAGTCAGAAAGATGGCATACTTGGTAAACTGTTTCCAGGCGGCAGGAGAACCCAGCAAAAATGAAATTCTATGTAGTGCCCACTTCAATGAATTTATGATCGATAAAACTGATAAATCATTATTATTCAGTCCATATTTCAGCACCATTTCCATTTTATTTCCAATTGCACCAAAAGGATAACTGTTATTATTTCAGGAGGTTGGAACAACAACCAAGCAGTTTCAGCATATCTTTAGGCACTTGGTTACAAGATGTGGTGTTAAACCAGGAGCTACTGGTAATGTCAGATCTTTGGATGACACTGCATTGTTACAAGCTTTTGCTATCTATGTGCCACCAACTGTTGGTAGTGAAGATTAGGCCTATGTCAAAGATGTTATTGACAGACAAACTTTGCTTCCCGAAAGAATGCTAAACATTACATCACATCCTGTTCTTGGTAACATTGCTATATATTTATCTGATTGGCTTGTCAGAAAACTGCCTAAAAAGTTGTGTTGTGAGCCACGTAGCCTCTCCCTAATTGAGTCTAAGGAGGTTAGCAAATATGATGATTTTCATGTTCTGTTAAGAGTTAAGAACAATGATGGCTTGATTTCTCCTTCTGGTGGTGTTGTAACAACTGTTCTACAACAAATGATGCTCATCACTTCTCACTACTAGCTTTAGTGGTTGAAACATACTTTGATTTAAGACTGCACCACTTTGTCAACTTACGAAACCTAGATTTACGTAAAATGAACATCAGACATAATGCTACAAAAACATATTATTTAGAGGGCAGTGAACTGTTATGTCGCTTTGACAGAATTTGTCTATAGCCGGTTTAAGTTAGTATTTATTTTTAAGACTTCTCTATATATATGTATATAAATTGTACAGTTTGCAGGCATGTAGTAGTTCAATTTATTATATAATTTATATATACTATAATGCTATTAGACGTTATATTAGGATCATCAGAGCATCTGGCTTAATAATTTTTTATCCATAGATCATTTATTTTCTGAATCAAAAAGAATTTGATGGTCAAGCACAATGTAATTAAGATTTACAGTTTGCTTTATATATGCATACAATTTGTTCAGTTCGAAGGCATTTAGTTGTTAAATTTATAATATGCTTTTCCCACGACCACACGAGCGGAGCGGAAGTGTTGGAGTTTTTCCACGACCACACGAGCGGAGCGGAAGTGTGGGAGTTTTTATGATAAATGCATGTGCACACAACTTACGAAAATTATTCATCAACAATGAGACGAACCCTCGTCAAGAAATTTCATCAAAAAATTTAAGCATCGGAATGTAAAGTCGTTAAAGTATAATAACGATACAAAACACATTTAAACCTATTTAAATATGTTACCAAGTCTAAATAAATGAATACTTATGCCAAATTACATGTAGCAACAAAGCTGTCTCAGTCATTCTTTCAATGTAAACAATGATGACTCGCTTGCCTGACCTGCTGCGAGTGAACAAAGCGTTCACATTATGTCGTGAAGAATGTGGCTATTTATGCAGGACACAATGCTGGGTCGTGATGCATTGCATTGCCCAGTCTAGTATAATAGTTAATAGGTCTATGTATTAGATAATCGATAAGTTTTAAAGCTAAAGTTCACTGGGCTGGTAACGCAAGCAATGCCAATGATACCATTAAATCCAGTGGAAACATCTGCTAATAAAAAATGCAAAATTATATAGAGCCCATATAGAGTTGACTGCCTATTGC
Source organism: Watersipora subatra (assembly GCF_963576615.1). Taxonomy (NCBI): domain Eukaryota; kingdom Metazoa; phylum Bryozoa; class Gymnolaemata; order Cheilostomatida; family Watersiporidae; genus Watersipora; species Watersipora subatra. The sequence goes on from NC_088713.1 coordinate 28,863,539, forward strand.
TGAAACCATGCCAATAGCCATCTACAACAAAAACTTATAGCCTAGAATCTGTAGATCTTTAGCTAGCTTGACTTTGATATATAGGTTGAATGAATATGTAGATCTTTATCTTGATTTTGATATATAGGTTGATTAACATTGGGGATGAATAAAAGCACCCACAAGCTCATTGAGATTAAATGTTGTACAATGTTGCTAGGTTACTATAAAAGGGAGCGTGACTGTGTAGCATAGACCAAGATGGGGCTCAAATTGTCACGCGGATAAATGACCTTAGCCATCTCAGAGGTGGTATAATTCGGTGGGGCTACTATTCTCATGGGCTACTTTCGGCTACTTTGAACACAGCTCGTTACACACACATTAATAGCAATACAATACAATGCGTTAATAGATTGCTTTTTATATTGAGAACTAGGGTTATTTATTTCCTCCCCGTCCTCAGAGCCGTATATTGGTCACAGCCCCGCGACCAACAGAAGCATGCGGGAGCTCGGTCGATTCCAAACAAACAGGCCACGCCTACTATTTTTTATATAAGTTATAATGGAGAGGCCGCAACATTAATCAACAAAAGCTACCCCCATTAGCAGTCGCTTTAAAATTGATTGTTTTATCATAAACCATTTGAAAGAAAACAAAATTCCCTACAAGAAGCTACTAATAACGTTTTTGTAAAAACGTAAAGTAAAGGCAAAAAAGAGCGGTATTGAGAGCGCGGTATGAATATTCCATTAGAGATCATTATGTCGATCGGGTTTGTTTCGAATCAAGCGTTTTTGTTTCCGGTTTTTGATCACGGGACTCGGTGAAACTATACGACACCGCCCGTACCTACAGAGCCGTACTTGGTACCCGCAAACCTATCTTATAAAAAACGTGGTCAAGTACAAGGAAGTTTGTTGTTTTTGTTTTATGTAATCACGCTTCTTTTGTTTTGTACGCCACTGGCGAAACGGCGGGCAATGAAAATGATACGTAATTTGTAAGCACGATAGTCGTTATTGTGGAATTGTAAGTATAACATCACTAATAACACTTTTATATAACTTATTAATGTATATAGAAAGCCTAATGTGTATGATTCATTTTTAAGATCACATCAGATTGTTCTCACTGAGAGCTTCTAAAGGCAAAAGGACGTGAGAACTCTTTTTGCCTTTAGCATGAGCTGTTTTGATGTAGTATAAAAGAGTAGTTTTTTGCTAATAGTGCTGGTAGGTTGTAAAAGCAGTACCTCGTTCGCCCTGTAACATTTTAATTGAATTAGAAGATGTTTGAAAGGCGTTTAAGAAATTTTGATAAGCTGTTTTATTTTTTATTATCTTTTTAAACAGGTTTCATATGTACGATATTAAAGCTGAGTAGGCCTAATTGAGACTATAGCTCTGACTCACAACAATTGATCTTTTTCTTCAACATACTTGTATTAGTGAGGTGGTAATACAGGGTGATATAAGAATATAATAACAGAGTTAGTCTATCGCATCCATTAGTGAAAGTATATAAGACAGTGTTGTGAAGTTAATCAGTTCACTTCACTAACAGACTGTCTGCCAGCAGTTTAAGAATAAGTATTTAAGAACAACAATAAGTTAACAACAGTAAGTTTGTTAATGGTTATTAGCAAACCATTAGCTATGCATAGAATTGATTTATAATACTCGGGAAAGAGAGAGAATCAGAAGTAAAGGTTTTTCTTTCATGAAAAGATTTTCTCTTTTATAACCACAACATAATGACGACGAGTCATCTCACTCTGCTCTACTTTAAATATAAATGATGGAATGAAGTATATACGTAGTCATATCATTTTCAACACAAATGAAGCATTTTATATAGTGCACAATGGGCTCCCAAAGTCAAAATTGTCAATACGGCTTAGGATTTTATGAGTCCAAGTCATTCTCAGCATTCATGATAATGTAATGATTGTAGAGTGCGGTTGCTATTATTTGATTTGAGTTTATTTTCATCATAAAAACAGATGCACACAGAGACATAAACTAAATAAATATACATGTATGAATAAGCAATCATAATACAATAGGGAGTGATGAAGGCCCACGCGCGCAGTAGCAGGGCTAATCAAGGTGCAGGGACCGAGTTGACAATTTTCTTAATATAATAATGTTCACATATTAAGACCTAAATCCATCCCAATGAGTCAAGTAGATGCCTTTTTAAAGCAATATTAAAACGATTTGAATTTTCAATGTACCTGATCGATATTGGTAAGTCATTCCAAATACTGGACAACTGGTAAGTTACCTGTCGCAGTTACACTCTGCAGCATTGCCCCATGCTTCTAAACAATAAATTAGTTTACTGTTTATTAAACTGTTATAAAGCAATGTCAAAATGTCAGTTGGAAAAATTTCTGAGGCTTTGAAAATTATACCCATGTTTTTATGCAGTTGACTTCTCAAATAATCAATATGAGAAGACCAGTTTAATGAGTTGTCAATAACTACTCCTAAGAATTTCACATTTGTAACTTTATTTATTGGCTTTTCGTTGAATTTATTTTGATTATTATAACATTTGTTTTATCAATGTTAAGGGTTAGTTTGTTTGCAGGACACCAATTTTGAACTTTATCTAAAGCTGAATTGATTTCGTGGATATTATCATTTAATTTCTTGTTAGTAAAAACAGATTTGTATCATCAGCAAACAAAATAGTAGAGAAGGGTTTCGAATAATAAATAGAGAAGGAACAATGTAGGGCCAAGGATAGAACCTTGTGGAACCCCACATTCAATTTGTTGTAATTCTGATAGAGTAGATTTATTTAAATATACTGACTGAGTTCTATCAGAAAGGTAACTTTTAAGTAGTTTGACAGTGCTACATGAAAAATTATAAGCTGCAAGTTTTAAAAGCAAAATAGATTGATTTATGGTGTCGAAAGCCTTCAAGAAGTCAATAAAAATACCTAGGACAATGTTTTTTTCCATTTAAAGCAGAAAAGACTGATTTAAAAAATCGGTTAGAGCATTATGTGTGCCTTTCCCTTTTTGAAACCCATATTGATGTTTGGCTATAATGATGTGTGTTTCCAAATGGTTCAGCACCTGAGTGTTCATGACTTTCTCAAAAACTTTTGAAAAAACTAGTTGAGTTGATATAGGTCTATAATTGCTAGACACCATTTTTGATCCTTTTTTAAACAACAAGGTGATCTTAGCATTAGTTGCTAGAAAACTCGTTAACCAAGATGAAGACACTTCAGAGATTCGCCGATTGAAGCTAAACTGTACATCAAACTCTAGCGAAAAGCTGACTTTATCATTGGTCGAGTCACTGTTACAATTGTTATCATTGGTCGAGTCATTTTTGCAATTGTTTCTGCTAAATTAAAACCATGCATCAAAATTTAATTGTAAAAAGTGACTACATTTTTCCAACTTAGACAATTGTTGAGTGATTCACATTGTTAATCCTGTATCATGTCATCGTCTGATTTTTTGTAGGTGTGGCTCGCTCCACCAGTCCTGATCTCACTATGCTGCTGAACACCATTTCCATCGGATTAATTCTTTGTGTTTCCTGTGTTCTACCCAGCTTTGCAAATGTCATTCCGTGCACCACAGAGTCCTCTGTAAGTTCTAAGCCAGTAACCATTCCCTGACCATTTTGGAAACTTTAAAATTGGCAATAATTTGACATAAGCTAGCAGTCAGCAATCCTTGAATATGATTGGCTGATTCTACTTTGTTGTTATGTATATCACCATGATCTTTAGTAGCTTAAAACTTGAAATCAACAGGATTCACTATCTGATAGCCTCAGCTCTTGCAGTGAAACTTTAATACTTCTGATGTGGCTGCAAATCTTCTGCTTCAAATTACCCAAAACAGTTCCAAAGCTCTCTTCTTCTTCTGTTAGCCAATAATAATCTGTCTTACCCTTATGTTAGCCAATCACAACCTCTCTTACCCCTTCGGTTAATCATAACTTGCTGTTGCCTTCTGTTAGCCAATCACAACTTTTCTTACCCTTTTGTTACCCAATCATAACCTTTCTTACCTTTCTGTTACTCAATTATAAACTTTCTTACCCTTCTGTTGTTCAATCATATTCTCTCTTACCCTTCTGCTAGCCAACCACGACCTCTTACCCTTTTGTCAGGCAATCATTCTCTGTCGTACCCTTCTGTGAGCCAATCATAACGTGTCTTACCCTGCCGTTAGCAAATCATAACCTGACTTACCTTACTGATAGCAAATCATAGCCTGTCTCACTTTGCTGTTAGCAAATCACAACCTCTCTTACCTTTCCTGTTAGCCCATCATTACCCTTCTTACTTTGCTGTTAGCCATTCACAAGCTGTCTTTCGCTTTCTTGCCCCTGACAACTTAAAAACAGTTTAGTAGGAAAAATTATATTGTTGAGCAGGATTTGAGCAGATCTCAGGATTTACACTGTCTGTTTATATGTAGCAATGGTTAGCTATGGCACTGTTTTTTTCTTTGTGTACTTAGATCAAATAATCATACCAACAGTTGCGGGTAGATGTCTTCTGCTTGGCTACAATTTGTTAATGACAGTCTTTGATTTTTTTAGAAGACCATTTCATGTCTGGTTTCAGAAGACAAAGGTATGTTTTTAGTTCTATACAATCATAAAGTGTCTCGAATTTTATAATTCTTGTTTCACGTTTAGTACAGTCAAACATCAAGAAACTTATGTGTCTTAGAGACAGGTCTATATATATATTTCTCTCAATGTTGGTCAACCGCCGTTGTATATGTCAATCTATAGCTATTAAAATCTTGGAATATAGAAACCGTAAAGCAAAAGATTTGATCTACAATGTAGGTACCTCCCATTAGCCAGTCCGACACCTTACTAACTAAACCACACTAGCTTGATAGATTTGTTAGGTAATAGATGTCACTATCTGAGAGCAAATAGGCACGAGAAGCATCATTGAGAAGCGGTAGCTCCTATTAGTAAGATTACTCAAATTATCCATTGGTAATGTGCCAGGCTAATAACACATGGCAGGCAACTCTCATTACCTCTCATTGTTTATAAGCTGATTTCTAATACACGGGCAACGCCGGGAGGCACAGCTACTACATATATACATGTATATAGAAGCGTAAAATCCGAGCAGAGTGCTCATTGTTAAAATCAGTAAAACAGACTATAACTTTAGATAAAACTCTTCATTATTTATAGTTTCATGCTTGCAGTCAAAGTACCGTTCAAAGCTCTCAGCAAGCGTGAAACTATCAGTAATAAAATGCTTTATCTAATGTAATAGTCCGTTTTACCGATTATATATATATATATATATATACTGTATTGTATATAAAGTTTTGTATACATTATATTAGGGCTGCACAACAATTAAAAAATTAATCGTGATTAATAACTGGTCTAAACCAGTTAATCTTCGATTAATCTTAGAATTAATCTCGCAAAAACCTGTATATTCGAAAACAAATAATACAGCTACATACTAGTTAATTATATTTGAGACAATTATTGTTAACAGAAGTACATGTTATGTACAATGTATATAAGTTACAATGTGTTAGTTATGAATATGAAAGTAGTCCATGAAAGTCTATAATTAAGCCGGCCAAAAGTTAAGGCAGCATAGTTTATTTGTATTATCCCAATGAAGAAATGCCCTTTTCCTACATACAATATTGCCAGCTTTAAAAAATAGCCGCTCACAGGGGACAGTATTGGCTGTAGTCAATAGTAGTAGTTATTGTCTGCGACAGCCGGTGATAAATTCTGAGCGGTATGATTAGAGTTAGTTAAATGATATTTAATGATGATATGCTGTGGTGGTAGGCAAATTCGTCTTGGCATATATTGCACTTCACATTCTTGTTTATGCTTCCAACATCGTCTGAAAATGCGTCAGCTAGTACGGAGGAAAATTTTCTGTTTTTATGTTCCAATAAAGTGTCGATCTTAAACTACTATTATTCTAAAGCTGAAATATGATTGTGATTTTTTTTTAAATCAAAAAACTTGTATAGTTTACATAAAAATGTTTTTAAAATATAAACAAAAAATAGACTGTAAAATATTAAATAATACTAAAATCGCTTTTGCTGCTATTATCTAGAAACATGTTCAAATAACTAACGACATGACACAGCTGCTTACAACTAGATAACTAGATCGACAGGCTTATTTTGTTGCATAAACAAGTTTTATGTTAGTGACTCACTTAGTGTTTTTATAGTTGAGTGTAAAATAATTGTGGTTGTATTTAATTGGTAAGAAAGTGTTGCTTGTCATAAATTAAATGGTAGTAACCTGCTATGTTAATGTTATATTTTGGTGGACGCTAGGCCACGTATTTATTTCTGATAAATTCGTGGCCATACGAATTTATCAGAAATAAATTCTGATAAATTTTTATAGTTCATACTCGCATATAATTACTCTTATATATATTTTGAATATTGTGTCTGTTTTATTATGTGTTTTAATTGCATATAATTACTCTATATATTTTGCATATTGTGCCTGTCTTTATTATGTGTATTATTGCTAATACTTCGTTAGTTTGGCCGTAATTAAGCCAACGTGTTAGCGACTCTATAAATCATTTATTCTTATACGGTTTCCTACCTGGTTCCATTAAACCAGGGGTTCCAAGCTTTTGTTGCCTAGGTACCCGTTGGGTGTCTTATTGCAAAAAATGTACCCCTTTAGAAAACACAGTTCAATCAAGGGTATTATTGGTCTAACTTCATTAATATGACATGGGTGCATTATTGAAATGTGTCGCTTAAACAGGTAAAGAAATGTGGTATTGTGTGAAATTGCTATTTATTAAAATAATGATAACTATGCAGCACAACTTTTATACATCGCAGTGTTTTGTTACTTTCGCACTTTATTTTGGCCAGTCTAATGGGAAGGCTGTGCCTGCTTTGCATCAGTGAGCTGTTTGGTGGTCAGTTCAGTAACAGATAATGAAACTCTGAGGTCGTCATCAACATTTAGTCGTGAGCGATATTTGCTTTTCATGTACAAAAGTGAGGAAAACTTTTGCTCACACTTACAACTACTAGGAAATATGAGCAACACTTTTAAAGTTACCTCTGAAAGCTTTGGGTAGGATGTTACCAATGAGCACCAGAACTTGCTAAGAACGCAATCTTCAAATCTATCATGTGCACCAGAGTCATTGAAAAGGTCTTATTAATACGACCTTAATAATTATTAATATCATTATTATTAACTTATAATGATTTAATATTCAACTCTTCTTGCATGTCAATATCAGCTACATTTAACTTAAATGGTTTCTAGCCAACTTCAAATTTGTGTCATTCAAATCAGGAAAATGTTGTTGAAACTAGCAAGCTCGCTGAGAGAGGTGGTCTGCAACCAGATCTTTCATGAATAAAATTGAATCATGTGAAGGCAATACTTCTGACAAGCTATCAAACATCAAATGATCTAGCATTGACTTTCTCCACATCTCTAGTTTCATGATAAATGCTCTAAGCTCGTCTGTAAAATCAATTATGGTGGTTGAGCTTCCTTGAAGGGATGTGTCGGCAGTGTTTAATCTTAAGAAGATATCTCTCAGATAAGCAGCTTTCCATTTCCATTCTGAAGACCTTAACTTCTCACAGAATTGTGCAGCTTTCTCAGAAGTCTGTGTAGCAAAGAAAGCTGCAATCTCATCAATCAGTCCCACAAATCAATTCAGGACGTTGCCTTTAGAAAGCCATCTCAGTTCTGTGTAGTTAAGGAGGTTTTCATGATCTGCATCGCAACCTTGACATAATTGACGAAACAACCTTGCGTGTAGGGCCGATGCTTGCCTAAGTTTGTCTGAATGGCAAAACTAGTTGGCTTAAAAATGGTACCAATAATAGCTCTATAGCAGTGGTTTCAGCAAAGTTATTAATAATTAGAGCCAAACAAACCAAAAACTTATTAAGCTTATAACTTGTATTGTACCCCTTAGATTTCTAAAATGTACCCCTAGGGGTACTTGTACCCCAGGTTGGGAAACCCTGCATTAAACGGTCCGGGGAAAATATATGTAGTGTATATGGGAGCGCTCTCCCTAAGAGAGCAGAGTAGTCGCAGTTCCACAACTAATTTCCTTCGGAATAAAACAAACGAAAAACCGTACTCACTTCTCTTACAATTTATGCAACATTTATTACTATCTAGATCGTGCCTGAGGAAAGACTTGCCAAATCCTTTACAATATATTAAACAATACCAAAGAACCACATTATGATCATCACCTCGGTTGCATTTTATCTGAAAATTAATTGGCTCAACGCAGTTAATCGTGTATTTGTATTGATTGCGTTAATCGTTTAATTAACGCGATCATTGTGCAGCTATACATTATATATACATTGTATAGTATAATATTATATACAGTGTATATTATATATACATTGTGTAGTATCATATTATATACACTATGTATACATTATATAGTATAATATTATATATACATTGTATAGTATAATATTATATATATTATATGGTATATTATAAATACTTTATATACTATATTATGTTTTTTAACAGTTTTTATCTTTGGTCTTTACTTGATCATTAAATGTTAGGCTCTAAAATAGTCATCCATATAGAATGATTTCTTTAGTTAAACTGGTTGGAAGAGTCGATGGTCTTGACAAACATCTTTTGGCGCCTTTTTCTATTAGCAGCCTATTGTTCTATTAGCAGCCTATTGTTCTATTAGCAGCCTATTGTTCTATTAGCAGCCTATTGTTCTATTAGCAGCCTATTGTTCTATTAGCAGCCTATTGTTCTATTAGCAGCCTATTGTTCTATTAGCAGCCTATTGTTCTATTAGCAGCCTATTGTTCTATTAGCAGCCTATTGTTCTATTAGCAGCCTATTGTTCTATTAACAGCCTATTGTTCTATTAGCAGCCTATTGTTCTATTAGCAGCCTATTGTTCTATTAGCAGCCTATTGTTCTATTAGCAGCCTATTGTTCTATTAGCAGCCTATTGTTCTATTAGCAGCCTATTTTTCTATTAGCAGCCTATTGTTCTATTAGCAGCCTATTGTTCTATTAGCAGCCTATTGTTCTATTAGCAGCCTATTGTTCTATTAGCAGCCTATTGTTCTATTAGCAGCCTATTGTTCTATTAGCAGCCTATTGTTCTATTAGCAGCCTATTGTTCTATTAGCAGCCTATTGTTCTATTAGCAGCCTATTGTTCTATTAGCAGCCTATTGTTCTATTAGCAGCCTATTGTTCTATTAGCAGCCTATTGTTCTATTAGCAGCCTATTGTTCTATTAGCAGCCTATTGTTCTATTAGCAGCCTATTGTTCTATTAGCAGCCGATTGTTCTGCTATATCTCTCTTCCAGCGTTATCAACTCTTCCTTAGTCCATACAATACCCTACAGGATGAAAATATTCGTTGGTCATAAAAATTCGTGATTTCGCGAACAGTCAATTTCGCGAATTATTAAATTCCGTGAATAGTTAGTTCTATTTTTAATCACAAGGGAGAATAACTACTGCATCAAATTGAAAACTAGTCTCTAGGCTAGTTTTTAATATAAATACTAAACGTACTTAAGTTCCAAAACATTTTTAAAATCATTGCCTGGGCTTTGAGCTAACACCATTGCCATTGCATCACATTTATTTACAAAATTATTCAAGGTTGTCACAAGATATGCAGAACGGCGTCATAGCGAAAATAGCCGCGAGGCAGAAGTACTAAACGTAGCCGAGTTCCAAAACTTCTTTAAAATCGTCGCCAGGCTTCGAGTTTTATTGCTATTGCAGCAAACTTTACAAAATTATTCAAGGTTTTTACATGTTGTTCGGCATGGCTTCATCATCGCAAAAAGCTCTCCTAGTCTTTTTACATTGAACTCAACTCCATTAATTTCAAATACCAAAGTTGAGGACGTTCATGATTCTGATCTGGGCATTATGGTATGTATTTGATTTGCAAATAACTGCATTAGTTAATTCTTTTGTTTAAAAACTGATCGCTTTCATTAAATACTTCAGCTAATGTTTTTGTACTTCCTTGACACTTGTTAATATTTTTTTCTTTTTTTGTGTTTACTGCAGATTGAGAACGAAACAACCTACTCCGATTACGAAAACTAGAGACAGAAGTAATATTCATCAAGGCAGAAATATTGGCAGAGAAGCAACCAGTCAACTTAGAACCCTTCATCGACAACAACTCCTTGATATCGCTGCAGCAAACATGATTAAATTGTATATTTTATTTCATGTGTAGATATATTATAATTTATTACAAACTTGAGTGTACAAATAAAATACTTCAAATACAAATAAAATTTTACAAACGATGAATGGAGTAAATAGAAACAGTTTAGTCATTATGGCGGTTATCTAGCGATAAAATTAAACTGGTACTCTTGATAAGTGAATACTAGCGTGTAATGGTGCTCTCTGACTAGTTATTTTGGTAATAGCAGCTTTGTCACTGTCTTGGGTAGATGTTAAAGGCGATTCTCTTGCTACTACATGGCTGGTAAGGAAGTTATCATCAGAAATCTCCTTGTGGCTTACTATTGTAAAGTTCTGCCGGCTGGCCAAAGATTTGTTCTCGTAAAGGCATTTTTGTTCCTTTTTTAAAACATATACTGTATATTCTCCTCGTTAGCAGCTGCGGCCACTTCTATCTCAATTTCAAGACCTCCCTGAATGATTGGTGATTTTCTAAGAATGACATTGTTCATTCAATTGTTTGTTCTTCCGTGTATGATGAAAAATCTCTCTCACACTAAACCAAATAATGAAGCGGTAAGGATGGAAAAATAAATATTGCGTTTTACCAAAGAACCAAAGTAAAATTCAACTCATTTAGTAAATCTGAAAAACTCATTACTTACCACAAATTGTTGGTTCATCAAAGGCCTCCAAATCTATGAATATTCGTGAAAACCTCTGAACGCGGCAAAGAATTTATAGCTTAGCACGATCCACCCGTAGTTGTAAGCTAAATAGAAAACCAAACGCGCAATGCGCACAGCCATGCATGCGTAAGGTTTACTCTATTGGTAGACATAATAGAGTTAACTTTTCCTAGAGAGTGGCAGTTTTCAGCCGCGAATAAATTCATCCGCGAATATGCATGAAAAGACAATTTTCGTGAAATATAACTCAGCGAATAAATTCATCCTGTAGGGTAGCCTAGTGTGTTTGCGCCTGAAGATGTGTTTGCATCCCTTATACATGTATATAGGGATTCATGATTAGGGTCGGTCCTGGACAGTCGGTCCTAGGCAATTGACCTTACGGTGATTTGTCTAACGTTTGGTGATTGGTTTAACATCTAATGATTGGTGATATCGTATAGCTGTAGCTACAGCTATACGATATCGTTGCCATATGTGCTATATGACACATTGCCAATGGCTAATTTGAGCAGTCCAGTGTTCGTATTGCTAAACCTACCCTTTGTTAAACCCAATGCTAAGCCTCCCTTTCACAAGTTTCTCACCCTACAAAAGGAATCAACCGATACATATTTTTCTGTGATACATATTTTCATTGATAAACTTGACTTGCTACTAGACAGGCAGCGAACGACTACAGGCAGCGAACGACTACAGGCGATGACAAACTTTGAGATTTATATAGATACAGCAAGGTAGTCGAATGGTGCAGATGATCGGGTGTCCGGCTACTATATACCATTCTATATATGGCCGGACATCAGAGTTTGATTCCCGAGTGATGCTTTTTATCTTAACTTCCAAGTGTGGCTTTGGGCAGATGAATAGAAGGTTTGATTGAAGGTATAAAGTAGTTATGAAGTTAATAAAATTGTTAATAAGTTAATAGTTAATAAATTGTTTTAACAGTTGCTTTGCGTTGTACAAAACAGTCTGTGGCTATTTCAAGTCTTTCTGGTTTGTGTTGTACAACTCGCGTGTGGATATGTACAATGTATAGATGTATTGTATGTACATTGCATTGATTGCATTGTACAGTGCGCTAGTTGCTAGTAAATTAGTTGTTGGAAACTCCAGGTGAATGAGCTTAGACTGCAATTTTGGCTAATTAGCCGCCGAAAATCACTAAAAGGTGCTGGTCTGGTCACCCCATCTGTGTATCCTTTTCAACTTAAAACAGATAAGTTTCACCCTGCAAATGACAAATTTGTTTTGGGAGTTATCAGCTCTTACAATTCAATATTTTTCTCATACAACTAATACATTAGCCCTCTAACTGACTTTAAAAATTGTTTTAGCAGTCACTGCAACTCTGCGTTGTAAAAACATGGCTATATTTTTTATATGCGCCACCTCAGAATCCTCATCCAGTATCAACATACTGGTATAGAGTTAATAGCGTTCTGGGTTAAATAATGACCAGAAAAACTACAGGAGTAGCAATTTGGCTAGCTGCCATATCTGGAATGTTTTGCTTGGCAGTGAGTAGTATAAATAGAGTGCCATGTGACCTCTTCAATCACTGTCAACGTGGAGTATTAGTAATTAGTTTGACAGGTGAGACAAGCCCCATATTCGGAGTACGTAATCATAGAAAGGCATTTCTAAATATGCTTGTTTTTAAACTACATGGCTACGAGCACTTTTAAGGAACAAAAACTTTTGCGTGTATTCGGTAAAATCAGACTGTTCAACTTTTTTTAGTTCTGCCTCTTCCACATGCTAACAATATTAGACAACTTGTGTTTAAATCACAAATCTACGAACACTCGTAGTAAATGTCTCAACAAGCTTATAATGATAAAATGTTTAAGAAGTAATGCAGAGAATATTTTCTATAACATTTGCTATCATAAAAACCGTGTTCGTTGGTCTATCTGGAGCCACTATTTGAGGTTTGGAAAAAGATTGCTCTTAACAGGATTTGAACTCACGACTGTCAGCTTGGTAGACTGACAATACACCACCTGCACTAATCTTACTCCTTGCTGTTTATTGGAGTACTTACGCAGTTAGTTATTACACCGGAGGGTCTCTAAGTGTGTGTGTGACTGCCAGGGTGCTAGTGTTATTATAAATACATGATTCCTACTGACCATTTTTATTTTACCATCCTGTGTAGGCATATCCATAATGTATTATTTATGATTTGTTATCCTTTAATGTTTTAACGTTTAGTGAACCCTGTATTATTGCCATGCATTGTCTCTCTGCGTTATAGTAATTAGCTCTGGTCACTATGTTTTTGTCTAATTGTAAAGGAAACTGCCGTGTCTCCTTAACTGCTCTACAAGAATCAAAACCACCGAGTGCAAGGCAATAAGATAAATATGTATTGATCAAGAATGTATATGATCACGTGATTCAATGTGGTTGCATACGAAGAACAACATGCAAGAGACTGCCAGCGATTCAGCCTCCTCATATATCATCTTGTCTCATACGGGCTCCATCAGTCTTTCAGTCTTCTGTCAGCGTCGGAAACTGTCACTCGGTCGACCGAACTTTCATCGACCACCGTGTCTCCCATCGAGCTGGTGCCCAGTCGTGTCGTCGATCCTTGGGTTGTCGAGGCAGCCGGCTCTTTTTAACTTCACCTTAAAGAGCCTATTCGAGTTTATACATGGAGACAAAAAGATGAAAGTTTAGGTTAGAGCTTTTTATATCCTTTCATTTGGGCTTTGTAATTATTACTTATAAGTATTTTCATAGAGTAGTCTACTTGATAAGCCAGTTGGCAGCAGTTCAGTTATAATTGTCATATAGCCTCATACTGCCTATGTATGGAACAATCTAGAACAATGGTAGCCTATATGTATTAAACAGTCTAGAACAATGGCATATATACAGAACAATCTAGAACAATAGCATATGTATAGAACAATCTAGAGCAAAGACATATAGAACAATCTAGAACAATGGTATATGTACAGAACAATCTAGAACAATAGCATATGTATAGAACAATCTAGAACAATAGCGTATGTATAGGACATTCTAGAACAATGGTATATGTACAAAACAATCTAGAACAATGGTATATGTACAAAACAGTCTAGAACAATAGCATATGTGCAGAACAATCTAGAACAATCTAGAACAATAGCATATGTATAGAACATTCTAGATCAATGGTATATGTACAAAACAATCTAGAACAATGGCATATGTACAGAAAAATCTAGAACAATGGTACATGTACAGGTGTTGCCTACTAGTTGTCCTACTACTGTCTCCAATCTAACTAATTGTCAATATGTCACCAATAGGTGTAGCAGGATATTTTAGTACTTTGTATGCTGCAAGGTTTCCTAACAACATAGAAACATCGATTTAACCCGAAACAAAACAATGATGCATATGTTATTAAAAAATAAAACATCTATTCTAGCCATGTGCCACTATTACCACTGTTACCACGGTTACCACTGATGCCGTAAGCCAATGATGAATTTTCTTTAGTAATACGTTAATGTTCTTAAGGTTTAACTGTTTTTATTTTACCCAAAAGCTCTTAGTACAACCCTTGCTGGCGGGAGGTGATGCTTTAGTGGTTAGGTAAGATTCTTTTTTAACTAAACAATCACTATGTTTCCATGATGCGCAGTGCTTCGGAGTTGCGCTATCTCCGAATCATGGAAACGGCGTCTTCGCACTGAAATCACTGCGCACTGATCAGTGCGAAGCTAGTGCAAATTCGCAGCAAGGAAACAGCGACTGCGCAGTGGTTGCGCATAGCTCTCATGCCGTGGAGACGGATTCTTCGAGGGCCATAAACTAGTACAAAGGTTGTCCTGCTAATCTTGTTTTTTTACTATTCTTCCGATCTTCTTTCACCTAAATTTAATTATGGTCTGCATTCACGAGGATGATGAGGTGATTACTTTCCTGGACTTTGTGTTATCGATGCCAACACTTTTCGAAAAAATAGATGGCAAGTCCTAAATTAACGTTTAAATAATATATTACCTAAAATACTTATTAAAAATACATTACTATGTAAAAAGTGTGTTAAGGTTTGCAAAACCTTGTGAATGTGTATTGTGAATGAAAGTATAATGACGACAGAATCATAAGAAGACCGTTTATGACGTTCGGTATCCGTGATCGATTCTATTTCTCCATCAGGCGATTCGATTTATACAATTTCTCCTCTCTGGCTAATTTGTAGTATTTGCTGAAAACCACTGCGCAGCATGGAAACGTACAATCCCCTCGACATCGGAGGGGGCTGCTTCGCAGTACTGCGCACCATGGGAACATAGCAAATGATGTAACCTTGGCAGGCAGGCACCTGCTGATGATGTCATACTGGTTAGCATTCTTATCAGCAAGTGCTTAGCAACCATGTTTCTTATGATAATGAGCTAATGATAAAGTGACAACCTACTATGGTTAGGCAATTTTGTCAATGGTTTGTAGAAGTTGTATGTTTGGAAGATCATTTTTATGAGAATGTTTTTCCTTCAAGTATATCGCTAATTGAAGTCATTATTCCTTTGTTTACATAACTAATTGGAGTTGTTTTTTCTTCAAATCTCAAATAGGCTTCATTCTTTTGAAGACATCCTTGATTGAAGTCATCGCTCTTTTAAGTATATCTCTAATTGGAGCCGTTATTCCTTTAAATATACATCTAATTGGAGTGCTTTGATTACATCACAAATTATTATAAATTTGGAAATTATAGGAGATAAAAGGGCATTTGTACCAAACTATTTTTGATGGTTTCCTTGTAAAAATGTGTGATATCACTGTTCTATCTATTGTTGTCTCGTTACAAACAAGCTACTTATAACAAACTCATGCTAGTCCTTCTATATCAAATCATCTTTTTACTCTTATAATCGTTGACTATCATTTCATAGTTTTTAGTGAATACGAAATCGGTTCCAGAGTGAACGATTGAATGCAAGCTCAAGAAACAGTTTTATAAATTCTCTCAAGGTCTGGTTTCACTGTTGTTGTCCTGTGTCCTTTCATTGTTTGGTGAACTCATCAGTCTGCCTGCTTTGCAGATGAATGCTCTGATCAAAGTAATATCAGACTAGAAAGGAGCGTATTCTCTCAAGTCATCAATCACACTGGCCTTGTGTTCAAGAGCCCTGGTAATGACTTCAACAGCTTGACAATCTCATGGAACGCTCCATCCGCTCAAGGTAGGCTTCAAGGTGCCCAGGTAGCCTCTTCAGGCAAATAGTCAGGCTGAAGAGAGTTTACTATTGGTTGATTTATGCCATGAATCGAGACCTACTGGTCTAGCATGCCTGAACTGCAAACAACAGGATGAGGTTTAATATCCATGAAAGGACCTTGGTGGTGACAGGAATAACATCTACCCTTATAAGACATGCACAACTGGGCCTGTCTTTTGTGGAAGTCTCTTTTCCAATCATTTTTATTGTGACCAAATTTTATCAACTTTACGGTTGAAACAATGGTGAGAGAAAAATATCTATACTTTCTAACAAAGTATTGTAAAATTTGACAAGTTTTAATTATTTGAATCTGCTAAAAAAGTGAAACATCATAAATTTTAATTTTTTTGTCAGATGACTTGATCCTTCATATGATTGAATTTGAAACACCAACAGAGAACATTACTGACCTTTGAGAACAGTTATTTCATGTCATACCCATTTATATTAGTATTGTGTAGAAGGTCATAAGGTCATGTCAGTATTGTGTCAAAGGTCATAAGGTCGCATATCATTTTAGTATTGTGTAGAAGGCCGGAAGAGGATCTCGCAATTGTCTCCATAGCTAACATTATAAGATAGGATCTCACCCTGCATTATTATTATTAGTATAGCTGTATTTATCCTCTTTCAGACTTGTATGATGCAGAAGGGTATATGCTGAAAATCTATCGTTACTTGGATGGCAGGGTAAGTACAGGTGCCAATATTAGTAAAATTATCCCTCATTGGTCTTAATTAAAGACATGTTTGTAATTTGCTATTGGTCACTTGAAATCAGTTCCTCTGTCAATTGATCACTTTAAATTGGTTCCTCTGTCAATTGTTACGTACGTTGGTGGTTTCTATCCTAAGGTATTAGCCAGCGCAGGCATTTATAAATCACTCAGATCATGCCATGCAATACCACCTTTATTTTGTTCATTCAGCCATTAGAGTTGACACTTACTAAATAAAGTTAATTTTAACAAGCTAGGTCACCATTTTGAAATGCTGTAGTCAAATATAACACAGCATACTATTGACTAATAAAGTGCACTGCCATTTTTGTACGATGATAACAGCCTATTTACATATGGATGGAAATATTCTCACTTTTAGCTCTTACGAAGGTCACTAGTAAAAATTACAATATTTTTGTTGGTACCAGTTACTGGCACTGTGTTAATATCTGGAGTTGCTGACTTTGTCCACTTTTAGCTCTGCTGCTCATTTCACGATTGTTTTGCCCTAGGAAGTTTAAGTTCTGGTATGTCCGGTGTTTCTGGTATGTCCGGTGTTTCTGGTATGTCCGGTGTTTCTGGTATGTCCGGTGTTTCTGGTATGTCCGGTGTTTCTGGTATGTCCGGTGTTTCTGGTATGTCTGGTGTTTCTGATATGGTTAGTGTTTCTGGTATGTCCGGTGTTTCTGGTATGTCCAGTGTTTCTGGTATGGTTAGTGTTTCTGGTATGTCCGGTGTTTCTGGTATGTCCAGTGTTTCTGGTATGATCAGTGTTTCTGGTATGTCCGGTGTTTCTGGTAAGTCCGGTGTTTCTGGTATGATCAGTGTTTCAGTACCTGTCTTACGGTTTATTCGCCTTGCAGTAATAGACATTATGGAAGCGGCTATTGATTCTACTTTACTACAATGGACTCCTGGGTTACATCGTACCTGTCTTACGGTTTATTCGCCTTGCGATGTAGAACAAATAAGGCCATGAAAATGTCGTAACAAGAGGTTTAATGTCGTAACAGTGAATATTACGGCATTAAACCACTCGCTACGGCACTTTCCTCGCCACACAACATAAAAAAAATGTCTCACAGTTTGCACCGCGTACGTTGGAGTTGTGAAGATGAATATTATTTACTACAAACTTTAAGTTACTAAGGTTAATATACTATTTTGTTGCTAATTTTTACGATGTAAATTTTATATACAGTCAAGGTGTATAAAATTTTGATGCTTTTTTACTGGATGGGTGTGTTCGCATAAGATTATTACTATGGGCGTCTATACCCCTCTATATGACATTTTTGCCTCATGATCTCAACACCAGAACTAATTAATATCTTATGATGAGGCCCTCTGTATTTTTGTTTTGATCAGAATGACCGTCAGACACCGGGTTGCATTGTCGACCAACTTACTTATTTTACAGAGCCTTGAGTTGTGTCGGGTGCTCAATGTGACCAGTAATGAGAGCAGCGTCAGTGTCTCGGATGCTGCTGTTACTTTCAACTATACTATCGAAGAAATTGCATCCGGTGATGATGTTCTCTATAGCTACGAGATCTACACACTTCCCTTGACGTCTCCGGAACCTTCTAGGTTTTCTAGTAATTACACTCAGTCATTGTCAACCGTAACAGGTAAATATAGCTCAGCATCCGCAGATGATTTGCAGAATCATCTGGGATATAGTGGGAACCAGCCTTTACTCTGTTGGTAACCAGCAGATAAATCCAATAAAACATGTTTATTAGGTATAAAATATGTTTTGTTTACAGGCAAATGCACGGTTATCGTTGCCTCAGAACATTAAACTGTTAAAACGATCTCGCGGCCATGACTTGTGCTGATGCATTGAATGAATTTATCCTTTGTCGAGAGGTTTACCCAACTCCAGTACCATAGCATAGTCTAATCAAGGCAAAATGTGCCCTAAACCTCCTCAGATTTTGAGGGGGACTCAAATTGAGTTTGAAGGTTTTATGTATGCCAAATTCTGCATCTCCTACGAGTAGAGAATCTAAAGGCACCTTAAGTTATCTTAAGTTGTAAGACTATCCTATACTATGCTATTTATGCATATTTCAAGTCATATATATGTGTACGACTTGAAACGAGTGAATGAAAATGTATGTGGTGAAATATGAAAATTATATGCATATGAAATTATATGTTCAGAATTTAGCCCACATAGCAATTAAAAACATATTTTCACAGTTGTTTAGTTTAGATATTTGAAATGAGAACCAAATGAGGGTTAATTTAATTTATAATTTAGGGTTGTTGACTAAATTCACCACAGGGGTCCTTTAGTGGGATATTGCCGAGGATGAGGCCGGGCCGGGCCGCAGTCTACACACACAAAAAAACAACAAAGGTCCACGTAGCTATGAGAAAAAAACAAAAGTATCCACCCAAATATCTCACCAATCTGATGAGCAGCACACAAAAACCAAACCAATCGACAGATCCACCCATCATGTCAAAATATTCCAAGTTTCAAGTCATGTCTTGCATAACTCACCTTATGGTTTCTCAAAACTTGTCCCAAAGTCCCTAATAATTTGAGACTGTCCAATATATGTTTTAGAAAAGGTCGCCGCTAGCCTAGCCCAATATCCTGATTCAACATCTTAGTAACTATCGGGGCATTGCTGAGTGCTCCCGATCTTTTTGAGTCTCTCTTTTAGCAATGCCCCGATAGTTCGTGAGATGTTGAATCAGCATGTTAGGCTAGGCTAGCGGCGACCATTTCTAAAACAGATATCGGACAGTCTCCAATTGATAGGGTATTTGGGACAAGTTTTGAGAAACCATAAGGTGAGTTATGCAAGACATGATTTGAAACTTGGAATATTCTGACATGATGGATGGCTCTGTCTATTTGTTTAGTCTTTGTGTGTGCTGCTCATCGGATTGGTGAGATATTTGGGTAGATACTTTTGTTTTTGCTCATAGCTACGTGGACCTTTGTTGTTTTTTGTGTGTGTAGACTACGGCCCGGCATCGGCTTTGGCAATATCCCACTAAAGAACACCTGTGAAATTCCCAATGAGTAACAATTTTGTGAATGAAATTTTTAGGTTTCCAACAAAGTGACCAGGTCATTTCGCACACCACTAAAAATTACTAAAGTTAGCTGCTCCAATACTTCACTTTTTTGTATCAGAATCCGAGAACTCTCATTTTTGCCTTTAACATCGACCATGTATTCAGTTACTATTGAGTAAACGATCTTTTTCGGAAACTACATATATAAATGTGAGTGTTTGCCTAATCAGTTATAGATTAAAATCTAGCTATAAAATATCCACTTCGCAGAGGATTTGATCTTGAATCCTCTAGATCTGAAGTCCAGCTTCTTGAACCACTCCACCATGATCGTTCAACTGACCGGAGTGATGAATGATCGTGATGACATTCATAACATCGGTTAAAATACTCAAAGCGCTTGGGGTCATTAACTAGCACAGTTGATGTAAACTTAACAATTATTAAGCTGGTTTCAAATGCACTTTTGTTTTAGTAAAGATTTAGATTACTACCTTACTAGGTAAGTTTCTCAAGTTTATTGGGTAATTATTCTATTACCTGTTCAATGGCCGGCATTCAGCTAGTATAAGTATATTTCATGTATAGACATTTTAGTAAACATAGTAGCTGTAGCCCTTGTTGCGCTCATGCCGCTTGTTTCCAGGTATGTTTATCTCATATCGTAACCATTTTGGTGTTTCAGCTTCTCCGCAGATTTATGATGAGGAGACAATGAACTTAACAGCGTCAAATCCAATACCTTATCGTATTATTGGACGCTTCAGGAGGGCCAGTCACTATCCCACCCTCAGCGAGGATAATAAATTCAGTTGCTACAGGGTGCTACTCAAGAACCCTGAGACTGGGTCAATTATTAAAGACTTTATGAATGAATCAGAGATAACAGCTGATAACATTCCAGTAAGTGATTAGAACAGACTCTCTTTATATTTCCATTCCATGGTTATTTTGCAAGTTTGCGTCATTTGTGAGATGAAAATGGCAAAAACAGCAAGTTTTATTAAAGGAAAAAGGAGTTTTATTACTCAACAATTTTTGTTGGATGCCTCATGCTTACGAAAGATGAAAACGGCATTTGCAAAAGATGCTCTAGAAAATGTCGTACAAGCTATTCCATTTTAAACATTTTCTACATTGTATAAAGAAAGCGGGCTGCTAAGCAAGACAGGAATGCGGTGCTATGAGCTCTTGTCTAGAAACCTTATCTTTTTTAACAAAGAGCCCACCTTAATCTACAACATGAGAATGCCCATAGAAACGCTTATCTCACGGTAACTCAAAGTGCGAACCTAGGGCTGTTTAGTGCGCACTTAGGGCAAATCCAAAACTGCATCACCCGTACATATGAAGCCAAGGATATGTGGAGGATATTGAAACACTTATCTCACGGGAACTCAATGTGCACACAACTCCAAATTCAAATCATCAGTACAATGGAAGACTAGTGTATGTGGAGAAACCATACATCCTACAGACTCTGCCGTCCTTACCATATCAAGATGGTCAGAGTATCGAGCTATCTAGGTGGCAAGTTGTTGATTAGCCCTTTCATTGTCCATAACCAAAGTTCGAATTTGTAAGAGATCGATCTTGGCTACTTTTTACCATGAGTATACATTTTACCATCAAAGGATTAACTGTAGCAGCCATAAAAACAGTGTGTCAAGGTCAGTGGCAAGAATTGTGTCAAGGTCAGAAGCAAGATAGGCTATTCAATCTTATTTGTCTGCAAAACTGTCAGCCATATTTATTGGTCCCCCATTTCCACTGACTTTAATTTCTGTTCATTTTTGATAGCGTGATGTCAGTCTATGATAAGGTTTTTATTGATCTTCTAATTTATCTAATAATTTAAATTATTAAGTGTACTTGTGACATAGCTAGTAACTTATTAACACGAACAAGCTGTTAGAGGGTAGGCTAGACCTGAGGCTATGCTGCTGCCAGGAGTTCGTGTGTCGATATTAAGTTAACCTTTTTATTTATTGTGAAAGGTGTAAAAGATGCCCCCCCCCCGCAGCTACCACCGTGTCTAGTATTTTAACTGATATATGGCTCATTATTGCATGTATACTTCTGTCTGTTGGCTTTGTTTGTCAGCTCTACCCAAAGTGAATGAGTTGTGGGTTCTAAACAGGCTACAGGTAGCATGTAAACATAACGTAGTATGAAATCATCTGCTATGACTGGAACACAAAGAAAAAATACATTTGCCAGATATAACATACAATTAAGTCCATTGGACGATGTGTCACCTTTGTTTCGCCACATACCAGTATACGTCTGGTGGAGGTTGCCAACCTCAGGTACTGGTTGGCGGTAGGCACTATGAAAAGGTTTGGTGTACCAGTTAGGTTCCTTAAGTTGATTGTTAAGCATTGAGTTGGCTTCGAAGAACCGAACCTGTTACTCATATTTGGTAATAGCATTGTTGTGCACTTTGGTTCCATGGTTGTTGTTGCTTTGCATAGTTCCAAGCACTTGCATCCTTCTATATCCTTGATAGTACCTATTGGCATTGCCAGATTGTCTGTGTGCAATGTTGGACCTTTCTTGAAGAATAGCCTTCCACATTTTTCAATACCAAAGATCATAATGTCCTTGCTGTATACCAAAAAAGGTTTTTCTTATCCGTGCAAAGCTGGACATTCACCTAGTATATGTATGTATTGTATGTATATGTATGTAGAAATGGATTTGTATAGATCATATATATATAGATCTATACAAATATATATATATATATATATATATCTAATTATAATTCCGAATTCTGAATAACTTGTGACAACCTTGAATAATTTTGTCAAGAAGTGTGATGCATTGGCAATGGGCTTAACTCAGAGCCCCGACTATGATTTTAAAAGAGTTTGGAACTCGGCTACATTTACTGTACTCATTACATTTACTCAGCTGTACATTTACCAACTCTGCCTAACGGTTAGTTTTTAATTCGAGGTAGTAGTTCTCCCTTGTGTTTAAATTAAAAATGATTGTTCGCGGATTTTAATAATTTATGGAATTGACTGTGCGCGAACTCGCGAATTATCAATTCCATCGGATAGTTTCATCCTGTAGGGTGTATCTAGTTGATATATGCCCCTTTATGGAGGCATAAAAAATACCCAACGGCTTTGCGTACCTCGCAGGGTCATCACATAACGTCGTGAAAAGCTGATAGCTCTCATTATTAGTCATACTCAAATTTTCCATTGGCAATGTGCCAGGTTAATAGCCAGTGGCAGGCAACTCTCATTACTTCTCATTGTTTATAAGCTGATTTTTAATACCTGGCCAATGCCGGGAAGCACAGCTATATTATTATATATGTATTATACATGTATATATATTATTATATATATATATATTTCTAAATAAGTATGTCATCATTCCGGCTATAGCTATTAATATCTTGATATTAAAATTCCGCGTGCTGATGGATTTGAACTCCCAACAAATTGACAAGTTTTTTATCCGCACACTCTACCACTGAGCTAGAACAGCGTTTTGACCAGAGGCATTTTCATATACGACATAAACTATGCGCATGTTAACTATTTTAGCAGCCCGTCCCCGCGTTATGATCATGTTCAGAAATATTTTGGGACCTACATGTAAGTTTATGCAACGCGATGCTTCTTCGTCTTTTTTTGTTAAAGCTGATAATTTAACTTGAAATTTAGCGAATTTCGTACTGATTATATACGTTACCAACATATATAGTACGTTGCGTTGACAGTTCTTCGTTTACATACTTGCTATTTATTTTCAATTTGCTATTTAACGTTCATTTTAATAGCGATATAGTATATTAGCAAGCGCAGATTCCTTTTCTCAACAGACAAATGTTGTGTTCGTTACACACGCATTTCACAAAAGTTCCTATCAGTGCTCGCTTTGTGTATTAGCTTACACATCTTTCCTTCTAAACCTAACCTTTTAGTAATTCGTAATTAATTTCACATTTTACAACAAACATTTGTAAGACTATCTGTTAGATTATCTGTAAGATTTACTGTAAGATTTATCGTGTAAAATTGAAAGTATCAGGTATTCCTCACTCCCTTATATTTACATACATTTACATACTTTGAAGAATATATACATGTATAGAGATGTATTTACATTCTCTTATTACATTTATAAACTTATAACTTTTGAAGTTTATAATATAAGTTTTTAAAGTTTGTTGCATTATCGTTTTTATTTCAACTTGCATTTTTTAAACATAATTTGAGTATCGTGTCTGAAGTTTAAACATTATTCGTTTTCCTATCACTGTTATTATTACTCAGTTAGTTTCCAATCTATATTATTAATATTAATTTTTTATTCAACCATTTTTGGCAGACATCGTTCTAATACAATTTCAACTACAAAATACTACCATATTCTGTCATATTTTTTTTATTAATCTGTTAAGTACATGTATTCTCAGAAGTTACACATTGTCTAATGCCTCCAAAGAAAATAACCTGTCTTGTACAAAATCATTTCCTCATGATATGAAGTTTGAAAGTTAGTTGTTTGATGAAGTTTGAAAACCTTTAGAGTTGATTTTATTGTTTTCCTAATTTATTTCAACTGCACAAAACACTTCTCTCATGGTATGAAGTTGGAAAGTAAGAATGGCAAATGTTGTTATATATGTTAAATACAAATCAATTTTCTGTGCGAAGATTTTCTTATTACCCCGGCAAAGCCGGGTAGCACAGCTAGTATATATAATGTAAACAGTATAGTATAGTATATAAACAATATATATATATAGCTTTACGGCAAGTTCAAGCCTTTTGTATAGGCGTGTGGTGTGTGGCATGCGCGTCTGGACTATATACAATATATAAACTATATACTGACATTTAATATTTGCAGCCTGATGGTGATGAATACGCTTCATTTACCTTTGATGCTGTACCACCTGGAACATACCTTATACAGGTACGTTAAATGAAGATATTTGTTCTGTTCCAACTGTTGAAAACGTATGCTTACAAAATAACAAAATGAACATTTTTATAGTTTTTACTTACTTTTTGTTTCTTGTCATTATATGTTGGAAATATTTTATAATTTATACCATTTATATACATTATAAGTGTAAACACGCCTGTAAATAGGCTACTGAGTGGTAATTCAAGAATAAACAATAATAATAAACAATAATAATAAACAATAATAATAAACAATAATAATAAACAATAATAATAAACAATAATAATGAACAATAATAATGAACAATAATAATAAACAATAATAATAAACAATAATAAACAATAATAATAAACAATAATAATAAACAATAATAAACAATAATAATAAACAATAATAGTAAACAATAATAATAAACAATATTAATAAACAATAATAATAAACAATAATAATGAACAATAATAATGAACAATAATAATGAACAATAAAAATAAACAATAATAATAAACAATATTATTAAACAATAATAATAAACAATAATAATAAACAATAATAATGAACAATAATAATGAACAATAATAATGAACAATAATAATGAACAATAAAAATAAACAATAATAATAAACAATATTATTAAACAATAATAATAAACAATAATAATAAACAATAATAATGAACAATAGTAATAAACAATAATAATGAGCAATAATAATAAACAATAATAGTAAACAATAATAATAAACAATATTAATAAACAATAATAATAAACAATAATAATAAACAATAATAATGAACAATAATAATGAACAATAATAATGAACAATAATAATGAACAATAAAAATAAACAATAATAATAAACAATATTATTAAACAATAATAATAAACAATAATAATAAACAATAATAATGAACAATAGTAATAAACAATAATAATGAACAATAATAATGAACAATAAAAACGAACAATAATAATGAACAATAATAATGAACAATAATAATGAACAATAATAATGAACAATTAAAATAAACAATAATAATAAACAATATTATTAAACAATAATAATAAACAATAATAATAAACAATAATAATGAACAATAGTAATAAACAATAATAATGAACAATAGTAATAAACAATAATAATGAACAATAATAATGAACAATAATAATGAACAATAATAATAAACAAGAATAATGAACAATAATGAACAATAATAATAAACAATAATAATAAACAATATTATTAAACAATAATAATAAACAATAATAATAAACAATAATAATGAACAATAGTAATAAACAATAATAATGAACAATAATAATGAACAATAATAATGAACAATAATAATGAACAATAAAAATGAACAATAATAATGAACAATAATAATGAACAATAAAAATGAACAATAATAATGAACAATAATAATGAACAATAATAATGAACAATAATAATGAACAATAAAAATAAACAATAATAATAAACAATATTATTAAACAATAATAATAAACAATAATAATAAACAATAGTAATAAACAATAATAATGAACAATAATAATGAACAATAATAATGAACAATAGTAATAAACAATAATAATGAACAATAATAATGAACAATAATAATGAACAATAAAAATGAACAATAATAATGAACAATAATAATGAACAATAATAATGAACAATAAAAATAAACAATAATAATAAACAATATTATTAAACAATAATAATAAACAATAATAATAAACAATAATAATGAACAATAGTAATAAACAATAATAATGAACAATAATAATGAACAATGATAATGAACAGTAATAATGAACAATAAAAATGAACAATAATAATGAACAATAATAATGAACAATAATAATGAACAATAATAAACAATAATAATAAACAATAATGAACAATAATAATAAACAATAATAATAAACAATAATAATGAATAATAATAATAAACAATAATAATAAACAATAATAATGAACAATAGTAATAAACAATAATAATGAACAATAATAATGAACAATAATAATGAACAATAATAATGAACAATAAAAATGAACAATAATAATGAACAATAATAATGAACAATAATAATGAACAATAATAATGAACAATAAAAATAAACAATAATAATAAACAATATTATTAAACAATAATAATAAACAATAATAATAAACAATAATAATGAACAATAGTAATAAACAATAATAATGAACAATAATAATGAACAATGATAATGAACAATAATAATGAACAATAAAAATGAACAATAATAATGAACAATAAAAATGAACAATAATAATGAACAATAATAATGAACAATAATAATGAACAATAATAAACAATAATAATAAACAATAATGAACAATAATAATAAACAATAATAATAAACAATAATAATGAATAATAATAATAAACAATAATAATAAACAATAATAAAAAATTATTATAAACAATAATAATAAACAATATTAATAAACAATAATAATAATCAATAATAATAAACAATAATAATAAACAATAATAATAAACAATGATAATAAACAATGATAATAAACAATGATAATAAACAATAATAATAAACTCTAACGTACCTGGTTTAAGTTCCTAGTTCTTGCGTCCTACTTCTCTAGTTCTCGCAGTTAAGATGCCGCAATCCCCCTCTCTTGTCGCGAACCGGACATCCGGTTCTCCGCATCACATCTCCCTTTCTCTCCCTTCTCTTTATCTCTTGTCTTTAGCCCTGTTTATTATCCACTCTGTTGTTCTCTGAAACTATTACTTTTCCCTTAAGCCCTGACTATTGTTCCCATTCATTCCTTCTACTTCACATACTCCCGAAGAGTAGGGACATCTTGCCGGATGTCTCTGTTTCTTATCTCGGGTTGTTCAGCAAATCGAACTCTCCACTGCCTGACTGGTGACTTTCTCTCTCTTGTATCTCTATCTATCCTTCTGATTTCTTGTTGTCTCTTTTCCTCCCTGTTAACCATCTGCATCTTGCCCCCTGGCTCTTTCTCTTTCAATAGCTCTTTCAGCTATTCGCCTATCTTCTCTAGCTCTTACCACATCTCTTTCGTATTCTCTTTCCACTGCTGCCATTTCGCTTTCGAACCTTATTCTTATTTCACCTTTTCTTTTGTTCTCTATCTTGTCTTGCTCTTTCTATCACCTCTCTTTCTCTTCTCCTCCATATGCTCTCTTCCTCCTGTTGACTACCTTCTCTCTCTTGGGTTTCTCTCGCAGCTTCGACGTTCCTTTCCTCTGAACTTCCATCTCTGTCCATCCTCTCCCTATTAATCTCTTCTCTCTTGTTTCCCCTTGCTGATCCTGCTCTAGTGTCTCTCTCTCTCTCTCCTTGGAGGCCGATACAGACGTTCCCTCAAGTCCATCGCACCCCTTCTCCTGGTCGCTATGTATCTAGACATAGTCTCGGATAACACCCTCGCCCAGTGTTCGTTAGGGACCTATACCTACCAAGTGGTGTAATAAATGTAGTAAGCTCTCGTGACTCTTCCGCTAATTCTGTCTGCCAAAATCCTGAATTAGCATCCATTTTGCTAAAAATGACGCTCTCCTCTAGCTCAGCTATTGTTTCTTCCAATGTAAGCAGTGGGAAACTTTCTCTGAGCACACTCTTGTTTAGTTGCGTCAGATCAACATGAATTCAGACCTTTCCCTTACTCTTTGGCGCTACTACCATTCCTGAACACCACTTTGTTGGTTTCTCTATTTTCTTTATTACTCCTAATTTTTCTATCTTTGCTATTTCCTGTTTTGTAGCTTCCTTCAGACCTATAGGCAACCTCCTTGGCACTTTGAGACACACCGATGTCGAATCTTCCCTTAAATTTGTCCGGAACACGTCTGGTAGTGTTCCAAGCTCTTTGAACAAATTTGGGTATTTTGCCATCTCGTCCTCTATCATAGTCACTTTTTGAATTGTCTTAACTTGCTCTAACTTTATTATTTCCGGTTTCCCTAACAGATTACTATTGTTTCCCTTGATAACACCGATCCTCGCTATTATTCTTTGTCCTCTCTTTGAGATAAACTCAATTTTTGACTCGCCTGCTGTCTCTAACCTCTTGCCATCTGCCCCTTTCAGTACTCATTTAGTTGGTTCAATCTTGCAGTTTATCCTCCTTGCTGTTGCTTCACTCATAACTGTTACATCAGCTCCTGTGTCTATCTCGAGATTTATGTATTAGTTTTTAGTTTTCAAGCTGATTAGGAAGTCATTGGCTGCTTTAAATCTTTTTAATTTCTCTTTTCGTCATAATGAATCTTCTGAATGTTCCGATGCATCATTTTCAACCCTGCTTATCTTCTTATCTGTTAGCCGGTTAGGACAGCTTCTTGCCATGTGTCCTGTTTTCGAGCAAACATAGCAAGTGATAGGTGACCTTTCATCATTTTTTCTTAGCGTGCCTGCCCCCCTGGTTAAGTTTCGTCCTCTGTATCCTCTATTATACCCCGTTCCTCTATTTCTAAAGAAATCTTTTGAGATGTGTCCGAATCTATCGCATGTGTAGCATTGTACTCCTGATCTCCCCGTACCGATATTACCTTTGTTTCTTGCTCCTCCATCAGCTCTACCTCCTATCCTTTGTATTAACTCATCGTCTTCTTCTCCTATTACTTGATCTATCGTTTCTTTTTCCGTTGTTGTTATTATCACCGCTGCTATTGTGGCCGACTCGTACTGACTGCACCTAGCTCTTGCCTTCTCTAGGGTGATATTCTTCTTAAGTAACAATTCTTTTCTCATTTTATCATCATTCATACCCATTATCAAAACCTGCAGTATTAGATCTTTCTCTAACTCCAGCCTTCATTGTTTTGCTGCCCTTTCTATTCTTTCTATAGACCTGCATAAATCTTCACAATTATCCTGTTTCATAGTAAAAAATCTGTGTCTCGTTGCTACTATATGTTCCTTCTCAGAAAAATAATCGTCAATTTTTTCTTTAATGTCGTCGTATTGCATGGCGTCGATCTCTATCTCCCATGTTTCAAAAGTATCATACCCCTTCTCTCCCATGCAGTCCAACAGAAACGCTGCCTTCTTTTGTTCTGAATCGTATTCTTCTGATTCTACTTTTCTTGTCACCCTGGTGTGTTCCTTTCTTTTTAATCCTGCTGACACAATCGCTATCTCAAATCTCCTAATAAATCTCCTCCATCCTTCCAATTCGGCTCCTGTTTCTAGTCTCAGTTTGGGTGTCTTAACCCCCTTCCCAAAAATACTATTATTGTGTCTGTCGCTCATTTTTCAGGTTATTATCCTCAATCCTTCACTATTGTATAACTTATAGTTTTTTATTTCTTTCTTCAACTATTATCCTCGCAAATTCTCTCTTTAATCATCAATTATTCGCTATTGCCTAATAATTTGATTATTATCGCTACTATTATCGTTGACTTACTGATTTTCCTTGTAGTCGCCACTCTTGACACCATCTAATGTACCTGGTTTAAGTTCCTAGTTATTGCGTCCTACCTCTCTAGTTCTCGCAGTCAAGATGCCGCAATCCCCCTCTCTTGTCGCGAACCGGACATCCGGTTCTCCGCATCACAAAACAATAATAATAAACAATAATAATGAACAATAATAATAAACAATAATAATAAACAATATTAATAAACAATATTAATAAACAGTAATAATAAACAATAATAATAAACAATATTAATAATCAATATTAATAAACAATAATAATAAACAATAATAATAAACAATATAAATAAACAAAAATAATGAACAATAATAATAAACAATAATAATAAACAATACTAATAAACCATAATAATGAACAATAATAATAAACAATAATAATAAACAATAATGATAAACAATAAAAATAAACAACTAATATGTTGTACTATAAACCACCAACCATATACCATTAGATTCAGAGTTTGCCAACAACTATACATGGCAATTACTTTTTTCAATGCACATGCAACTGACCTTGATAGAGATCAAAAGATAATCTATTTACCTGCTTATTGTATTCTCAACTACGTGTAATTAATTTTGTGATGCTATTGCAACTCAATTTGAACAACTCTTTGATAATTGGTGACCCTGGGAAGGGCCATCAGAGTGTGTAAAGTGATTTTTGGGAGGATGCTAAGATGAACAAAGGAGTGAGTACTTGGGTGGTCTCATAATTTCTGACAGCGCTGTGCGTGTAGCTTAAACTGACCTGCTCTCAGAGTACTCCTGTAAAGCAGGTATATGAGTAGAGTAAAGGCAGCTCGGTTTGTCAGGTGCAGCCAATGAAAGGCTTCCATGAACCATCTTTCGGTGTCAACGACTACTTCTATCTACCGCAGGGCGAATACAGTATTTTAGTAAACTCTTCAGGTAAGCAGCAAGCTATTTGCCAAATTGTGGGACTTCCTATCTAAAATATTTCTTCCCTTTTCATTCTCAGGTGAGGCCGTTTAGATGGTGTGGAACGAACAAACATTATGTGTCTGCACCAATCGCATCTAAATATGGCAACCTTCCAAATTTCGTTGTCAAAGGTAAGCTATCTCTTACCTTTACACATGCCCTTCTCGGTCACCTTTGCTCACGCTAGTGTTTTACCCACAACACCTGTCCTTTGTTTGACATCCTTGTTTTAGTGGTTAGTGGTTTTAGTGGAGCAGCCAGAATAAGATTTTGAAGCGTTGTTGATGCTCAATGAGTCAATTTTATAATTATCTATCAATATCATACACCCTAATCAAAATTTTATGTGGTAGCACGAAACAACAGAAAAAACTGCATTATTCACTGTATTTCCATGCTTCAAATATGCTTCCTATATGTAATTGTATGTGTATATCTACTTATCCTTTGTTGGTCGTATATGTAATTGTACATGTATATCTACTTATCCTTTGTTGGTCCTATATGTAATTGTACATGTATATCTACTAATCCTTTACTGGTCCTATATGTAATTGTATATGTATATCTACTTATCCTTTACTGGTCCTATATATAAGTGTATATGTACATCTACTAATCCTTTGTTGGTCCTATATATAATTGTATATGTACATCTACTAATCCTTTGTTGGTCCTATATGTAATTGTATATGTATATCTACTTATCTTTTACTGGTCCTATATGTAATTGTACGTGTATATTTACTTATCCTTTGTTGGTTGTATATGTAATTGTACATGTATATCTACTTATCCTTTACTGGTCCTATATGTAATTGTATATGTATATCTACTTATCCTTTACTGGTCCTATATATAATTGTATATGTACATCTACTAATCCTTTGTTGGTCCTATATGTAATTGTATATGTATATCTATTTATCTTTTACTGGTCCTGTATGTAATTGTACATGTATATCTACTTATCTTTTACTGGTCCTATATGTAATTGTACGTGTATATTTACTTATCCTTTGTTGGTTGTATATGTAATTGTACATGTATATCTACTTATCTTTTTTTGGTCCTATATGTAATTGTACATGTATATCTACTTATCCTTTACTGGTCCTATATGTAATTGTATATGTATATCTACTTATCCTTTACTGGTCCTATATATAATTGTATATGTACATCTACTAATCCTTTGTTGGTCCTATATGTAATTGTATATGTATATCTATTTATTCTTTACTAGTCCTATATATAATTGTATATGTATATCTACTTATCTTTTGTTGGTCCTATATGTATTTTTATATGTATATCTACTTATCCTTTGTTGGTCATATATGTACTTGTACATGTATATCTACTTATCCTTTACTGGTCCTATATGTAATTGTACATGTATATCTACTTATCCTTTACTGGTCCTATATGTAATTGTACATGTATATCTACTTATCCTTTACTGGTTCAATATGTAGTCGTTCATGTATATCTACTTATCTTTTACTGGTCCTATATGTAATTGTACATGTATCTTTAATTATCCTTTACTGGTCCTATATGTAATTGTACATGTATATTTACTTATCCTTTACTGGTTCAATATGTAATTGTACATGTATATCTACTTATCCTTTACTGGTCCTATATGTAATTGTCCATGTATATTTAATTATCCTTTACTGTTCTTATATGTAATTGTACATGTATATCTACTTATCCTTTGCTGGTCCTATATGTAATTGTACATGCATCTTTAATTATCCTTTACTGGTCCTGTATGTAATTGTACATGTATATTTATTTATCCTTTACTGGTTCAATATTTAATTGTACATGTATATCTACTTATCCTTTACTGGTCCTATATGTAATTATCCATGTATATTTAATTATCCTTTACTGTTCTTATATGTAATTGTACATGTATATCTACTTATCCTTTACTGGTCCTATATGTAATTGTACATGCATCTTTAATTATCCTTTACTGGTCCTGTATGTAATTGTACATGTATATTTATTTATCCTTTACTGGTTCAATATTTAATTGTACATGTATATCTACTTATCCTTTACTGGTCCTATATGTAATTGTACATGTATATTTAATTATCCTTTACTGTTCCTATATGTAATTGTACATGTATATCTACTTATCCTTTACTGGTCCTATATGTAATTGTACATGTATCTTTAATTATCCTTTACTGGTCCTATATGTAATTGTATATGTATATCTACTTATCCTTTACTGGTCCTATATGTAATTGTATGTGTATCTTTAATTATCCTTTACTGGTCCTATAGGTAATTGTACATGTATATTTACTTATCTTTTGTTGGTCCTATATGTATTTGTACATTTATATCTACTTATCCTTTACTGGTCCTATAGGTAATTGTACAAGTATATCTACTTATCCTTTGTTGGTCTTATATGTAATTGTATATGTACATCTACTTATCCTTTACTGGTTCAATATGTAATTGCACATGTATATCTACTTATCCTTTACTGCTCCTATATGTAATTGTATATGTATATCTACTTATCATTTACTGGTTCAATATGTAATTGTACATGTATATCTACTTATCCTTTACTGGTCCTATATGTAATTGTACATGTATATCTACTTATCCTTTGTTGGTCATATATGTAATTGTACATGTATATCTACTTATCTTTTACTGGTCCTATATGTAATTGTACATGTATATTTACTTATCCTTTACTGGTCCTATATGTAATTGTACATGTATATCTACCTATCCTTTGTTGGTTGTATATGTAATTGTATATGTATATTTACTTATCCTTTACTGGTCCTATATGTAATTGTACATTTATGTTTACTTGTAAAATGAATTAGCGAAAGTGATCATAATGTTGGTGAAAACAAGTCTTTTCAGTCTGAGGTTGCAAGTGTTTAGTTTTTCATTAATTGTTTGAAAGACTCAACATCCCCAGAATTAATTGCTCGCTCAGTGAGTTCGTATTTTTATTGTAAAGCTGATAATCTCAATACTCAAATATTTCATCAAGTCTCTGTTAAGCTCCACTCAGGAAACAAAATGATTCCATTGCAGGTGCTGACTACAAACCTGAGGAGCGACCCAACCTGTCTATCTCCACAACAAATGACGCTCTCGTGAGATTCAAAGTAGCTCCCAAACTCTATTATATACTTTTCTACATTCTCCAATTCCAGAAGAATGATCCCGAAAATGGTCTTGGTTCTGAAACAGTTACTATTGTTACAAAGGTTTGGATCGTACCTTTGTCTGTCTGTCTGTCCGTATGTTGATGAAGACCGGTAGTTGCTGTAACAGTTGGTAATTGTTGTGATGGCTTAGACTAGAGAGTTAGTCCCGCTCATTGTGATTCTCATGAAATTTTATATCACATTCGGATAATCAAGGTTTTTTTATTGCCATACAGGCTTTTCTAAAACTAGTCTACTAAAACTGGGTCAAATAAAATGAAATTAGGATTTGTCTACTTCTGGATGAAGTGAACAGGTGGTGTCTATTTTTAGGTCTACCCAGAGGCGCGAGACGACTGGTCCTGGACAATCTTCACTCTAAATGGAAAGAATTTATCGAAGGTTTTCAAACCTGATGACGTAATTGTTGTAGAGGTGAGAGGTTATAGTAATCGCTAGCTGTAACACGTGTTTTCAAATTTCTAATAAAGTATTCATAAATGCATTGGAAAACCTCTAATTGAACGTCAATTGCGCTCTATTTTTCAACTCTTCCCTCTCGTAGGGGCGTTCAAATAGAGGGGGCGTTCAAATAGAGGTGGCGTTCAATTAGAGATGGCGTTCAAATAGAGGCTGGCGTTCAATTAGCATTCAGTTTAAATGGTTGCGGTGCAGTTTTTACACGGCATCTAAAGATGTGTACCTGTAAACTTCTTTTTATGTTTGGGGTTAGAGTACTGATATGTGAGAAACTTAATGTTGCATATAATAAAAAGGTATAAATATACATGTACTATATAAAAGAATTATATACAATATTAATAAATTTAAATAAGATTGTTTTATAATATGGTTGCTAATACAATTTTAACTATTCATCAAAACGTGCAAAGATTAAAAATCATTTATTCAACAATAAGACGCTAGGAATTATCCAGTACTTGTACACATGTAATGAGGTCATTAGTTGAGGTTAATGTCATGCCACATCACCAGCATTGGATTCCTGTCGTCGAACTGCTTTTTGATGTTTTGTCTAAAACTGCAGAAGAATGTCGCATAGTAGTTTCCAAAGCTACATTCACAACTTCAAATTAAACCGAGGCGTCGTTTTCTGACCTACTTCATGACATGAGTTAAAAACTGTGCTTGCAGTTTTGGTACTTGTTCACTGCAGTTTACTGAATGCGTAACACTTTCTCTGGACTAATGAGAGCTCTCATTGGTTGATTGTCAGCCGTCATGTGACGACAGACACAGGAAGTAGACAAATGACTCGCATGGCTAGGTTGAATTAAATGTGTTAAGTGAATGGAAAAAAGGCAGACTCAGCTTGTACACACTCTCTGTAACTCAAACAAATTCAACAACAATTCAATGTTCAACATCAGCTTGGTAGACCAGAAAAAGAAAATATATGTTTACTATTCTAAAACCGCTGTCTGTCTGTTCATCTGTTTTTCCAAAGCCGAGGTTAGAGCTTAAATTAAAATAGCGGTTTCATCAAGAATCAAATTCGGGATATTCAGCTTGGTAAACCAGTAAAAGAGAAACTGATATTATTAAGGCTAACTATGGGACCCTTGTTATACAAATCTCTCTTTAGTCACGGCAGGTCTATTTCGTGCTTCAGCGGTGTCTTACTGGTGTAACTTCTGGTGGTGGAACACCGCCAGTCACACGATACCAGATACACCTCTCGTCACCTGATACCAGATACGCCTCTAGTCACCTGATATTAGATACACCACCAGTCACCTGATGCCAGATACACCACCAGTCACCTGATGCCAGATACACCACCAGTCACCTGATGCCAGATACGCCACCAGTCACCTGATACCAGATACACCACCAGTCACCTGATGCCAGATACGCCACAAGTCACTTGATGCCAGATACGCCACAAGTCACCTGATGCCAGATACGCCACCAGTCACATGATGCCAGATACACCACCAGTCACCTGATGCCAGATACGCCACCAGTCACCTGATGCCAGATACACCACCAGTCACCTGATACCAGATACACCACCAGTCACCTGATGCCAGATACGCTACAAGTCACCTGATACCAGATACGCCACAAGTCATCTGAGAAATGTGAAAGTACGAAAGAGACCTGTCATGACTCCAGAGCAAAATGTCAACCTGGAAAAAGAAGTAACTTCAACCTATCCCGACACTAGTTATTTGTACCAATTCATACTTTTTGGTGCGTAAATGAATGTCGATCCATTGTAAGCCGAGTTTCGATAATCGCAAATGCTATCAAATACTATACTATAAATCTGAAAGTTCATAAGTTATGTAATAGTAATCCATCAAATGCTACAAATATATATTCAAGAACAAGTGACATAAACAAACCGTGTTTATAATACATTCAAAAACAAAAATTTTTGCATTCTTACTCGGCCAGTTGCATTCGAATTGCTGCTTTCGCTTGAAATCATTTTATTGTCTTCTGGCTGTTCAATACTTTCCACGATGTCTGCTGACCTCAACTTTTCTTCTGCACTGCTTAACTTGTCAATGTTAGCGTCCAAACAACCTTTTGATCATAGCAATACTTTTACGCGTCGCTATTTAAACTACATTTTACCTAAAAAATGATAAACTTTTAGACGTGTGAACAATATGCTTGGCACAATATTTACTGTACTTTTCGGACTATAAACTGCACCCCTATATAGGCCGCATCTGTTTTATTTTCCAAAAAAAATGATAATAAAACAATACATAGGCTCGCACCTTTGTATAGGCTGGAGAACTCAGGATGGTGCTTTTTAACGTGGCAGCAACTTTTCTGTTTAAAACGAAACAGTGCCTAACGGCACTGTTTCGTATTAACCGACGCTTTTAACAAAGTGTCTAACGAAACAATACGGTTAGGCATTGTTTCGTATTTTCTTTCACCGATAGAGGCGCACTAACCAGAGATTCTGGCTAATGCGCCCTAGCGGTGAAAGACAAAGCCACAGAATAGCCGCACCCTTATATAAGCCGCTTGGCTCAAATCGTCAGAAAAAGTAGCGGCTAATAGTCCGAAAAATACGGTAGCCTAAAAATTCCATCATAATTGTCATAAATATAATAAACCCTACTATATCTATGGTAATTGGTTTATGGGTTTTTCACATACGTCGGAGTAACACGACTGCATTAAAGATGTAGTTGCGTCAAATTTGAGTTGATTTTAAAAGAAAGTATTTTTCTATGTCTATCAGTTGATATGCTGTTTGTTGTGTTAGGCGATCTCATTTTCAAGATATTTGAAGATTAAAATCGAAAAAGCTCAATCGCGGTAAAAACGCTCAGGCCAAAAAAAACATGCCCAGACTTGCCCAAAGTGATGTAATGCGTGATACAACCTGTCGCTAACTCTCGAAATCACATCGGCTATTGCGATGAAAGTCTAGTCCTACGCGGCTATATTGGCATAAATTTTATCTTACATTTGCTCGTGTTTGCTAGAATAAAATTTTAAATCCAGCTACAGATACATTATTACCAATGTCTCAAACGCCTCAAAGAAAGCAAATTAAAAGCTTGTCATATTAGCTTTTTCTAAATGCTGTGTAAACATCTTAGTACCGACTACCAATTCTACCGGTCTACGGTAATTCTGTCAAGCAAACTATGTAGAAAAAGGTCTTTGTATCGGCACACTTCCGTCGCTACCCGCACTAATGATATACAGATCCCCAAAAGTCCCGCCCACATGATGCCCGTTGTCTATCCTGGGGAAGGGGCTGTATATCATTGCACACACCGAAAACTAGTTTCTTACTAAGTAAAATAAGCTAGCTGCATCTTTGAAAAGATTATGTGGCGAAAAAAACTACATCCCTAAAAGTCATGTACGTTGTATAGTCGACTGTCAACGTTATCGAGTCATTATTGGTATTAATTTGTAGAAATAAGTTCACTGGTCACATTTGATTAGTTGATTCAAGTACTAAACCAAGGGTCGAGCTATACAAAAACGCCGGTCCAGGCAGCTCTGATTGTACTTCATAAATCCATCTATTAGACAAGATTTTAGCACAGGTGTCAACGGGGCTATGATGCATTCAATGTTCTGCGAATCATGTTTTGCATTATCTTCAACAATATTATTTTATTATATAATTTCTACATGCAAAAAATTTTCATCACAGCAAAGCTTTTATTAAAAATATCCATCAAGTCGTGGCCACTCACATAGTTTCAGCTAATACAATACGACAAACTCATCTACTGCAGCAAACTCAAACAAAACACCATGGTTTATGCAGCACACATTCAAGTCTCTCCTCCCCATTTATGACAGTTTTCACACTGACAAAGCTGCTTCGGCTGGTGGGACCACATAAACATCCTGTAATCAATAAAACAAATGTAATAAATATATGTCATTCATAGATACGTCATTGTAACACGTATCTACTGAAAGCTTTCAAAATGGGAGTTAGATAGATTGCGAGTGTAATTTTAAAAATGAATAAATGTTTAACAAAAGCATAAGTACGCCAAGCCAACAATTCGAAGCTTTGGTTCTGGAAGTTAAAGATGTGCATTGATCAATTAATTTTCTTCACTTTCAACAAGTGAGAAGTGAACATCTAAAGTCAAATCATAAAACTAATTTACTAGATAAAACTGCCAGAGAAAATTTGACACAAATATAGCTAGGTGAAACGATAAAAAATAATAACTATGATTGGTGATAGCATTAGGTTATAATATGATTAATTAGTACATGTATTAATAAGTACTAAAGTTATTACCTTTGGTATATTCATCAATCTAAGCCATTGTATTGCTAGATGCTATGGATTAAAAAGGAGCCATCAAGAACTCACTGTACATACGTCTCTTGCATGTGCGGGAAATTACATTATAACCTCAAACAATGAAATATAATCTGAATGTAAACTCAACAGTATATCTATAGGAGACTCAAAGTAAAAGATGAATTTACCTCCATTCTTCTATCTTCCTCCGTAGCACATTAACCACCTGATGCCCAGAAAACTCGAAGTCACCTTCGCAGTAACTTTACAA
The DNA here is from genome assembly GCF_963576615.1 of Watersipora subatra. Lineage (NCBI taxonomy): Eukaryota > Metazoa > Bryozoa > Gymnolaemata > Cheilostomatida > Watersiporidae > Watersipora > Watersipora subatra. Next base: position 28,903,044 of record NC_088713.1, read on the forward strand.
TAATTTTTAGAATTTTGTTATTCGTCAATAAAGCGTGTCGATCGAGTAATTCATTAAAGTAACGGTGTTAATTAATTTAGTAAATATCGATGTCCATGCGATTTAATAATAGAGTAAAATCCCTAAATTTGAGATCACAGACAACGCGTTTTACGAGTGATATTTATTACGACCTATATAAAAATTTCGTGCCAATGATTGGCTAATGAAGCGACCTTATATTTATCGCTCGTGAACTCTTTTCAGATGTATCACTCACGTCGTGAATGAAGCACCGCTCGAATGTGAGCTTTTTAAAAGATGGCCTCATTCAAACGCATATATCTCTGGACAGGATTAGTCTATAAAGACAAAAATGACATCAAATTGCAGCTGATGTTTTAGCCTTTTATTAGTCTTAATTTCATTAATTCGACCTTTTCGACGCAACCACATCTTTAATTAGGAAGCTACTATTAGCTTGTTACAGATGTCAATTATTTCTGTAGGGTTGCTTTTAAATTTATAACAAAAAATCGTAAAGCTTTGGAGTTAGAAAATGGACTTCGATATTAACAGCAACAACGAAGGGAATAATTGTTATTGTTGTAACTAACTCATTATTAGTACGATTTTGTTGATAATTTAACTTTTTTACTGATCATTTTCTATGGGTTCGTAATGATCGAAGAATTTGGAAATGGCATGCAAATAAAGATGACGTTCAAATATAGGTTTTATGGTGTATATCTGTATATATATTTCTCAGAGTTTGTCGTCTGTGACGCGTCCTTCGGTACGTCCAGCTATAGCTGTTAAAACTTTGGAATTAGAATTTCACATTCTGCTGAACTTCAATTCACGAAGATTGCCACCGCAAGTTTAAACTCCAGATAAGTGATAAAATTTTAGTTAAAAGTTTACTAAAATGTATACGAAAAACTTTTTTCAATTATGTTTTTATTAATCTAAATTCATATAAGTTACTTTATTCCTTATAGTTTCATGCTTGCTGTCAAAGTACTTTTCAAAGCTATCAGCAAGCATGAAACTATTAGTAATGAAATGTTTTGTCTAAAGTAATAGTCTGTTTTACTGATTTTATATATATACCAGCGGAATGCCCGGCATTGCGCGAGTTTTAAAAATCGGCTTATAAACAGTGAAAGGTAATGTAGTTGCTTACCACTTGCCATTAGCCTGGCACATTGCCAATGGCTAATTTGAGTAGACTAGCAACTTACTTATTAGAGCTGTTAGAGCAAGCTTAAATCACGTTGCGTAGAGCATAGCGGTGCTTTCACCCAGATAGTCACACATATCACCCCAAATATATCTATTAATCTCGCGTAGCGCAATGGTTTAGCTTCGTCTGGTGAAGGGGAGGTTTTGAGATCAAATTTTCTGCAAAACAAATTCTTCATTCCAATATTTTAACAGCTATAGCCTGACATACCAAAGGACATTTGCACACACCAACACTGAGAAATATATATACATATATATGACACCTACAGCTATCAAACTGCGGACTACGCATTGGAAAACAAAACATGTGTAGACCAGCTGTATGCATACCCGATTGCCTTTCATCTACTTTGTATAGGCATGTCACTCAAATCTGTATGATGAATTGTTTGTACATGTATTTAAGAACTAACATGGTTGCATAGCTAGCATAAGTATAAGCACCTATAACTATAGATGTCTATACTCTGTATGCAGGTAAAACCACAGATGGCATTATGTCCTGTCGCGGGCCTTTGTGATATTGCTGGAGAGTGTAGACCTTGTTCTACAAGCAGTTCTTTAGGAGAAATAGTTCAAGGTAAATTTGTTTGAATTTGGTGAATTATCTACTCCTGATTATTACTATTTGTTATGATGTATGTATGCTTTGCTATATACTAGCATGCTGTTTAAAGTTTTACCTTTGTCTATATATGATATGGTACTGTACATAGTTATATTATTGCTGTTTGAAGTATTACCTTTGTCTATATATAATATTGTACTGTGTTTAGTTATGTTATTACTCTGTTTGAAGTATTACTTTTGTCTGTATATGATAGTTTAATTTGTACTGTATGTTTACATTGTAGACACCTTCTTACCAACTAAGGTTAACTCTCATTGAGCTCTCTTAGACTTTTAGTGCTTGTTTCTTTCTTTCCATCTGCCTGTGGATACCCAACCCAATTATAGTGCTTTATATGGCTCCGCTAAATGGTATTCACCATTACTTCCAGGAAGTACGCAAAGCACTCCATTTACACACTCTCTCTCTCTCTCTCTCTGTAGACACAAGTACAGGAGAGCAAACAATTGGGATTGTGGCAGCAGTCCTCATGTTCATTGTCATAGTAGTTTTTGGCCTAATCACATTCATCTTGATTCGGAGGAGGCGCCGTTTACATCACGACTATGACTGTACACCTAAACTTTTCTTTTCTACAAAGAGATCAAATTACATGGCTCCTAAACCTGAAGGTAAGCAAAGAGAGCCAAGTACATGGCTCCCAATCCTGAAGGTGGGCAAATAGATCCCAGTACATGGCTCCCAATTCTGAAGGTAAACAAAAAGACCCCAGTACATGACTCCCAATCCTGAAGGTAAGCAAAGAGATCCGAGTACATGGCTCCTGATTCTGAAGGTAAAAAAAGAGATCCTAGTACATGACTCCCAATCCTGAAGGGAAGCAAAGAGATACCAGTACATGACTCCTGATTCTGAAGGTAAAAAAAGAGATCCTAGTACATGACTCCCAATCCTGAAGGTAAGCAAAGAGATACCAGTACATGGCTCCCAATCCTGAGGGTAAGCAAAGAGACCCCAGTACATGGCTCCTGATTCTGAAGGTAAGCAAAGAGACCCCAGTACATAGCTCCCAATCCTGAAAGTAAACAAAGAGATCCTAGTACATGACTCCTAATCCTGAAGGTAAGCAAAAAGATACCAGTACATGGCTCCCAATTCTGAAGGTAAGCAAAGGGATCCCCGAGTACATGGGTCCCAATCCTGAAGGTAAGCAAAGAGACCCCAGTACATGGCTCCTGATTATGAAGGTAAACAAAGAGATCCTAGTACATGACTCCCAATCCTGAGGGTAAGCAAAGAGATCCGAGTACATGACTCCCAATCCTGAAGGTAAGCGAAGATATACCAGAACATGGCTCCCAATTCTGAAGGTAAGCAAAGGGATCCCTGAGTAGATGGCTCCCAATCCTGAAGGTAAGCAAAGAGACCCCAGTACATGGCTCCTGATTCTGAAGGTAAACAAAGAGATCCTAGTACATGACTCCCAATCCTGAAGGTAAGCAAAGAGATACCAGTACATGGCTCCCAATCCTGAGGGTAAGCAAAGAGAGCCAAGTACATGGCTCCCAATCCGGAAGGTGGGCAAATAGATCCCAGTACATGGCTCCCAGTCCTGAAGGTAAACAAAGAGAACCCAGTATATGGCTCCCAATCCTGAAGGTGAGTAAAGAGACCCCAGTACATGGCTCCCAATCGTGAAGGTAAGCAAAGAATTCTACGGGCATGAGTACTCGGTTCGTGTGTTACTACCTCCTTTGTGTATTAACATGTGTCATTTAACTATGTTATATAGCTAGCCTCTAGCTGCCTAATCGAATATGTTATATAGCTGCCCTCTAGCTGCCTATTTGAATATGTTATGTAGCTGGCATCTAGCTGCCTAGGTGAATAGAAGTGTCGGCTTGATGTTCCAGTGTCTTGCACGCATATGTTAGACCAGTGTATCTATATATGGTAGACCAGTGTATTTATATAAGATAGACCAGTGTATCTATATATATTGTACCAGTGTATCTATATATGGTAGACCAGTGTATCCATATATGGTAGACTAGTGTATATATATTTATGTTAGACTAGTGTATCTATATATGATAGACCAGTGTATCTATATATGGTAGACCAGTGTATCTATATGTGGAAGACCAGTGTATCTATATATGGTAGACTAGTGTATCTATATATGTTAGACTAGTGTATCTATATATGTTAGACTAGTGCATCTATATATGATAGACCAGTGTATCTATATATGGTAGACCAGTGTATCTATATATGGTAGACCAGTGTCTCTATATATGGTAGACCAGTGTATCTATATATGGTAGACCAGTGTATTTACCTATATATGTTAGACCAGTGTGTATATATATGGTAGTCCAGTGTATCTATATATGGTAGACCAGTGTCTCTATATATGGTAGACCAGTGTATCTATATATGGTAGACCAGTGTATCTACCTATATATGTTAGACCAGTGTGTATATATATGGTAGACTAGTGTATCTATATATGGTAGACCAGTGTATCTATATATGGTTGACCAGTGTATCTGTATATGGTAGACCAGTGTATCTATATATGGTAGACCAGTGTATCTATATATGGTAGATCAGTGTATTTATATATGGTAGATCAGTGTATCTATATGTGGTAGACCAGTGTATCTATATATGGTAGACCAGTGTATCTATATATGGTAGATCAGTGTATCTATATATGGTAGACCAGTGTATCTATATATGGTAGACCAGTGTATCTATATATGGTAGACCAGTGTATCTATATATGGTAGACCAGTGTATCTATATACGGTAGACCAGTGCATCTATATATGGTAGACTAGTGTATCTATATATGGTAGACCAGTGTATTTATATATGGTAGACCAGTGTATCTATATATGGTAGACCAGTGTATCTATATATGGTAGACAAGTGTATCTATATATGGTAGATCAGTGTATCTATATATGGTAGACCAGTGTATCTATATATGGTAGATCAGTGTATTTATATATGGTAGATCAGTGTGTATATATATGGTAGTCCAGGGTATCTATATGTGGTAGACCAGTGTCTCTATATATGGTAGACCAGTGTATCTATATATGGTAGACCAGTGTATCTACCTATATATGTTAGACCAGTGTGTATATATATGGTAGACTAGTATATCTATATATGGTAGACCAGTGTATCTATATATGTTAGACTAGTGTGTCTATATATGGTAGACCAGTGTATCTATATATGGTATACCAGTGTATCTATATATGATAGACCAGTGTATCTATATATGTTATACCAGTGTATTTATATATGGTAGACCAGTGTATCTATATATGGTTGACCAGTGTATCTGTATATGGTAGACCAGTGTATCTATATATGGTAGACCAGTGTATCTATATATGGTAGATCAGTGTATTTATATATGGTAGATCAGTGTATCTATATGTGGTAGACCAGTGTATCTATATATGGTAGACCAGTGTATCTATATATGGTAGATCAGTGTATCTATATATGGTAGACCAGTGTATCTATATATGGTAGACCAGTGTATCTATATATGGTAGACCAGTGTATCTATATATGGTAGACCAGTGTATCTATATATGGTAAACCAGTGCATCTATATATGGTAGACTAGTGTATCTATATATGGTAGACCAGTGTATTTATATATGGTAGACCAGTGTATCTATATATGGTAGACCAGTGTAGCTATATATGGTAGACAAGTGTATCTATATATGGTAGATCAGTGTATCTATATATGGTAGACCAGTGTATCTATATATGGTAGATCAGTGTATTTATATATGGTAGATCAGTGTGTATATATATGGTAGTCCAGTGTATCTATATATGGTAGACCAGTGTCTCTATATATGGTAGACCAGTGTATCTATATATGGTAGACCAGTGTATCTACCTATATATGTTAGACCAGTGTGTATATATATGGTAGACTAGTGTATCTATATATGGTAGACCAGTGTATCTATATATGTTAGACTAGTGTGTCTATATATGGTAGACCAGTGTATCTATATATGGTATACCAGTGTATCTATATATGATAGACCAGTGTATCTATATATGTTATACCAGTGTATTTATATATGGTAGACCAGCGTATTTATATATGGTAGACCAGTGTAGCTATATATGGTAGACCAGTGTATCTATATATGGTAGACCAGTGTATTTATGTATGGTAGATCAGTGTATATATAAATAAAACATGAAATGAATAAAACATGAAAAACAAATTGATTAATTAAATAAATTAATGATATACATTACACATACATTGTACTGTATTGTTTTATGTACCAGTACACACGAGTAAACTAAACACTTGAATTTTTTTGCCAATGTAGGTTTTTCAGTCCCTTCTACCTCCTTGCCATTACTAAATGGTTGTCTCCTCTTGAATGCTGATCTCGTGCATGGCCTCGAACTCTTTCAAATCGGCAGTTTTAAGCTCCTTGTGTTTGCTTTAACAAATTTCTTGATTTTAATATCAATAATCGCAATTGGTAATTGATTGCAACCATATTTCTTGGCAATATTAACAATACAGGGCCTTCTTTCTATTTATTTATGACCTCTAATTTTCTTGTCATAGAAATCATTGCTCCTTTGTCTTGTAACGTTTGTGTCAGTGTCATATTCCATAGCTAACGAATTAAATATAGTTACTTGTAGTTATATACGTTTGCTGAATTAAATATTTGGATGTTTATTTTAACATAAACATGTTAAAATGTTCTTATTTCTTTAAAATGTCTAGTATTTTATTATTTTTAACATAAATATGATTGTAATAGCTGAATGCCTGGCATTTAATGGATGTTAAACTTTCGAAAAAAAGATTTACTACAGGTAGACATGCGGTTCTTATTTCTTTAAAATTTCTAGTATTTTATAATAAAATTTGTTGTTATGTATTTATTTTATTGGTTTAATGAAGTTGTGAGATATTTTTCTCTTTTAACCTCAGTAGTTGCTGTTATTATTATTATTCAGTTAGTAGTTGTTTTTTGTAGATATGGTGGGAGGAGATAAAGTAACTATTTGCATCGCCCATACCGCAGATCTGCCACCAGAGTATCATAACTTTGACTTGGTTCTCCGTTCTGTACTTGAACAATACTTCAATGCAGAGGTTATTCTATATACAGGAGATCTGTCTGATGAGTGAGTATCACAGAGTTCAGTGATGCCAGTCGATGTAAGCAGAGAGCAGTCGTAGCCTAGTGGTCTAGCATGCCTGATCTGTAAACAACAGGTTCAATTCCCATACCTTGTGACAGGAATGACAGGTGGAGCTACTGGGCATGTCTCCAGCTGTGCACTGGACTCAGACATGTCCAGACAAGTCATGTCATGCCCAGTAGCTGTCGTTCTTCAAGTTGGATTGCTCACAGTTAGACATACTGTATTTGGTGCACTGTAAGTCACTCCAGAATGTAAGTAGTACTAGCCATGAAATGCACTCTAATGAAGTAATATAAGTGACAGTGGAGTATAAGTGGCCACTTTAGACAGCTTTATTTCCTAAACACCAACAACAAATGTTAAAAAAGTTACTCACAATTATAGTGGAGCCAACAACAGGCTGAACAGTATGCATACACTACATGACACAACTGAGCATGTTAATATAATACGCATACACTACATGGTAATACAGCATGTTAGGGATTATTCTGTTAGATATAGCATAAATAACTTGCTTAAAACTGGTAATAATCTGTCAATAGTTTCACACATAACTCACTCAGAAGTATAAGATGCACTCCTGGCCGAACTATAAGAAGTCACCACATATAGTTCAGAAAATATGGTAAGCATTGCATCATCAATCAGCTGACCAAAGCCGCTTATACCTAGCCAATCATGTCGGAGATTACAAACTGTACTTGGTTGCTTAATCTTGTAGGGAAACATACAAGAACTGTGACTATGTGGTGGTGCTCTACTCTCCCAATCTTCTCATCACATATTGTCTCTTTCTACGGAATCCAGAAGAAGTTCCAATGGAACAGATGAGAGACAAAGCTGTCCTTGACCTCTTGCTTACTCCTCAGCCATCTTCCACTCCAGCTGTATTATTTGTGAGTTATTGTCTTTGTACCTACTTCTCAGCTAGCCTCAGCTCTAGTTGTTTTATTTGTGAGCTGTATTCATTGTAGGTTTCTTACACCCACCCCTTCCTTTTAGACTCGACCCCTTCCTTTCAGACTCTTTTTCCTTTTAGAGTACATCCCTTTCTATGCGCTGAATATTCAGTTGTAAGAAATTTTTTGTTTTAAACATATTCACCTAAAAGTGATTGCTTGATCAGTTTTTCTTCTGTCCTTTTTTCGACATTTGCTTTCAATCTAACAATTGGAAAGTTCCAAGGCTATACAGATAATTGATGAGTCAACGAGGGAAAACCTGTTCATTTAGGTCTCTTGTTAGGTAACCATGGAACCAAAACTTTCTCTGTATCCATTCATTCTCTCCCTCCTAGGAGTCATTCTCTCTTGGCCATATTCACTCTCCATGTTTTAAAATTCAATGAAACGATATTGTCTCACACATGACCTTGTCAATAAACTAGAAACTGATAATTACCTTATTTGGCTTCTTCTTTGTTTCTATTTTTGTTAAAGATAAACTTACACAATTTTTTTAGTTCATTTCCTCCAAAAGTGTCGGTATTTTCTATCATTTGTGATTGTTTGTGATGTTTGATGTGATCTGACTACTAGAATATTTCAGATTAAAGTTCATAAAACTTGATCACGATTAAAATGCTCAGAAGAAAAAAGTGAGAAATGATGTCACTAGTTGTTATCGTTGTGATAGTTGATATCGGCTATTGTGTTCAAGTTGAAACGTTGTGCATCTACATGTATATTCTGTCGGTTGATCGCACTTTCGATTGATCTGATTATTTTAATCGATATGTAGTTTTATCGATTTTAAACTTGAAACATCCTGACAGTCAGATGACCTCAAACATTAAAAGCAATCACAAATGATAGCAAAATACCGATATTTTCTGATAAAATTTACTAATTTACTACACATTTTGGTAAGTTCATCTTCAGCTAATTCTGGTGGATAAGATATGCAGTCTGGCTTGTAATAGCAGAGAGTGTTCACTAACACCATACACATTTTCATCTCGCAATCAAACAAGTTTTCTCCATGTTTACAAAAACACGCTTGAGTGGTCTCATTGTAGTAAATACGAACATTACATTTATTCTTCAGGTTGCGTTCGAGAACATCGCACTCAGGAATGTCAATGATTTGGTCAGCAAAAACTCTAGTCTTGCTATTTTTAGATTTCCGAATGACCTTCAACGATTTGTAAGTTATTAAACTCATACATAGAGACATATTTATAGATAATCTATGGATAGTTTAAAGAATAGCATTTACTTGGCTGTCAGCTACTATCAGATCAAGGAAACTTGAAACTGTGTCAAGTACAAGTTATTCTTTGACCTAATTATTCTTTGACCTAATTATTCTCTGACCTAATTATTCTTTGACCTAATTATTCTGTGACCTAGTTATAGCTTTAGTTTCGTACTTTATGTTCAAAACTATAAATTAGCTTTATTTCAGTAGGTATGCGTTAAACAATTATTTACTTCAACATTTCTATTAATATATACTATATATTATATATGTTTACTATGTATATTATTTTGTTATATTATTATTCACGTTATTTATCATACTTATTTACATGATTAATTTATTATTTATATACTATTATGTATTATTACTTGTTTTATTTTTCCACGAGCGAAGCGAATGGTTGGGAGATTTATGATAAATGCACATGTGCACACAACTCCCAAAAAATTATCCGTTAACAGCATGACCAATCCCTTGTACCGAGATCTCTTCAACAAATTTAACAATTTTTCTGTAGAGTCGTTCAAGTATAATAATGATACAAAACACATGTAAACCTATTTAAATATGTTACTAAGCCTTTGAAAGGTTACCCCAATATCCTAAAACTAACCCATCTGATCGGATGACACATAAATAGACAGATTAATTCGGCCTAAAATTGAAATGGAAACTTGAAGCCTTTTTTAATCGAAATTAAGACCGGCTAACGAAACGCCAATAAGGCCGTGCGACAAATAGTATAACCATTAAGTTGTCCAAATTTCACGAGAAAAATGTGCACATTTCACCAGTCTATAGCATTGTCTAATTGCTGAAGGTTTCTGTAATAAACGTAGACTGTTTGAGGCGTAGACCAATTTACAGGTACGAAAATGGGGTACACAGTTTATCAGCCTACGTTTTTGTCCGATTACTGAAGGTTTTTAAATTATTTAGAACATTAGCCAGATTTCTTTGCAACTTATGTACAAGCTAGGGCCGAACTACAATGCCCATTGATGACGAGAACATTTTTTTTATTTTGTTCCGGTTTGCAGAAAACTTTCAGACACATGAACGCTCATACTTGCTTTCTGTTAAAGATCGCTATCAAAACCATTCTACATTCAACACAACCAACTTTCAAACTGTGTATATTACACAGCAGCTTGCCATTTTACTTCTAATATTGCATTTCAGAGTTATAATAAACATATTTCCGTATTACTATTATATTCCATATTTCCTTAAATTTACATTACAATAGGTTAGGCCTACAGCTTTAATTAATATTTATTTTATTGTTGTAAAACATAGGTTTGAGATAGTAGTCTCTGTCAATTCCTGCTGACAACTACTTTTTTCAACAGCCAGCACTACCCTTTCTTTTTTCCATTATCACTTATTCCATAATCAGGTCGTGGGCTGTATGACAGGGGAATTTTTAGTATATATTATATACAGCTCATATATTTTTTATTCCAGTTGTCTGTATAGATATCCATAATTTGTTTAATAATCCCAGTGTAATGTAGGGTTGCTCTATTGTAATCCATGAAGTTCTTGGTTTAGTCACGTCTCTAATGATTTTGTTTATGATTATGGGAGTTACACTCTCTTTGTAGCTAGCTGAGTTGTACCATAAGGGAAGTAACCTCACATTGAAGCAATCTATGACCTACTTTGAAGAAGGCCCTTTAGTAAGTACAATTTAGCTACCACTCAATTGAACCCTTCTATGGCTGTCAGCTCTCATAGACATAAGCATCGAAACATATCCAAGGATGCCAGCTCTCATAGACGTAGGCATCTGAACCTATTCAATGATACCACCAACCTTCATAGACATAAATAACTGCATTTCTCTATTTTGTGTAATAATATTTGGAGGTCGGTTAAGCATCTTTTTAACAGTTGTCTATTCTTGCAGAAGACGCCTCTGATAGATGCCATGTTTAAAGTTACTTCCATCACTGACTCTGGACTAGGAGGAGGTAACTGGCTTTAGTCTACACTCAGATTCTAGGCGGAAAAAATCTATATCGTAGTTTATGTAAACTTTTATGCTCAACTGTTACTGGTCACTCATAGAGCTATCATTTATACTTATTATTCACAGACCTATCATTCATAGAGTTATCATTCATAGATTTATCATTAATAGATTTATTTCCCATAGATTTGTCATTCATAGATATATCAACCACAAAGGGTTAGTAGAACTGTCAATCATGGAGTGGTTATTGATAGATTAGTTTGACTAAATGCTATTTACGAGTTTGCATGCATGGAGTTGTCATCTAGGAGTCCTGCTCTTATTTACTTATCATTCATTGAGTTATCATTTAAGTTATTGTTTTAGAAGTCCAAGAGGATGTCCGTACTATTAGAACTGTTGACCAACAAGATGACCGGATTGGTGAGTTTGCTAGTCGTTATGTGATACACTGAGGTGCTTGTGGAATCAACGGTTAGATCATGTTTTTAGTTTGTTTTCACTATTCTTTTTGTTAATTATTAACAAAAGGCATTAGGCCAAGCGGGTACATTGCTATCCAATGGAATAATTGTCGTCATAATTACATCAGTTACAATACACTTGGCAATCTGTTCAATCTTCCAATCTGTTCAATACATGGTTTAGCATGTATAGAACTAGAACAGATTGGCAAACAAATGAGCGGCTATTATTTTGTGGCTGTCTCACTAGGTTGCTGTATCCTGTCATCTGCTCATGTTGCTTAAGTTCAAGGCCAACACTTTGATAATACGATAGACAGATGGCTACAAGGTGCGAAGAAGCCCAGATAATAAGATTGAGGAAGCTCGGCTTAATCAAAAAAGATATTAATTAATTCAAATTTTTCACACGCTTGAAGTGCTTAGAAAAATACTATTGGTTGTTGCTAGTACGCTTGAACATCATGATTGTGTTGGAGATCATTACGAGTAACAAAAACTACTATTAAGCTGACATCAGACATGACTTTATAGTATCTAGACTAGCCTAAGTTACTAGCTTACATTGCTCATCTTCATTAGGTAATTATTATATTATTGTGGAACTCCGGGTATTCAGCTAGTCTATGATAAAGAAGCCTCCTTTGCTTTTAGCAATTTACCTTTTTCAGCTGTTGAGGTAGCCGTTGTATCACTTGTAAGAGATAGTTAGGCTTTATTAGTATTGGTCTTGCTTATTTAAAAATATTTATTATTAATAATTCAATAGCCATTGGTATTCTATAACTACAATAGCTACAGAAATTCCATGGGGTACAATAGTTGTGAAATCTTCATTAGCTTCACTGCCACAAAGCTTCTAATGTGTCATACAGAGATGGCTGCGGAACTGGATGTCCCAGCTTCAGTGTCAAACTCTACTACTTCTATGGTTTTTGAGCAGCAATATATCCAGGATCACCAGGATTCTTCGGAGGTTAGACAGCCCTCCCAGACTCCATCCCAACCAGTTCATGAATATTTGTAAGTGCCTTATATTTGCTGTTTGTGTTATTTCCTTACCTTAAACAATAGTGTCTGTGAGACCCATGGTGGCGATAGACAAACAGTGCATTGCCGTAAATTTATTAACCGATATACTTGTGTGCATGAATATTCTAGAAATCTGTCTTGCATGCTTCTAGGTCAATACACTGTTTTCCATTATGCGGATTAATGCAGGAGTTTTGTGAAAATTCAGGAATTCTGCGCCAAAGGTCATAGTGTCACACTCCTGGCTCGCTTAGTAACACATGCTCAAATCAAAATAAAAATGATTAAAGTGTGGAAAATGCTTAAAATGGAATGGCTTGCGTGGCATTTTCTTGCCCATCATTCACAAGTGCCATTTCCATCTTTTGCAATGATAAAACCTGCAAGTCAAGGGAGTAACAAAACTCACTTGACTTGCAGGATTTTGATTTTGGGGAAAAACAACATCATAGAAATAACGTGCTGCAGACTTACTGTCGCTGAATTAACAACATCATAGAAACATAGTGTTGCAGACTTACTGTCGCTGAATTAACAACATCATAGAAACATAGTGTTGCAGACTTACTGTCGCTGAATTAACAACATCATAAAAACAAAGTGTTGCAGACTTACTGTCGCTGAATTAACAACATCATAGAAATAAAGTGTTGCAGACTTATTGTCGCTGAATTAACAACATCATAGGAAAAAAGTGTTGCAGGCTTACTGTCGCTGAATTAACAACATCATAGAAATAAAGTGTTGCAGACTTACTGTCGCTGAATTAACAACATCATAGAAATAAAGTGCTGCAGACTTACTGTCGCTGAATTAACAACATCATAGAAATAAAGTGTTGCAGACTTAGTGTCGCTGAATTAACAACATCATAGAAATAAAGTGCTGCAGACTTACTGTCGCTGAATTAACAACATCATAGAAATAAAGTGTTGCAGGCTTACTGTCGCTGAATTAACAACATCATAGAAATAAAGTGTTGCAGACTTAGTGTCGCTGAATTAACAACATCATAGAAATAAAGTGCTGCAGACTTACTGTCGCTGAATTAACAACATCATAGAAATAAAGTGTTGCAGGCTTACTGTCGCTGAATTAACAACATCATAGAAATAAAGTGTTGCAGACTTAGTGTCGCTGAATTAACAACATCATAGAAATAAAGTGCTGCAGACTTACTGTCGCTGAATTAACAACATCATGGAAATAAAGTGTTGCAGACTTACTGTCGCTGAATTAACAACGTCATAGAAACAAAGTGTTGCAGGCTTACTGTCGCTGAATTAACAACATCATAGAAACAAAGTGTTGCAGACTTACTGTCGCTGAATTAACAACATGGAAATAAAGTGTTGCAGACTTACTGTCGCTGAATTAACAACATCATAGAAATAAAGTGCTGCAGACTTACTGTCGCTGAATTAACAACATCATAGAAATAAAGTGTTGCAGGCTTACTGTCGCTGAATTAACAACATCATAGAAATAAAGTGTTGCAGACTTAGTGTCGCTGAATTAACAACATCATAGAAATAAAGTGCTGCAGACTTACTGTCGCTGAATTAACAACATCATGGAAATAAAGTGTTGCAGACTTACTGTCGCTGAATTAACAACGTCATAGAAACAAAGTGTTGCAGGCTTACTGTCGCTGAATTAACAACATCATAGAAACAAAGTGTTGCAGACTTACTGTCGCTGAATTAACAACATCATGGAAATAAAGTGTTGCAGACTTACTGTCGCTGAATTAACAACATCATGGAAATAAAGTGTTGCAGACTTACTGTCGCTGAATTAACAACATCATAGAAATAAAGTGTTGCAGACTTACTGTCGCTGAATTAACAACATCATAGAAATAAAGTGCTGCAGACTTACTGTCGCTGAATTAACAACATCATGGAAATAAAGTGTTGCAGGCTTACTGTCGCTGAATTAACAACATCATAGAAATAAAGTGCTGCAGACTTACTGTCGCTGAATTAACAACATCATAGAAATAAAGTGCTGCAGACTTACTGTCGCTGAATTAACAACATCATGGAAATAAAGTGTTGCAGACTTACTGTCGCTGAATTAATTTCATGTCTGTTGAGCTTTTGTAATAAACTACTGTTTTGCGAGACAAATGAGCCCTGGTTTTATGATCTTTACTTCATATTTTTAGCTATGGTAACAAAACAAGAAAAATAGATGCTTTTGAAATAATATATTATTTAACGAATAATAATTTAAAATACATAAAATGAATAATAATATTATATTTTATTTATAATATATTTTTATCTATTGATCATATATAATAATGTAATATACATGTAATAGTTTTTAATTATAATAATATACAATAAGTTATATTATATATAAATATTTTATAGATATTTATGAAATATTTTTTCTTAGTTATATATTTATTACATGCAATATAATAATAATAAAATAATATAATATATTAAATGTTTTCCGTTCTACAAGCCTTTTTCTAGATACTGAAATCTATTAAAATTGCATCAAGAGATGATTTGGGTTATAATTAGAACCTAAAATGTGGCAGCTTTCATATTATTATATTATTTCATATTATAAATTTGATCTATCAATTAGCTACCAAACAGATAGGTTTCTGCTCAACTTGTCACTCCTGTACTATATACACGAAGGATAACATATTGTTGGAGTTTGTCATAAAGTATTCTAGGAGTTTGTCATATTTCAGGGGTGTCGGGATGCCATTTGCTCCACCGGCTCATCTTGTGGTCATAAATGAAGCAAACTCGAATAGTGGTAAGGACAGCTCTCTGTAATATATCATAATAATTTCTTTTAGTGAACCATGTACCAAGTTTATGACTAAAGATAGTCAGGCTTAAACATACACTTGTTTTCTATACTGTTGCAGGACCATTTCATTACAAAATATATCTTATTTTCTTTGTAAAAAGATCTGTTATAACGAGTTGGTTTGGATGAGTCTTTTCACAGTCTCTGTTTATTTCAAGATTGTTCATTGTAAACATCATCAATTCTTTAATATTTGACAGTACTCACTGGTGACTCTGCGGATGCTGACCCTGAGTGCAGACACGGCAGCAATGACCTCCACTCTGTCTCATCATCTGAGGACAGTTTTATGTGCTCTGAGCTGACTCCATCCATGTTCTCCAGCGCTGCTCAGGCATCAAATCGCCTTGAGACTATCAAGTGCTGAGCACTTGAAAAAGAACCACACAGAACTGGAGTTGTTCTCTCAGGTGCTACAAGCACTAAAGTTCAATCCGAAGATTAACGAATTATTTTTGATAATAAACCGTCGCTGTAGTCTTTTTTATTATAAATTAGCCTTTGCGAATTGTGATTTATTTTTCAAAGTTGCAATACGGGTTCATATGAGTTGTATTCTTGCCAGCTGAAATATAAAAACACTGTTTTTCTTTATTAAACATATGCAAAGCTTAAAATAACCTTCACTTGCGCAACAAAATTATCAAAATAAACTATTTTTATTATTGACAGTCAGTTTAATGGTAAAGCTGGTACATTTAATTATTCCTTATTTCATAAAGCATTAAAAAATTAACAAATTAAAATTAGCAAATAATTACTAGCACTTCTGTATCCGCTATTCATTGAACTGGGAAAACTGTTTTTTTCGATCATTTTTTGATGTATGATTCAAATTCTTTGATATTAACATACTTCATGCTATATTCATGTGTCAGCTTTTTTCAGATTTTTAATGTTTTTAATTTTTTATTGCTATGAATTGCAGGGAACAACATTTCACTCTACGTATTATATATATGCACGCCATATACATTGTATATAGATATATAAATATGTATAAATTTATATATAAAATTACATATATAAAAAATATACATATGTATTTTATTATATATACATATAATATTCTTTATTGGGCAGTCTATAATCATATTTTATAGAAAATATGTTTTATATAATTATGGTACAACAAAAAAGAAAATTAAATATAAATAGAAAGAAATATATGGTTTAACTTTCCAGCCAATTGGAATGAATATTGATTTTAACATGGTTGTTGTTACGTGAACTTTAATATTTATGCCTGATTATATCTATGCTGAAGTTATTTTTATATATTTACTAAATTTCTGTATAATTTTTAACTTCAATGCTCTGCGTGATTTCAGGACTTGGATCTTGATCTATAAGGTTTTGGTCGCTTTATATAACAGAGTGGAAATGCAATTCACATTGATTGTTATCTGTTATTTGTTCTTTGATTCGTATCAAGTTATAAAAATAAGA
This sequence comes from Watersipora subatra, assembly GCF_963576615.1. NCBI lineage: Eukaryota > Metazoa > Bryozoa > Gymnolaemata > Cheilostomatida > Watersiporidae > Watersipora > Watersipora subatra. Next base: position 28,920,046 of record NC_088713.1, read on the forward strand.
AGGTGAATAATATCAACATCTGGTTCTTTTATTTCCAATGGTAGTTAAGGGTGGGTTCAGCAGAATAGCTTCCTGACTTGCTGGTACCCTTAACCGAGACGCGTAATCTGGCTTCTCAAGTTAAAAAATCCATGATAAGTCCACCAGGGAGGCACAAAGACAAATCAGAGAAATCATTTTGCTCAAAAAACTCTATAATTTTAAAATTTCAGCGTTTATAGCACTTATTTTCACAGGTCTTTGTCTCCTGTTTTGTTCAAAAGCTCACTTTTTGGTACTGATCTACTGTAATAGTTCAGCTTTACTAGAGACTATTTCGTGTACTATACCTAAAATAAAGCTTTTGGTGAGGGAACCAAGGTAAACAAATGAATTTAATTATTGTAGAAGAGACCATGCTTATGACTAAATTTTGCCTATTGTCGCTATAGTGACCTTCGGCACTTATACATTATTGAGACAATGATAAGCAATTACCAACATAGTATCGACTTACTAATGCCACTATATAAACTGTACTAACTAACCAGATTATACTGCCCTGACATAACGTATAACTCATTTTCAGAGCCTGTATATCTACACTAAATAAGATGGTGCCTGACCTAGTAACATGTCTGGCACTTGCTGAACTTATCTGTTATATCGCAAGTGGTTATATTCACCTTTAAACATTGCATACTGAAGACAATGTCACCTCACATTGACAATGATTCAACACAAAGGTATCTTTGACATACCCAATGTCTATCACTAGACGCTAGCATGCCATTATTTGCCACATCTAATGCATCAACTTCCACTCAATGCTGTCCTACCGTATTTTACTGGCCTTGACACAAACTGCCATAGTCCTTATAGCCATAAAGGGCTTGCAATTTAAACTCCAACACCACACACCTGTGAAGGATTCACCACGAACCCTTCACTCTCCCACATAGAGCCAACTGCATTGTTTAAGTATATGTATAATGAAATAAATATTAATATACAATAAATATATATGATATACAATTCAAAGTTTTTGAGTATAGCCAAATGCATATGATGAGGCTTTCCTTGGCTCTGTTTTTCCATCGCTTGACTTGCCTCTTTTATACTGCTCTGCGTTTCCTAGGCTCTGCGTCCCTCTATTCGGGGTCGGATGGCCATCTTCTGCCAGCCCTGCAGCTGGTCGGTCTTTGGCGCCAGCCGGTCATTTTCTTACTGTCTGGCAACTGGCTGCTCATACGCCCTGCCGGCTCAATGGCATCTCGGAAGGGCTGGCACGAGTCCTGCTCAGCTGTGCCGGGCCAGTCTCCTATTAGCTGCTCGGTCGGCTAGCCATGTGGCGGGTACTTGCCTCTTTGTTCGGTCATCAATTACACACCATTACACAAGCTCTATTCAATGTATTCGAGGGAGTTGTGTCTGGGGTCTCCTTTATAACACCAATATAATACTGTTGGTAACTCCAAAACAGTTTGACCTGGTTTGTCAAACACAGCATTGTAAAAAAGTCGGTGCCAGCTAGAAGTTGTTATAGCATATCGACGGGTTGCTATGATATGTCGATGATTTGCTATGACATGTTGATGAATTGCTATGGCATGTTGATGAATTGCTATGGTATGTTAAGAAACTGCTATGGTATGTTAAGAAACTCCTATGGTATGTTGAGAAATGTTTAGGGTATTTGGTGTAATTTGTATGGTGTGTTGTGCAATTTCTATGGCACGCTGATGAATTGCTATGGCGTGTTAAGAAATATTTATGGCATGTTGAAGAATTGCCATGACATGTTGAAGAATTGCAATAGTATGTTGACAAATTAATATATGGCATGTTGACAAATTGCTATGGCATGTTGATGAATTGCTATAGCATGTTGATGACTTGTTATGGTATAGTAAGAAGCTTTCATGCCATGTTGAGGAATTGCTACGAAATGTTGAAGAATTGCTATGGCATGTTGACGATTTGCCATGGCATGTTGACGAATTGTGCAATTGCTTATATTGAGAAACAGCAAAAGGTTAAACATAAACAGCCTCACATAAGAATTATTTAGTAGATTGCAGCTAGTAAACTGGTATTCATTTGTGGATGTTTCATCTGTACCTGCAAGCACTTTTCACTTATAAAATATTTTGGTGCCGAGAAGTGCTCAAAATCTTATCTATCATTAACGTGATTTTTGTTGGAATTATAACCCAACAGTTGTTATCTCTGATTTCCTGTAGGAGTTTCCTTCATCCCCTTTTTAGAAAACATTTTAACAAATTCAAAATTTTTTGTAATAATTAATAAATTTAAAACGGCTATATCTAGTATATCTAGATTTTGTAGCAATAGATATAGGTAATTCGTTCGCCCGCGTAAGTTTGGAACATTCCAGAACCTCTAATGTTTCATCTGTCCTTTTGAGCATGTTCTCAACATATAAATGTATTTTAACAAGTTAATCAACTAAAATCTAGCTGCAATCCAAAGATGTTTTATTTATGATTCCTGTTTGCTGACAAACTAAACTACGACAGCAAAGCATAAATCTATTGTCAAGAATAGAGCTAAACCAACCTGCCTTTGTCAATCATAACTATTGGCACTTACCTACAAGAAGTTCATTAAACGTGTACAGAAACGAAGAAGTTTGAAAACCGCCATGTTCTGCTGTGACTTTTAAATAGAAAAACATTTACGGGTTCGTCTTTGGCAAAACAATAACCTTTTTTGTTTTGTTGTAGCAAATAATAGGGAAAACCTAATTGAGGCATCCTTTTTATTAGGTTTTTTAAAAATGGCGATCTGAATATCTAAAAGATAGATAGATGGATAGGTACAGGCAGAGATGAGCACTTGAATTAATATGCTTACTCAAGGGAGCTCATCAGCTCAACTCTAAAAAAATTGAACTGAATAGATTTTCTGGTCCCTTTTACTGATTTTAGAATTAATTGACTCAGCACATCCTACCAGTAAAAATTGCATTGGATCGGCTATTTACTGTCATCATAGGCGAATTGAAATTATTCATTCTCTACTTTTAGTAAACAAAATGACTCAACATGCATTAATGCTTTATTTTATTATTACTACAATATATCTATTATTATTGCTGCATCGAGAAAAATTCATCATGGGCAGTTAAATCCTAAGTAAATGGATCACTTATTTGAAACGTGCAGAAGCATGGCTGTGAGTGCAGTACTATGTCATTAGCCACACATGTCTTCAGAATACCTCAATATCATTGTGTATATTCTATTGGTCGATAATATGTGCTACATACAGATATAATATCATTCTATGGTTTACCATGCACTGCCAATAAATTTAGTTGTTCTGTTTTTATTGCAGTTCAACTAAATGTTATTATTTTAGTTACGTATCATTTCGTTAGGTCTATATGGGCTAATCATCTAAAAGGGTTCGTTTATTTTTATGCTTGCAATGTCATGCTTATATGTACTGTATATACCCTCTTGAACTCATCTGCTAGGAAAGCTTTTATAACTGCTCGCCATGTAATGATTCGTACGCGTGGCTGTTCAGGTGATCAACGCATGGTTCTGGAGCTTCATTGATATCATTTAACTTGGAGATGAGTAATGTTTAGAAGAAACAGTGTTTCTTTTTGAGCGTGTGCAATTCAAGCAGCAAGGAAACCTTAGTACTACCCGTCCACTAGTGGTGGAACTTGAATACTAACTATAAGCCATTTATTAACACCCATAGTGGCCATTGCAGAACTCTACATTCTATTTGTCTAAGAGAGCTAAGTCAAGTAGTAATTGTTCCCCTTAATGGTGGTCGCTGGCCACTACCCATGTATGTTTCAATTGACCAGAAAGCCTTTACAGCGGCTCGCCTTACTACATGTACAAAGTATTGATCACAGATAACAGAGTCAACAGGTTCACATAATTTTTTCCCCAACAAATTAAAAATACTATTGTTAATTTAAATGGTTATTGTTTTGCCAAAGACGAACCAGTAAGTGTTTTTCTATTTAAAAGTCACAGCAGAACATGGCGGTTTCCAAACCTCTTTGTTTCTGGTTTAGGATGAGGTTTAGGTTGAAGAGTTGTAAACTTGGTAAGTAACTGTATTATACAATAACTTAAACTGCATTAAGTAAACTTGATGCAGTTTTAAATTGCAGCAACTTAACTAACTCTACTTCTGCTTGTGAGCTTCTTCAACATTAGGCCTAAAATATTTCTTACAGATATATTTTATATTACAGAAATGGATGTATGCATTTTAGTCCTACTGTAAAAATAATAACATTTGTCTTTCAAAAAATCTATCAAAAATTTAAACATTGCTTTTGTTTGTTCAATTTGTTGATTCTCACAGATAATTGTTTATCGAACTTGAAAAACTTATATACCAAAATAGTAACAAAATATCAAATGTTCGCAATAACTTAAATGCGTCTGAATGAGCAAAAATTCCCATAGTGAAAGAGTTAATATTTGTTACACAAACAGTCAAATGGCTTAGCTAATGCGTGTGGTTAAGTTAGTGGTTGTGGCTTATTCTTATTTTTATACATTGCAATAAATATTTGTTAGTGTTGAAAAAGAATTGATTTTGTATTTTTGAGGGAATTGAATTGAACTGATTTATTTAAGTTAGGATAGCTATAGAATTTAGCTACTTCAGCTACTTAGCTAGTAATTCAATACTGAATTGAATCAATTCTAGCATTTTTTATCATACGAAATAATTGAAAATTAAACTGTCAATTTCCTGAAGAGAATTGAATTCAGTCGAGCCATTTTTAAAGCCTTTAAACATATCTGGGTACAGGAAAGTACAGGTAGGTACAGGTAGGTACTGGTAGGTACAGGTAGATACATTTAATCACAGGTAAGTTTGAGTAGGCACAGGAAAGTACAGTTAGGTACTGGTAGGTACAGGTAGATACAGTTAAGTACAGGTAGGTTCGGTAGGTACAGGAAAGTACAGGTAGGCACAGGTAGGTACAGGTAGATAAATTTAACTAGAGGTAAGTTTGGGTAGGTACAGGAAAGTACAGGTAGGTACAGGTAGGTAGAAGTAGGTACAGGTAGGTAGAAGTAGGTACAGGTAGATATATTTAAGTACAGGTAGGTTTGGGTAAATACAGGAAAGTACAGGTAGGTACAGGAAATTACAGGTAGGTACAGGTAGGTACTGGTAGGTAGAGATATGGATGGATAAATAAATATGTACCATACATTTTGGACTATCAACCGCACCCCTATATAAGCTGCATCTGCTTTATTTTCCAAAAAATGGTAATAAAACAATACATAAGCCGCACCTTTGTATAGGCTACAGAACTCGGGTTGGTGCTTTTTAACACGGCAGTAACTTTCCTGTTTAAAATAAAACAGTGCCTAACAACACTGTTTCGTATTAACTGACGCTTTTTAACCTAGTGTCTAACAGAACAGTATCATCAGGTATTGTTTCGTTTTTTCTTTTACCGCTAGAAGCGCACTAACCAGAGATTTCGGTTAATGCGCCTTAGCGGTGAAAGAAAAGCCACAGAATAGCCACAGCCTTTTATAAGTCGCATGGCTCAAATCATCAAAAAAAGTAATGACTAATAGTCCGAAAAGTACATTAGACAAATAAACAAATAGATAAGTAGATACAAGTATAGTAATAAAACCATTTGAGAGTTATTCCTATGATATCTCTAGGGAAAGACCCCAATATTGTGGAGGACTGGGACATATACCAACTATTACGCACGTATATATATCCTCACTAGCACTTGCCTGAAATTCCTGAACTTCCTTTCCATTATATAATCGTATTCCTGAACTGCCTTTCTATTATATAATCGTATGCTTATCCTGCGTACAAATCCTATTATATCCTGTGCATCCTTTGTGTTATAAATAGACGGGTGGGCAAAACTAGACCACTATATAAGCCAGCGCAGTGAGTACACAAGTTGTGCTTGATATCACTCGATCTTGTGAAAGCATGTTTTTAAAGCTATCATTAATAAAACTATTATATACTCGCAAGAACTGATTATATTGACGCCTGCCCGGTTGGCTCAACGATTACACAAGCAGGCTCATTGTAACCATCAGACGGAACTGCCCGGGTGGCTCTATAAAGCTAGGGGTCGATCCACGGCTTTGTCTAGACTTGATCGGGTGTGCCATGGCATAAGAAATCAAGTCCTAAGGCAAGCCGCTAGTGGATCCAGACTAACCTGAGATAGAGATCCAGAGGGCAGGCCGGGGTTTGGTTTTGGAGCAAGCCTGACTACCAGGATCTTGTCTTGGACTGATTTGATCGCTCTTGGCAGGTCAATCAGGCCTAGGACAAGGCAGGCCAGTAGCTCAGGTTGCGTCTCCCTTGTTAGGAAGTAAAGCTGACTCAGGTACTGGAGTCAGATCCTTTACACTGGTGACAGCAGTGGGGTATGCTGAACCCACAACGAGACAACTAACAGGGACTAAAGAAGACGCAAGTATGGCCAGACGGGCTCGCAGCGCAGAACGACCGAAAGCTTTTCGAACGGAAGGACTAGGACGTCTAGAGCGACTGACAGGCGTCTTGGAAAGACTGCTCACCAACCAGGGAACCCAAGGACCACCTGCACCCAGAGAAACGTTCAGAGCCCTAAAATACGATGGGAGCCGCGATGTAGAGGCCTTCATCAGACAATTCAACGACGTAGCCATTGCAAATGACTGGGGGCCAGGATCCGCGCTGCTACACATCCGAGAGAGACTGCGAGAGCAGGCTAAGGACTGTGAACACGGGCAGACCATACACGCAGTGTTTAACAACCTCCGCAGTATCCATTACTTATAATGGAGAGAGACTGGGGAAACCGGTAGCGACCAACACTAGAGTGGTACAATTGTTAGAAAAAAGGGCTCCCCGGGACAAGGCCAAGTCAAACAAACACAGGCCTAATTCTGCGGGACAGAGCTTTTGGGTCAGGAGTAGAAGTGAACCACCCAAGGGTAGCTTTCCGTTAGAGACCAGACAGAAACGCCAATCGCACACTCCGCTAACAACGAACAAGAGCAGACCAGGGCCGATGCGGGCCTGGTCGGTAAATCTACAAACAATTCCCGCCAACAAGAAAAAAGAAGACAAATTGTTCGAGATAAGGAAAGACCGAGAAACCGTCGAGGGAATATCAGAAGACATCTGGTACTCCCCTGCCTCCTACAAAAGGATGGAGGCCGCCGAAGACCGCCAGAAAGGGGAATGCCGGCTCTGTTGCTTCCAAAATAAGGAAAGTCGTGTGGTTAGGAGACACATACGGCAGCATTATTAGCGCTTCTGGTGCAAATGCCAAAAGAACTCCTCTTCATTCTTCAGCATATATAAACATCAGAAGAAAGCCAAAAATCCCCAACTACACCCCAGCGTCGTGTACCAGGTAGACCAAGAGTGGTATGCTGATTTTTGCACATATATGAAATGAAAGGAATGCCCCCGTTTGGAGCCTGCTTTCCCGTGAATGATGAAAACGGATGGATTCGAGGCAGGAGGGCCGGACAAAAACGGTCAAAGGCCAATTCACTAGAAGGGAAGGGGTGGGCTGACCGGGAGAACCGCCAGGAGGACGGGAAGAGTGGCCAACCCGATCTCCGCGTCCACCTAAACCGCTGCAGAGCCACTGAAAGAAGAGAAATGGCCGACAAGCCCCTCCCACCAAGATATGCAATCCCGAGGTTGAGTCAGAAGCAAACGATACCCACCAGTCGGAGGGTAGACTCATGACCTAAGGGAGCTCTCGCAGAAAGCCGAGAGATAACAAGAGTAGGCGAGGCCACCCTAGAGATCCATGTCGATGCCGAAGACATCGCCGGGGTCTATTCCGAAACCGGTGCCAAGGCCCATGACCCTGTCGGCAGAAAAGCAGAAAGAACCAATGAGGACCCACAACTCAGACAGGAGGAATATACCTGCAGGGCAGAACGGAAAGAGAAACGCTACCAACGATATAGCCGAATGGCCAATGAGCGGCGTAAGGAGGCCCAACGATTGAGAGCCCACGCTCGACGATACCGATAAACACTCCTTTAATTGTTCATCCCTAGGCCAAACAATTGGGGCGGGGAGAGTGTGGAAGAGTGGGACATATACCGATTATTACGCACATATATATATCCTCACTAGCACTTGCCTAAATTTCCTGAACTTCCTTTCCATTATGTAATCGTATTCCCGAGCTGCCTTTCTATTATATAATCGTATGCTTATCCTGTGTGCAAATCATATTATATCCTGTGCATCCTTTGTGTTATAAATAGACTGGTGGGAGGAGCTAGACCGTCTATATACATGTATATAGAGCTAGACGTCTATATATATAGACATCTATAGAGCTAGACGTCTAGACCATCAGACGGAACTGCCAGGGTGGCTCTATAAGGCTAGGAGTCGATCCACGGCTTTGTCTAGACTTGATCGGGTGTGCCACGGCATAAGAAATTAAGTCCTAAGGCAAGCCGCTAGTGGATTCAGACTAGCCTGAGATAGAGATCCAGAGGGCAGGCGGGGTTTGGTTTCAGAGCAAGCCTGACTACCAGGTTCTTGTCTTGGACTGACTTGACTGCTCTTGGCGAGACAATCAGGCCTCGGACAAGGCAGGCCAGTAGCTCAGGTTGCGTCTTCCTTGTTAGGAAGTAAAGCTGACTCAGCTACCGGAGTCAGATCCTTTACAATATTATACTCGTCATTACATAGAACAACTCATCCATGACAATCTCAACCATGACAGCTCTATGACAGCTCCTTTATTGTGAACTTCTGTTGCTGCTCACAGTTGATAGTTTAGTAGCAGTCTAGAGTCTTACTAGGAGGTAAATCATAATTGGCTTCTGGGAATCGCTGACTCAGCCCAGACACATGCTTAGCTAGTTGATAAGCTGTAGTGGACTTTCTACCAAAGATAAGGCAGTGTCACTGTTGTGAACCCTGCTCTTTCATAATCAGTAGATCATACCACTATAATTGATGCATAAGAACTGCTTACATTAGTGTGGTGATTAAATGGGAGCATATGCTTTGAATGCTGCCGTAGATAGCAGCAGTTAGGGTACGAATTGTTCAAATTTTGCAATGCCAGTTGACCAAACTTTCCCTAAATGCACAGTGGGTGTAAAGCATTATTATTTTGCTGTGTAAAAATACTGCCAACAGTTCTTGGTCATTATGAGAAACAACACTTTTGACTCTGTTGGCTATATTACAATGCGCCTACAGACTGACTTTATTCAGTTGAGAACATTATGAGAATGACACTGGAATAATGAGTAGCTACACCATGACCTTACTAGTACTCTTATCATGACCTTACTAATACCCTTGCCAGTCCCAAGCACCATGAAAGATTGTCATGAGTAAGCAGTATTATCCTTATACATGTATCAGCATGTAATTATCTGGCGGCTGTGTAATTACAAGGTAATTGAGCAGTCTAATGGATAGCTCCCTGGTCTGTAAAACAAGGTTTCTGAGTTCAAGCTCCATTAGAGGCACCTTTTTCTGCTGATACTGTTACCGGGATTTCAAAGAGACGAACAGAAACAACCTTTATTATAGTAAAGATAACTGGTATAATATGCTACGAGCTTTTATGAAGTTTTCAATGAAGTTCTATTACAATACTAACATAATGATGTCCAGCAACTCTGTGAGACAGTTATTATCAGAATAACAAATCTATAATGTTAAATTAATAAATCCAACTTCATCACCATTCACATTTGTGTATGTGCGCATGTGTGTACGTGCATGTGTGTATGTACGAGCATCTGTTAGCCTGCGTAAACCATCTACATTTCTGCAGTTTTTGGCCGACTTCATCCAAACTTCCTACGGATGAGCTCCTTGTCTTCCACCCAAAATACTTGGTTTGTAAACTCAATCTGCTTCTTGAAAACCAGCCTCGTCGACGTCCATCTGTGGGCTATCGCTCAGCATCTCAAGAATCGCGCGGTATCACCTGATTTGCTGCTAACACTCTACTAATAGAAAGCATTAGATGAGCGCCTGCCTTTTAATACACGAATATAACTGTAGCCTGAGGTCTGTGTTCGTAGTTTAGGTTGGTTGGTTATATCTACCGACCTTTTGCTATATGACAAACAGAATCATGTAAAGGTAGGTATGTAACCACATGAGAATTCTAATGTGAACATATAGTATACAGTTACCATTATACAGCTACAGTGTACAGAGTTTACAGAGTGTCAGTCACCTCTGATACATATCACCTACTATAATAATAATATTGATTCAGTACACGAGCTTTGAGATATACACAAGTTATAAATGCTTTTTTCAAATACAGCAGTTGACTAAATTTCATTGAATATAAGTGTGGCAGTAACTCTTATAGGCCTCATAGAGTAACTACTCAGTCTGAACATGGAACAAGGTCAAGAAGTAGAACAAGGATGAAGGTTATATGCGCAGGTGTTGATGTCACAATCACTGGGCATTTGAAAATCATATCATCTGATGGGCTAAAATGAAATTAACAGTCATCTGCCTGTCTTCAGCAGTTATGAGTATTGCTTCAATATGGAGATTGTCTTGGTATGCGACTGCCAATTCTATACTGGATAGGCCTACGTGATTGATGCTGTCATAGGAATAAACTAATGTTACACTGGGTCAAGCGTGACAGCCAATCAGAAAGAGATGGCGCACTCCTTAACTGATTTGTATCTGCCTTAGTTGACAGGCACTTGTTTATGCTCACTTCAATTGCTTACATTTGCTAGACTGTTTCTCTACAGCTGCTTGATGTTCTCTTTCTACGTCAACCACTCTGTTTTGGCATGAAATAGGACTCACTTCAAGGTATTTACTTGACTGTAAAAATGCTTCAACTATTATCTGTTGTTCATCATGTTATTCTGACAATTCTGTTTAGTTTCAATTAGTAACTAATAATATTCGTTACACCGGGTACTGCATTTCTTACACCATAAAAAACAGTGAAAAGCCTAAAATTTTCTAAAAAATGACGCCTTGCCCTTTAAAATAGTGGGCGCCCATGTGGGACCTGAGTTCTAAAATCTTTTGGGTGACTTTAGTAATACAGGGGATGTGTGCTACTAATTGCTATTTACTTGTTTAATAAACCATTTAAAATGGCATCCATAAAGGGACACACTTATGAAGCTCAGCTTAAACTTGGGGCAGCGACAGGCAAATTACACCACCATATGTGGATGGATTGTTGGTGCGTGGGCTAAGGTAAAGCCAGCCTCAATTGTCAGAGTTTTAGAGAAAACTGGCATCAATGTTGAACCACAACCAACTATCGAGTCTGACTCAGACAATGGTGAGAAGTAACCCAGAATGTTGGACAGAATGTTGAAAGAAAAGTGAATATTTTATTCAATAAAGTTGACTAAGTTTACGGTTTTGCTTAACTTGTTGTTTTTTCAAATGCATCTTATAATAGGCACCAGGGATAATAATACTTATAACACCAGGCAATTGAGACTGTGCCCTATGATATGATGAACTATACAGAGTGGAAAATACAGCATTTATCATTAGATACACCTGGTGTTCTTCAAGTTATATAAACTTGCAGATGAGGAACTAGTTTTATGCTAATAGTAATACTACTTGTTGTTAATCATTTATTAATTAAAATGCTGTTTTTATAACTAGTACTAGCTGTGCCACCCGGCATTGCCCGTGTAATAGAAGAATCTTTGAACAGAAAATTGATTTGTATTTAACATATAACAACATTTGCCATTATAACTTTCAAAGTACATATCATGAGAGAAGTGTGTTGTGTAGTTAAAATAAATTTAGAGAAAAATAAAAACAACTGTTAAGGTTTTAAAACTTTGTCAAACAACTGTACCTTTCAAGCTAGTAGCCTGGCATATTGCCAATGGAAAACTCCACTAAGCTAGTTAATAAGGTTAGACTAAGGTTAGGCTTCCAATGACGGTAAGCCATGACTTTGAGTCTGTATTGTTGTCCAGCTCAGCTGTTCTAATAATAGCTATAGCCGGATTTCCAACAGACGGATTTCCAACACACGGTCTTTGAGAAATATATAGATAAAGATAATAATGGTATATATATATACCGGTATAGATAATGCCTCCTTCAGATATCCTGTATCATTCGTTGACCTTTTGAGGGATCACCCTATTTACAAGAGTTGCGTTCCCTTTCATCTATTTTGAAAACTTGCCTAATCGTTTGAATAACTGCTGTGTAGTAGGGTCAAACATTTTAGTCAAGGAAGGGTTAGAGGAAGTTGATGAGCTAATGGATTTAGTTTGATCTCGATCAAAGATAAGGCAGCACATTGAAGTAAACCCTCAACAGCTTATGCCATATCAGTTGAGATGAAGGCTATAATACTTGAGCCTTTGTTGACAATTTGATAGCTAGTTACTAAGTACATAGTAACGGTGATAAGTCTTGATGCGTTGGCATTTAAGTGTTTTTCACAATCCTCAGACCTTCAGTACCTCTCTTAAAAATCCACAATATTTTAAGAGACTCTTTGGGTTCAACAATGTCTTGAACTAAATGATTTAGCTGAACTGATATTTATCCAAATATAATTAACAGTAATAGTTATTATTTCAATATAGAATTATATATCAAAGTATATCATAAATATAGAATAAAAACTAAAGGAGACTATAACAAACTTCTCTCACAAAAGCCTACAAGATACTTTTTGATAATTTCTGAGCTCCAATCAACCATCTGTGTTTGATGAACTACCTACTACTTACCCCTTACTCAAACCGTATACCACCTAATGGTGGTATACGGTTTGAGTTTGAAGTTATAATATATATATTCTATATATAATTAAATCTCAGCGTTTGTCTGTCATCTGTAATTCGTCTGTCCAGTTATAGTGATAAAGTTTTTGGAATGAAAAATCCATTTCATGGTGGATTTGATCACATAACCTCCTTTCGGAGCTGTCAAGCTTAACCACTAAACAACGCATTTAACTGAGCACATAGAATAATAATAGCAAAGGTATTCATTACATCAATTTAAATATACATAATGATGTTGCATTACCCGCTACGAAAACCACTGGTAATAAAAACAGCTTAGAAACAGTTGCAGGTAATTTAGTGTAAAGGTAATGCAGTAAAGTAATGCAAGTAAGGTAATGTTTATAAGCTGTTTTTAATACTGGTGCAACACCAGACATTCACTTAGTATAGACATATACTTAGATGTATCTAGCAGTTCGCTGCGTGCTAAAGAATCAGTCGATGAAGCATGAACAAAAAGAGGTAATTTTATTGTATTTCACTGTTTTGATTTTCAAGAGCTTTTATCAGATCAGTTTAATAACAGGTTAGATACTTCCTTGCACAGAGGGAGTTACCTTCTCTCTTTATTACCAACCACATCTGACACCAATAGGGCATTACAAGTGTATTATTAATTATGAAATAGGGACAAACACTGTTTATTCAACATTCCTTTGCTTGCAGGTGGCGAACAGTCTATATGTACATGTAACCAGATCTCAAATTCCTCTGTGCACCCTCATCAGCAACTGCACATCTCAATGTATGTACTGAATACACAAAATATTCATTTGCTAAAACATATTTGCTTTATACTCAAGATACAAGATACCACAGTAATTAGTTTGATTGCATTTTTATAGTGATATCAGTAACCTATATATAGTAATCGCTTCTACTTTGTGGCTTTGACTACCCCTTCCCCGGTTTTGCTGTAATGTGTAACTTTAAAAATTGTGGCTACTTGAGTTTGTTCATCTTCAGTTGATACTGAAAACTTACTTTTAACATTCGTTTTCTTCGTTCACGATATCAGAAACAAAATTACTAATTTCTATTCATGGTTGCTGAGGTTGGTTGATAGTGTGTACACTTAATCATTGGTGATGATGTCGAAACAGCTGCTCATTGCAGTCCATCACACAGCTAAACCTTGATTTGAGTGATAGTCTGCATGGGCCTTTAGTTAATGTTAGGTTAAACAGCTAACTACAACAGTAGAAGAGTGTGAGATGTCTTTTCTCTGCTAGGGTTGTGACTATTATGAATGAATCATAACTGTGCATTAATTAGTACTCACTAAAGCCCAGACGTAAAAGGCATTGCAGTTGAAATAAGTTCTTGCCTGGATAGTAAGCGTGTCACAGCCATGCAATAAGCATTATAATTGCATTAGGTACTTTTACTACTGTGCAGTGTGAATTATACATGCTGTACAACTATTTTCTAATGCATAGTAAGCAATATTAGCGCAGTGACAATATTGCCTACCGCACAGTGTGCAGTGTTGAATACAGTGTGAGTGTTGCTAGTGTGCATTTCAAAATTCTAAATACAGTAGGAACTTTAGCAGTACAATTTAAAACATGTGCTGCACATTTTTGTGAAAATTCATCACAGAATCAAGTAATGAGTTGACTTTTACATAACCCCAACCCAATTGCAAGATGTAAATGCTGCTCAAAACTTGATCATAAGAAGGCAAACAAATTGATCACAATTACCACATTGTATATGATTTAAATGAGAATTTGTTACAGCTTTCATATAATACGGCTATCCCATTGCGGTTTGTAGAAATGGTTCAATGATAATAATGCCTGACTCTCTATTTTGAAATTATAAAGAAATTATAGCTGAAGTTCATGAGTTTGCCAAAAATAGTATCTGACACTTTTGTACAAGTGTCTGTACAATGCAGTACTGACACTTGGTAAGCCAGCAGTGTCAGTTGATCCATGGTATCAACTTTATACTAATATGCAGTTGCAGTACAGAGAGTGTTGATGAGCTGGTGGAACAGTTCAGCGAGTATTGATGAGTTGATAGAACATTTCAAAGAGTGTTGATGATTTGATAGAACAGTTCAGGGAGTGTTGATGAGTTGAGGGAACAGTTCAGGGAGTATTGATGAGTTGATGGAACAGTTCAAAGAGTGTTGATGAGTTGATGGAGCAGTTCAGGGAGTGTTGATGAGTTAATGGAACAGTTCAAAGAGTGTTGATGAGTTGATGGAACAGTTCAAAGAATGTTGATCAGTTGATGGAACAGCTTAAAGAGTGTTGATCAGTTGATGGAACAGTTCAGGGAGTGTTGATCAGTTGATAGAACAGTTCAGGTAGTGTTGACGAGTTGATGGAGCAGTTCAGGCAGCGATGATGAGTTGATGGACCAGTTCAAGGAGTGTTGATGAGTTGATAGACCAGTTCAGGGAGTGTTGATGAGTTGATGGATCAGTTCAAAGAGTGTTGATCAGTTGATGGAACAGTTCAAGGAGTGTTGGATGAGTTGATGGAACAGTTTAAAAAGTGTTGATGAGTTGATGGAACAGTTCAGGGAGTGTTGATGAGTTGATGGAACAGTTCAAAGAGTGTTGATGAGTTGGTGGAACAGTTCAGAGAGTGTTGATGAGTTGATGGAACAGTTCAGGGAATATTGATGAGTTGATGGAACAGTTCAGGTAGTGTTGATGAGTTGATGGACCAGTTCAAGGAGTGTTGATGAGCTGATGGAACAGTTCAGGGAGTGTTGATGAGTTGATAGAACAGCTCAGGGAGTGTTGATGAGTTGATAGACCAGTTCAGAGAGTGTTGATGAGTTGATGGACTAGTTCAGGGAGTGTTGATGAGTTGATGGACCAGTTCAGGGGGTGTTGATGAGTTGATAAACCAGTTCAGGGAGCGTTGATGAGTTGATGGAACAGTTCGAAGAGTGTTGATCAGTTGATGGAACAGTTCAGGTAGTGTTGATGAGTTGATGGACCAGTTCAAGGAGTGTTGATGAGCTGATGGAACAGTTCAGGGAGTGTTGATGAGTTGATAGAACAGCTCAGGGAGTGTTGATGAGTTGATAGACCAGTTCAGAGAGTGTTGATGAGTTGATGGACTAGTTCAGGGAGTGTTGATGAGCTGATAGAACAGTTCAGGGAGCGTTGATGAGTTGATGGAACAGTTCAAAGAGTGTTGATCAGTTGATGGAACAGTTCAGGTAGTGTTGATGAGTTGATGGACCAGTTCAGAGAGTGTTGATGAGTTGATGAAATGAAACAATGAAGCAATGAATGTGCAACAGATGTTCAAGTTTCTTTTATGGCTCCCACCAACTTCTACTACTAAATGCTTTACTTGTTGGCTTTGATTGTTTGTAATAGCAAAAAGTAAACTTCAGAATTTCCTGAGCAGTTGTTTTTGGCAACAAGACTCATGAAAATGTGAATATTTACAGCATAATTTTGATTATGATTGTGACTTGAATATGTGGCTGCGGTGGAGTGATTCGGACTCATGATTTTCCGCTTCTGTTTCAACTAGGAATTTGAATTGAAGACTGTAGGATAGAAGTTTATTTGAGTTTATCTTTGTATTGCAATAGAGGTATGAATCTAATATGACTTGAATTAACTTAATTTACTATTACATTACTTTCTTTTATCTCAAGTCATTTCAATACATCTTTTGGCCAGTTTCCATTCTCTTATTCTTTTCTAGTTGGTTTTTGTGCCATCGTTTTTACTTTTTCACACAATATTTAAAGCACATTATTTACATCAGTACCTTTATCATATATTTCAATACATCAGAGATTTGGCTTTTGTATGAGCCTACATATATTCAATACACAAAGAATAATTAAACTATGAAAAACAGAGAGTCAAAAGTATGTCCTGCAACAAAAAAACACTTGGTTACGGTTTCCACAATGTGATGTCGTAATTATCATTTAGCCTTAGGTCGTCAATTCCTTTCACTGCCATTGAAGCTGCGCTTTTCTGTGACATTCGGTGCTCTTAAACCTAGTGAGCGCTAATAATAAACTAGGATTCTAAGATAATCAACAATGCCCGGAGATTGTGCTAACGCTCGACCAATACAAACACATGTTCTGGGTTAATAGATTTTGGGTGATGGTTAGATTTTGCTTTTTTTCATCCCTTTGTTCATTTTAAACATTTGTAGTAATTATTACCACATCGTTTCATATATAAGAGCCTAAATGCTTTCTAAATATGATTATGGTTCAATAAATAAATTGTCATTGATGAAGGTAATGAAATCAGATTGATTAAGTTGTGATCTGCAGTAACGTGGCCCTAGGACTATATGGAAATTGCTGTTTCGCAAGATCACGTAATGCTTGAAATTAATTAGCCTCAGTCATGCCCCTCAACATTACAATAAAAAGAGATAGCTAGTGCATAATATCATCGGGAAAATATACTATGCTGCTTGGAATATGAGCTATTTATCATAGAAATAATCTGTACGTGGAGAGCTAATGACACTGATTACTTTGTCATCTTCATTGGCTCTTTGGAGTTATCCTACCTTTGCCTGCAACTAGCATCATTATCGTAGTTGATCAATAAGCGGTAAGAGCAGACAACACCGAATATTAAAATTGTGACGTCATAACTTCCGAGCCTATAACATTGAACTTTTTTGCGGTAGAGCTTTGGGAATTCCTATAAACACCAACCAATGTCTGCCTCACCATGTCAAACAATGGCTCATTTGAAAGCCAAGATATTGAAGAACCTGACTAAGCTGAAACAGTACTTATGTAATTGATGTGCTTTAATGGATTGTTACATATATAAACCAAAATTTTTGCTTGTGCTTTTTCTATTATTTGTCGTTTCAAGTTTTAAAAACCTTATCTCATTTTTACATGACCACCACTTGCACTATTTTTCCGTAGATCGTATTAAAAATAAAATACAACGATGTGATATACTATGTGAGAAAGAGTTACTGTATGTACAAAAATACTGATTTACAAAACATCAATGCTTAGAGAACTTGCTGTTCTCCAGAACTGATTAGATATTAGATCATAAATAGAGACAAATATCTTTTCAAAGTTTTTGTTGTACGCCCATGAATTTTAAATAGGAATATGAAAATCTTTTGAAGATTTGCTGTACTAGTTTACAGGTTACTGTATTCGGTCAGTTAAAGGGTATGTCAGGGCATGTACAGCCTTCTGTCAGTTGAAAAGTTGGTATTTTTAAAAACTTATTACAAGAAGTTAAGTTCTGTTGTTTTGAGTTAACCGGCTACTTATTGCATGCATTTATTTAAGCTAAATTTAAAAACTATAATTTTGTACTCACAGTTTGTAGAAACACCTGCTGTGATGTTGGCTACCTTTCTGAAACTTATGTGAACACAAATTGAACCTAGCTTGCTTCCTAAAGATATCGGAGTTATTACCACTCATTCAAAGAGAGCACAACTCTTCCTAAGATAGGTGAGCATCAACAGCTTGCCGCGATAGCATCATATGTACAAACTAACTAGATATCCCCAAATGTAACTAGCCTCATAGAGCTACTCATCATTTAATGCTCTCGTCGCTTTTCATTTCGAAAGAAGTCAGTGCTGTGATCTGGCCTGATGTTAATTTTATTCACTCATTAACTGGAACTGACATGTGCACGTGCCAATAAAACAACCAGTATGAGAAAAAACCCACATGAATTTGTGTTACTCAACCCACACATGTTTGGATGAACCCACGTATGTGCATGTGAAAGACTTTACATCTGTTTATGACAACAAAAGTGGTAGTTATGTTGCATAGTGGTAGTTATTGACTACCGTTATACACTGCTATATTGTAGTTAGTGACGACCACTATACACTGCTATATTATAGTTATTGACTATCACTATACACTGCTTTATTGTAGTTATTGACTACCACTATACACTGCTATATTGTAGTTATTGACTACTGCTATACACTGCTATATTGTAGTTATTGACTACCGCTATACACTGCTATATTGTAGTTATTGACTACCACTATACACTGCTATATTGTAATTATTGACTTCCGCTATACACTGCTATATTGTAGTTTTTGACTACCGCTATACACTTCTATATTGTAGTTATTGACTACTGCTATACACTGCTATATTGTAGTTATTGACTACAGCTATACACTGCTATATTGTAGTTTTTGACTACCCCTATACACTGATATATTATAGTTATTGACTACTGCTATACACTGCTATATTGTAGTTATTGACTACCACTATACACTGCTATATTGTAGTTATTGACTACCACTATACACTGCTATATTGTAGTTATTGACTACCACTATACACTGCTATATTGTAATTATTGACTACCGCTATACACTGCTATATTGTAGTTTTGACTACCACTATACACTGCTATATTGTAATTATTGACTACCACTATACACTGCTATATTATAGTTATTGACTACCACTATACACTGCTATATTGTAGTTATTGACTACTGCTATACACTTCTATATTGTAGTTATTGACTACTGCTATACACTGCTATATAGCAGTTTTTGATTACTGATATACACTGCTATATTGTAGTTATTGGCTACTGCTATACACTGCTATATTGCAGTTATTGACTACTGCTATTCACTGCTATATTATAGTTATTGACTACTGCTATACACTGCTATATTGTAGTTATTGACTACCACTATACACTGCTATATTGTAGTTATTGACTACCAATATACACTGCTATATTGTAGTTATTGACTACCGCTATACACTGTTATATTTTAATTATAGACTACTGCTATTCACGGCTAGATTGTACTTATTGGCAACTGCTATAGCAGTAGCCACATACATATGTATATATGCACAAATGCATGTACACATATGTGTATGTATGTAAGTACAGACATACATGTATGTACATGCATATATGTATGTATGTACAGATCTGCATATTTTTGCATATATGTATGTACTTATGTACATAGGCATTACGTAAATATGCACTTAGGTACGTATAGCCTAGATATGTATGCATGCATGTATGTACATACATATGTACCCTTGCATGTACACATGTATGTCTGTATGTAAATATGTATGTGTTTATGCAAGTATGTACATATTTCTGTATGTGTTTATGCAAGTATGTACGTATGTGTGTCTGTACGTATGTGTGTCTGTACGTATGTATGTACGTATGTACGTATGTACGTATGTACGTATGTATGTACGTATGTATGTACGTATGTACATATGTACAGACAACTCTATTGCTCTAAAACTGTCAAAGAACACAACTTTTAGCTCTAGCAGCTCAAATGTGTAAAAAGGAAACAAAGTCGACTATAGAAAATAACTTAGCTTTAGCTATCTTTTGCTCTATTGTTATGCAATTTCATTTACCGTAAAACCTCTAATTGAATGCCATGGCGCTCTATTTTTCAATTCTTCCTCTATAGTGGTGGTCAATTGGAGGCGGCGTTCAAATAGAAGCCGGTGGTCTATTTTTCAAATGGCTCGTCAGAACCTTCGAAAAATAAATTTAGCCCTATTTCGGGCGAAGCGAATGTCGCCTATCTTTTTCACTCATTTTCAGTGGAACGATATTAAAACTTTTGGATGCAATAAATCTGCTAATTTACCTCTAACTTGTCAAAGATATCTCAATAAATGTGCATCAAGAAATATCTCTACCAGTTGATATCTATTGCTTGCCTTTGACCTGCGACGATATTATAGATTGTGTTCTGCTTTGCAATTTGTTGGCATTTTTAATTTTTATTTCATAATAAATTTGAAAACATTTTTTTATTTTACATCTATATTTATCAATGTTGAATAAAAGCTCAATGCACTCTTTGATATGTTTGCTACAGTTTGCAGCAAAAACTAGCTTTTTATGTGCAATAGAAGAGGAGTTATGAGCATCGATTCATTTTAAGCCGTGTTAAAATAGCCGCAAGGATGCTGTTAAATAACTTGCTATAAATCTGCATATTTATAAGTTGTACAATAATAATCTCTCAAATGATACAAACATATATTCATGAACAAGTGACATAAACGAACTAGACTTATATTACATGCAGAATTGAAAATTAACGTTTTTAAAACCAAAATATTTCCATCGTTTGCTCGAATAGCTGCATCTTGATTGTTGCTTTCGATGGAACAAACATCTTCTAGTTGCCCAATATCTTCCACAATATTTTCTGGCCTCAACTTTTCAGTTGCACTGCTGAACTAGTCGATATTAGCGTCCAAACAATTTATTGGCAGAGCAAAACTTTCACCGCCGCATAGAACTAATGCAAAGCGTAAAAGTTTGCTTGGTTTAACGTAACCTTTGGTCCAAATTTTGTGAACCGGTTTTTATATGCATGTCCTTGAAAGTATTAAGACCGCATTAAATAAGGAACTACTATTATCCTGAGACAATTAGTAGATATTTCTATGGTGTTGCTTTCAAAGTTTCATTTACCACCGTAAATTTAAACCTGCATACATGCAGGTTTTTATACATACACATGTACTTCAAAGTATCAGAACCGTGTTTAAAAGGAACCAGTATTAGCCTGAGACAGTAATTATTTCTATAAGTGTTGCTTTGAAAGTTCATCTACCATCGTAAACTAAGCCGCTTTTATATATGTAGGCTACTTTGAAATAGAAAGACCGCGTTAAACAGAGAACTACTACTAGCCTGAGACCGCTATTGATTATAGCTATGGTGTTGCTTTCAAAGTTTTTTGAAAGCAAGTTTTTTGAAAGCAACACCAAGCAAAGCTTTCACAGCTTAGAGAAAAAAAGCGAAAAAAAAACCAAAAGCAAAACTTTGGGTTTAAAAAAACCAAAAGCTTTGGAATTGGACCACGAGAGAATTAATTGTTATTGATATAAACGATTCATTATTAATACGATTTTGTGGACATTTTCCTACTGGTCAGGTGGCATTATGGGCTTATAAAGATCAAGTAGTTTCAGTGGCTGTCAATTGGAGGTGGCGTTCTATTTTTCAACCCTTCTCCCAGGGTGGTGGTCAATAGGAAATGGCGTTCAATCAGAGGTTTTACGGTATATCATTTATATTCACCTAGAAAGTAAGTATACAATCATAGATGGTGTTCAGCTTTTTAATACTTTATGAAAGAGAAAATAAAATGAATTGTGACAAGTGATAGACAACTATTGCTTTGAGGGTAGCTGAAACCACGCCGCCAAAGGGCACACATCTTAGCCCACGTAGCCTAAGTGAATGACGAACAGACGAACAGTGTTAACTCAAACTCTTAAAAACGTCTTTTTCCAAATATTTATGGTCCTATTGTAGAGTTATTGTAATAATATTATTTGGTTCTTGCCTACCTGTATCTAGAAAGCATGCAGATTATGGATGACAAAGTACTTATTGGTGATATATATGGTACTTAGTTGATATGGCTGATTTGGCCGACTCAGACGATATGTCTGATTCGACTGATTTTACTGATTTGGCAGATATTAAGGATTCCAAAAATATGAGTCACTTGCTGAACATTAACTAGCAAGTAGGAAGCCCAATTAAAACACGGAAAAAGATGACTAGATAAATTTTTGAACAGTAGTTATAAAGATTTGATAACAGTGGTTATAAAGACAAACAAAAACGAGTGTTAACTACATGAATACATAAAAAATAGTTGGGGTATTATATACTTACTAGCTGCATTACCCGTGTTCGGGAACAGATTTACGTAAAGCAATAGTTTTATCGAGAGTTGTATTTCATACTGTAAAACAACTTCAAATATGCAATCTACTGAAATTTTTGTGCTGATCTGACTGCATACACATGCAGTTGTACATGCCAATAATGTTGGAAAAACCAATGGAAACATGCAATGTGTTTTACAGCTAGTCTACAATGCATCAGTCTTGAACAACTCAAATCGGAATTGTCCTAATTTTGTACACAGAACTGATGATGAAATTGACATTGCTAGGCAAACTAATGTTTTTCAAACTGGCAGTATTGAAAAGTTTTACATATTTTAAAAAATTCTAGAAAATATTTTGTTATTGCACTGCTTAGCTATCACCAGCATTTATTGAATTGAGACTTCTGCATGCTTGAAATATTAATCATGACTCACCAGTTTTTTGTCTACAGCCTGTGCTTTGACATGGTATATACATGTACAAACTGTGCAGCAGTAATGTGGTCGTGTTGATCAAATTTATTATCAATAAAATCTACTATATAAATTACATATATGGCCACTCGCCTTTCCGACGTAAGGCATTACATCTGGAGCATTTTTGGACATTCGTCTCATACAAAAATTTGGCCCTATACTGTGTTGCAGGACTGTAGTCAAGTGCGAAGTTTTCTGTCCAAACACGGCGCCTGGTAGCAGCTGCTGTAGTTAGTGCATCTCGCTGTTGTTGCCGTTTCATCTGCTCTGAAAATTCAGCTCGCTGAGCAGCTGTTGTAGCTAGTGCATCATGTTCTTGTCGCCGCTGCATCCGCTCGAAGGTTTCTGCACGTCTGGCCATAGTAGCGGCTGCTCTGACCCATTTGAGTCGCTGCTGGGTCGGTTCAATAATTTTTGCACTTGTAGCGGCTGCAGCATCTATTCTGACCTGCTATTGATGTACCTGTGTTTGTGATAATAAACACAATGTTTGTTCAGCGGTTTCTGCTCTTCTAGCAAATGCAGTAGCTGTTCTGTTTTGTTGTAGGCGTAGCTGTGTTTGCTCTGCAGTTTTTGCACTTCTAGCAGCTGCAGTAGCAGTTCCATTTCGTTGTGGGCGTAGCTGTGTTTGCTCTGCAGTTTCTGCTCGTCTAGCTGCTGCTTTGCGAATTCGGTCTCTTTCTCTACGGGAATCAATCTGTTCTTGCGTTTGTGCAGTAGGCTTTTTGGAAGGCATTGTACTGCTTCAAGCATTTCTAAAATTGAAAGAGATGGTGTGCTTTTTTGTAATATACGCTGATCGCTTTCTTCTCACCGTCGCCTATCGCCAGGCTCGGAGTGCCCGTGCAAGTTCTGTAGTAGCTGTAGTTCTGTAGTACTCATAGCTGGAAAAAAGTAAAAGTAACTCAGCTGCAAAAGGAAATGAACATGTTTATTATCACAAACAGTGGCAAATCCAACGTTTTCAACCCTTTCACTGAAGTAGACGCACTCATGCGTTTTCTATGATCGACCGCCATAGACACATTTTTGCGACTTTCCCAGCAATTGCTAGTAACTGAATTTTATTATTCGTTGATAACATAACCAACAATCTTTAAGACTTGTTTGGAGTGACAGTGTTGTCCAAAGACTTCTCTATAAAATTAGCCTAATATTTAATTTTAAATATCTGTTTGAGAATTTCCAACTTAACCACTTCAGGTGGATGCGCCGCTATATCGAGTACATTTGTCTCAAATTCATCAGCCAGTTTTTAGGCTTTGCGTAGTTGCATTACGCATCCATCTATATTTAGAGCCTGCTTACAGTTACGCTATATCTACAAAGCTAAGCATGACCTTCAGACACGTTTGCAGACATTGAACTGGTCAAACTGCTATGGTTAAATGAAACCCGTGCAAGTTCTGTAGTAGCTGTAGTACTCGTAGCTGGAAAAAAAACAAAAGTAACTCAGAAGGAAGTGAACATGTTTACTATCACAAACAGTGGCAAATCCAACGTTTTCAACCCTTTCACTGAAGTATACTCATTTATGCGTTTTTTATGGTCGACCGCCGTAGACACATTTTTGCGACTTTACCAGCAATTGCTAGTAACTGAATTTTATTATTCGTTGATAACATAACCAACGGTCTTGAGGACTTTTAACGATAGTGACAGTGTTGTTTTAAAATTTCTCTATAAAATTAGCCTAAAGTTTAATATTTTAATCTTTGTTTGGGGATTTCCAACTTAAAAACGAAAATTTTTGTGTAGTTGATCAAAGGCGTCCGAGTTAGAAAACAAATAACTACTTATGCTGATGACATATAGCCAATTCAGATTCTTGTGATTACACAAATAAAACAAACGTTCTAGATGGAGTTTCAAAATGAAAAAATAACATGAAGCAATATCGGCAAAATGGCTGGCAGTAGGACGATAGCTAAATTTGTACATGGACGCCAGTGAAAGGGTTATGTATGGAAAGTGTGGCAATTCATAGGCAATACAACACTGAATAAGAAACACTTACCTTTTCAATGTGAAAATTTAGTAGGTAAGAATTGCGTTTTTCCAGTGGCTGCAAGAAACAAACGTTTACGCGACCTTCTCGGTACACATTGGCAGTAAATATTAAGTGCATGTAAATTACTAAGCGCTAACCGGAGATGAGGCGTTTGTGTAGAAACGATGATTAGGTTATGTACGAGGCGTGTACGAGGCTCATACAATAGAGGCGTGTACTAACCAGAGAATCCCGTTAATGTGCCCTAGATACCTAGTAGCGGGTAATAGTCCGAAAAGTACGGTACTCTATAAGGCGTACACATACACAAGCAGACAGACAGACAACGATTACCGTTTATATAGTAGATTGCTAATGATATATAATCATACTTAGCATGGTGTAAATAAAAATAAAAAGAATATTATGTTCACTAAAAATACGATGTCCTATTCCGCTGACTACGCTGACTCATTGTTCCTTAACATGTTAAAATGTCAAAAGGCCATCTGACATTTATTTGAAAATAGTCATCCATGACTTGCCAAAGAATTTGGAAAATAGTTCGCACCAAGGTTTATTATTTGACAACAAGTTTTGGCACTCAAAGTGTTAATTATAAATGATGTCCCACTAGATCATGTTGTGAAATATCTATTGCAGGGTAAAAACTATGTAATATGTGAACTACATAATGTCAGAGTTTCCATATGTAGAATGGCTAGCAAGAAACTACAAAGCCAAAGGTGAAGAGTCTGGCTCCTGGAGAGACTATGTGCAGGTAAGTTAATTTGATTCCCTCATGCATGTAATATAGCATCTTTCCATTTGCTGACTTCATCAATGTGATGAGTTTTTAGTATGAACCATGTATGGAAATGCTACTTGTCACACCATATCACTCTCACTATGTTTTCTCATTCACTCTCACTATCACCATCTTAGGTCATTTATGTGTTATGGAAAAAAGTAAAGCACAATATTTTAAATCTCAAAATCTATTTTGAGATTTATATACATGTAATTTATTTTTAGAGTTTCTCGAATGTGTGCAAAATAATTTCGGTCATAAATCAAAAATCGTTATTTGGTCTTTATGGGCTGTAAATATAAACATAGCAGTAGAAAGTTCTCTACAAATGGTATTAATAATGACGCGATCACATTATTATAAATAAACTTTTTCTAGAAAAATTGACTGTGCTTTGCGTTCACTATTTTTGTCAAACTCAAAACTTGCATGTTTGATCTTTATGAACCAACCATAAAAATGATCAGTAGAGAATCTCTTACAAAGGGATACCTATAAAAACTAAAATTTAAATATGTATAAGCTTTTGAAGGATACAGTTGGTTTCACCACATTTGCAAATATATTCTTTATAAATGGGGCTACTCAGCCCTAGCATGTCGGCAGCATCTTGCTAAGGCTCACTTGTAAAATTATTAATAATTGGAGGCATGCGAATATTTAAACTACTTTTACCTACTGCAATGGTGTATTACCAACATCACTATTGCCTACTAACTGTTGTCTATGCCATGATAGTAAATAGAATATGGTACTATTGATTGTTAGAATCATCAAAACTATAGTTACAATTGAAATTACTTGAGATCCTGCCCCCCGCTCTAATGACTCCTTGGTCAGTTCTTCTCCGGCCAAAAGTCCTCTGTAGATGGCAGCAATGGGTTCACAACCCATGGCCTGCATCTTTGTCAGCTCTTGCTAACACCATCTAGAGTCTTCACCCGAGCAGTTCCACAAAATCCCAAGGATGGCCTCGGCCAGTTCTGCGTCAACCTCCCCCTAGCTACTGCGCTGGAAGCGGATTGACCCATGTGATTGATCCCTGACACTGACACTTCTGACAAGGACTGGCCTGTCATGGTGAGCTCCTTTAAAGTAGAGCTCCTTTTAAGCCATCCCTCCGCTTGATGAGCTCACTCTGCCGGCAGTTCTCACAGGAATGTCGTCTAACCACCTTGGCATTTTCATGGTGTGCTCCAGTTTGTTGTTCCGGTGTATATGTAACGCTGCCGAGATCTTCAACCATCTTGCCACTTAGTTGAACGGCTTCTTCTTCTTCTTGCATAGCCAATCAAGTAAATAACAGTAATTTTGAAGCAGGAACTGCCGACCATACAACAATGGTTGAAAATTCTTGATGGCTTTGACTACTGCCAGCAAACCTTTTCATGAGATGCAGTAGTTCATTTTAGCAGAGGACTAGGTTTGGTTAAAAAAAGCAATCACCCTCTCTAATCTGTCTTGGACTTGGAACAGTACTGTTACCACTCCACATCTTCTAGCGTCTGTACTAGGATATACGACCAACTCGAATCAGGATATGCCAGGATGGGTGCAGAAGTGATGCCGTTCCTTCAAAGCCTCAAAAGCAGCCTGATTCTCTTCTCCCCATGTCTACTTCTTGCCTTTTTTTCTCAACCTGTACAAAGGCTATGCCAAGGCATCAACGCTCGAGATGCACTGACAGTAATACCTTGCTAAGTCCAGAAAGCCCTGCAACTTCCTGAACAGTCTAGGGGTCTGCCACTTTTGGAGTGCCTCAGTTTTCTCAAAGTCAGTAGCCACTCTTTTTTGCTTACCACATGGTTTAGGTAGCACACATATGACTGTGAAATTTTGCACTTGGCTGACTTGAGCTTGAGTTCAGCTCTCTTTAGTTGCTGGAAAATATTATCTAGTCTGTGACTTTTGGCTGTCAAAATCTGGTGGATTGACGTATGATGACACAAGGTTAGAACAACAGTGTTCGCCATTGCAGGTCGTGCAGCACTAGCTCCATTAGCCTCTGGAAGGTGGCTAGCATGAAAGTAAGTCCAAATATCAGGATTTTCTAGCTCGACAAATCAGAGTGGATTGAAAAAATAACGTTTCCTGGGCATTGGAATCTAAAGACACTTACTTGCCAGTAACCACTGATCAGATATAGCATACTGAAACACCTACTGCTGGAAAGGGACACCTTTTTTGAATGGGCCATAGCCTCATTGAGGCTATCATCAATCCGGAAAAAGCGGTAGGCGCTCTGCTCTGTAATCGCGTTCGGCCAGCTGTAGTCAACACAGAACCGCCGCTTCTCATCCTCTTTTTGAACCAGTACTACCGAAGAACTCCTGGCTTCTCTAGCAGGCTCAATCAGCATCTTACTGAGGAAATTTGCACCTTGCTTTCTGCTTTGCCCTCTTTCTTTAGGCCGAACTAGTGGGAAGGTTGATGTATAGACAGGTCCCTTCTTTTAGTGAAATTGAATGTTTCACCTCAGGGGGTCTGACCCACATTTTGCTCACTTGGGCTGAATGTGCTTTGGTAGCAGGTTAACAACCTTGCTAATTGTTCAGTTTGTGCAAATGATGTAATTCTTCCTCATTGCCTGGAACAGGTCCTTTAGGTGGGTTGGCATCCCTGCCTCCAGAGCTTTCACACTCCATGTCACGAGACCCAAGCTAGAAAGAAGCGATTCTTGATCTACCTAGTGGTTCTCCACTATTGTATTTGTGTTGTCAATGGTACGTGTCAATACACTTACCTTTGGCTCAAGCCGGTTTAAACTTGTAGCCAGTGATGGATCACCTGGGCAACCCTCTCTTAGTCTCAATAGAAAGTAGTTCTGAGTGATGACCCAACATGAAATGATCACTTCAGTCTAGCCCGGCACCGCCATGTCGCTTACTGCATGAACTTTGCTAATCAGCAGCCACCCATGTATGTCTGTGCAAGTTACTGTATGTCACCCATGTATGTCTGTGCATCCACATCATTGTGGATGTGGCTCATCACAAATACCTCCTTGGTCTTTACATTTTGGTCATACGCTTGCCGTATCGGCAAGTGTACGACCCCATAGAATGGCAACCACCTTACATTGGTCATGAGACCATGACTGTCACTCTCTTTAAGCAGATCCTTCATTCGCTGAGAAAGAGTGTCAAAAACTTGTTTGCTCAGCAGGTTTTTGGTGCGCTCAGTGTCAAGCTTTAACCGCATGAGCCTCATCAAGTTTTTCAAAAAGAAAATAGCTCGTAGAGCTCAAGTTGGTCTAACTTTGTACCCTGAATGGCTCAGCACCATTGTTGCCCCACAAAGCAAATTTACTGACACCAGGCCCCTCTAAGTGTACGGGCAGACTTCTAATGTGTCAGCTCATCTCAAAAAAAGGTAGTGACCAGGTCAGTCCTATTGGTTTAAAGGCAGGCTTTATCTCATTTGCAAGCCTGTTTTCTCTGAGTCTTGTTTAGAGTGCATTCCTGTCGGCAGTGCACTTTCGATAGTGCTCTCCTACCTGGTATGGCCCAGCCGGGATCAGGTATTGTTTCTACAACAAGGTTGGTTTCCAGGTGCTACGGTTTTACTTTTTCAAGGTTTTGCAGAACCTTCTGGTGGCTATGGGAGAAGACCTTTTTTGTCCCCTTCTCATCTCAAGTGGATATGGCAGAAAACCTTTGTGTCACCTCCCCGTTAACGGTGGATATGGCAGAAGGTAGCTGCAACACCTCTCTGTTACAAGTGAATATGGCAGACAATCTCTACAACATTCCCTTGTTATTTTTTTAAACTTTGCGGGCTGAATTCCAATCTGGCTCAGTGACCCCAGCCAGCATGCGCCAGAGTGCCTTTTGCCGGAACTGAGACAGTTGAGACCTTATTACAACTAGCAGTTGACACTACTGTTGCGGTTCATTGCTGTTTCCTTAGTTCAGTAGCTTCATGTTGCTGAGGCAGTCTCAGCGGTCATGTTCCTGTCCCCCACACCCTAACATTAGAAAGGTTTGGCAGATAAAGTTTCTTTGGACCCGTGCCTCTCATCTTGTTATTCTGCAGTTGCTAAGCCTGCTTTTTTGTGTGCTGTTGCACCAATAGTTTAAGCTGACAGATGGTCTGGTTCTGCACAACTGCAGTTTGTTCTGTTGGCTCTCACTCTATGAACTACAGCTCTTCAATTGCTGTTCTTCAGATTTAATCTGGAGATACTTCATGCCAGCTCTGACTGCGATCGTTAACACAGGTGTAGAGGCTGCTAACAAGTATCTTTGCAGGCCAGGGTTGTTCAGAGGATTGCAGAACATTTATTTGGCCAGCTCGGCTTGGTAAAGATCAGGTAGGTTGGTGTAAGCCACTCGAATTAGAGCTCGACTCAAATGGCATGTTCTTAAAGGATGGTAGTTACGACCTTTCTCAGGATACTCAGCTTGACTTGAGCCTGCCCAAAAAAGACCGAAACAATCTCATAAAGCATATAAGATAAAAGTGGAGGTAAAAACGACTTTTACCAACTTAACATGTCTGCAATTCTTGGCCACCTTCTTCAGGACCTTCAGAAGGCGTAGCAAGCTTGCCGTCTTGGTTTATCTATATGCCTCAGCTGCTTCCTGAAAACGGCCGATACGGTACTCCACCTTTTCCGAGCCAGAAAGCTGACTTGAACTGGTGAGCTAGAGCCGAGGCCCAGAGTGTTATCAGCATCTTCCTTATTACCTCTGCAAGATGATCCGTACTACCATCTGCACTCTGAGCATGTCTGGTCGCCATCTCAATGCCTTACCCTTACGAGAGATAATTTTTGGATTTTTGGATCTTTGGAGGCAGACTTCAACATTTTAGGAAGCTAGTCTCATTCGAGTGCAATGGCATCTTGCCACAGATTACTTGCTTTTTAGGTTTTTCCTTATTACCAGTAGGGCAGCCTCGATTGGTACATTCAAACATCAACCGGTTTTTGTGGAGTTGATCTGATTAATCTTTGCAGGCCAGGGTTGTGCAACACCTCTCTGTTACAAATGAATATGGCAGAAAATCTCCGCATCACTCCCTTGTTATTTTCTGAAACTTTGCGGGCTGAATTCCAATCTGGCTCAGTGACCCCAGCCAGCTTGCGCCAGAGTGCCTTTTGCCGGAACTAAGACAGTTGGGGCCTTATTACAACTAGCAGTTGACACTACTGTTGCGGTTCATAGCTGTTTCCTTAGCTCAGTAGCTTCATGTTGCTGAGGCAGTCTCAGCGGTCATGTTCCTGTCCCCCACACCCTAACATTAGAAAGGTTTGGCAGATATAGTTTCTTTGAACCCGTGCCTCTCATCTTGTTATCCTGCAGTTGCTAAGCCTGATTTTTTTTGTGCTTTTACACCAATAGTTTGAGTTGACAGATGGTCTGGTTCTGCACAACTGCAGTTTGTTCTGTTGGCTCTTACTCTAAGAACTACAGCTCTTCAATTGCTGTTCTTCAGGTTTAATCTGGAGATACTTCATGCCAGCTCTGACTGCGATCGTTAACGTGGGTGTAGGGATTGCTAACAAGTATCTTTGCAGGCCAGGGTTGTTCAGCGTAATGCAGAACGTTTATTCGGCCATGTCAGCTCGGTAAGGATCGGGTAAATTGGTGTAAGCCACTCAAACTAGCGCTCGACTCAAATGACATGTTCTTAAAGGGTGGTAGTTGCGACCTTTTTCAGGATACTCAGCTTGACTTGAGCCTGCCAAAAAAAGATCGAAACAGTCTCATAAAGCATATAAGGTAAAAGTGGAGGTGAAAACGACTTTTACCCACTTAACTTGCCTGCAATTCTCAGCCACCTTCTTCAGGATCTTCAGAAGGTGTAGCAAGCTTGCCGTCTTGGTTTATCTATATGCCTCAGCTACTTACTGAACACGACCGATACGGTACTCCACCTTTTCCGAGCCAGAGAGCCGAGGTGACTTGAACTGGTGAGCTAGAGCCGGGGCCCAGAGTGTTATCAGAATCTTCTTTATTACCTCTGCAAGATGATCCGTACTGCCATCTGCAATCTGAGCATGTCTGTTCGCCACCTCAATGCCTTACCCTTACGAAAGATATTTTTTGGATCTTTGGAGGCAGACTTCCACATTTTAGGAAGCTAGTCTCATTCGAGTGCGGAAGTATCTTGCCACAGATTACTTGCTTTTTTGGGTTTTTCCTTATTACCACTAGGGTAGCCTCGG
The DNA here is from genome assembly GCF_963576615.1 of Watersipora subatra. Taxonomy (NCBI): domain Eukaryota; kingdom Metazoa; phylum Bryozoa; class Gymnolaemata; order Cheilostomatida; family Watersiporidae; genus Watersipora; species Watersipora subatra. The sequence continues at coordinate 28,951,998 of NC_088713.1, forward strand.
TTGGTACATTCGAACATCAACCGGCTTTTGCGGAGTTGATCTGATTAATTCAACTCCTGCCACCAGCGTAAAGGAAACCACTGCATTTCTAAACAGAATCACTTGAGTATGAAGGAATTAATATTTCTCAAATATGTAAATAATACAGTGGAGGGTATACAACAAGCAGTAATCGAATGAAAAACACGAGACTCTCGGATGCTCTGATTCACGGGGCTCATCCGCACTCCTTATATACACATTTTAGCAATTTGATCTGCTCCCCGGTTGCAGATGCTGACTCAGTAGCAAATCGGTCCTCTTCCACTGAGTAAGTGACTGACCTGGATGGCCTAATAAGTGTCGCACTTCTAGCCAAGCTGTAAGACGGGTCCTCCTTGTTGCTTGGTCACGATCTGTACCGTGTTGTAGAATCCGAACCAGTTTCTTTGGTGCCGTCCAGAAGTTTTGCTCTTTTTTTTTGGCCTCGGGCCCTAGTATCTCACTGCCACATTATTATAGATTAAATTACTAGCTTAAGTTACTCAAATTCATTTGACAAAAAAACTTAGCCAATAGCAACTACATTACCTGCCGCTGTTTATAAACTGTTTTACATTCTGAACAAATGTGTAGCATAGGAAGTAAGAAACGTTTGTCAACAACCTTTTTTAACTATAACTCGAGTTTTCAAATATTTGAATTATGCATTGCTTGAGCACACAGAAACAAGCAAACACTTTCATTTCAAAGGTAGAATGTTAAATGTTGTATATGTCTATAAATAATAATTTTCTGTGCAAAAACCTTTTTAATGTTGTACAGGCCAATAATTGATCTAATTTAGTTTATTTTTTACTTGTTCTGAGTTGATTAACAACGATTTGAGAAAATGATAGAGTGGAATCCATTGTTAAAAAAACTAAGTCTTCATTTCCATCTTTATGAAACTCAAACAAAAGAGCAACACGATACCGAAAAACACCAAAAATGAGATGCGAAACTTCTGACTTGCTCCTCAATTTTAATTTTTTAAATAAAATATAGATTTTATTCACCATTTCATTACCTTAGAAACTTAGACAGACATTTTCGAGTTACAAATGATAAATTGGAATAAATGCCTATAGGATTAAATGTGATAAATATTAATTTGTCCATTCAGATTTATTAATTTATATTATCTGATAATGCTGTTTATAAATTCTACTTTATATTTTAACTTTTTATACAATTTACAGGCTCATGGTCTGGCTAACTTCTGTGTAGCAGAGGATCCACTAACTGATAGACATAAGTTAGTCTATGAAATAGAAGAGAGCTGGTACAAAGGTAATCATCCAATCAGCTATGATGAGCATCAAGAGTTAACTAGAGACCATGGAAAGCTTCTCGAAGAGTACCGAGAGAAGACAAATGAAGATTTCAAACGCTTGAATGGCTCAGTTGAAGAATTGGAAACTGATGACATATTTAGTGAAAACAGCAAGCAACAAGCCAAAGTATTGTGCAAAAAGGTGTTTGAAGCAAGTAAAAATTGCACAAAAGGCCTCATCAATGTTTCTAGGAACATCTTAGAAACAAGTGTTAAACTTCTAAAGAGGTTGAATGAAGAATGCAATGGAAAGTTTGTAGTCATAGGTCTCGGTTCAGTTGCTAAAGGTGAGGCAACTCCATATTCTGACCTGGAATATGGAATAATAGTCGAAAAGAACTCCAGCTATTTTGAAAGACTAGCAGTAGACAGCTACTTCCGTATAGGGAATCTTAGGGAGACACCACTAAAAGCTTTTGATATCCAGGAACTGATTGAGAATGACTACTTGGACCATCAGATCTCCACCGATAACATAGTTGTTGGCTACAGAATTGATGGAATTACACAAAGATCAGGTAACATACCGACAGGAAATGGCAAAGGAGGGTATAAATTGACATTCACTGTAGACGAGCTCATGATGCTCTACCAAAATGAAGCTGAAAAACAATTTGATAGTTATGCCGCAGACAAGTCTGACATGCTCTCATCAACTGTTGTTATTTTAGCTAATGAGTCGACATCGGACCCTTATGAGCCGTATCGATCGTTTCAGTCAGCCCGAAGAAGTTATAAGAATTCTGTGCCTGCAGACAAAATTAACGTTATGCAGAAACGTTTACAATCATTTCAACAGGACATTCAAACATATTCATTCCTTCTTGAATTCACTAAATTTCAACCACCAAAAAACCATAGTGTAAAAGTTAAAGAGAAGTTCTTCCGATATCCAACCTTACTCGCAAACAATATGAAAATGTGTTTAGGGCTTGATGCTGCGTATTGCTGGGAGGTCTTTTCAACCATGCGAGAAAATGGCCTGTTGTCCCAAGAAAATCATGAGTACTTGAACATTCTGTTAGCTTCATCTATTTACATACGTACATCTGCTTATCTCAGACTGGAAGCTCAGGCAGAGTTTATTCAGGTTGCTGCTGAACCAACTGCAGCGCAGAGTGAGACCTACATTGCACCCCCTCAGTTAATCCTAACCATGGGGTGCTTGCTTGCTCCAATCAAACAATCTGTGAAAGCAGGTGTATCAAGAGCCACTCACTCATTTAAAAAAACTGGAAACGTTGCCATCTCAATCTCATCTATATGCAAAGACATTTTTGTAAAGAAAAATGACCATTGGTGTAAAGCTGCGGTTTTATACTTTATGGGCAAATACTCCGAGGCTAAAGAAGAGCTAGAACAGGCAATCGGTAAATCTCTAGAATCTTCTGAACTAGTTTTCTTCTTTGATAAAGTAAAGGAACGCGCAACGAGTATGCCTGATGGTAAATCTTTTGTGCGCAAGGAGACTGAGCTTTGTGCCTATCTGCTGTACTTTACCGGGGATTACCAACAAGCTCTACAATATCTCAGCCATCTCATCGATAGCAGTAAAGCAACCACAGAGCTATTTAAACTTTTAGCTGGGCACTGCTATGAAGAGATTGGTAACTTGATAGATGCTAGAAGGATGCTGCCAAAGGTGAGTGTCAACTATTGCTGCCAAAGTGTAAATTACACATGTATTGTATAAAGGGTTCAGCCCTCTGTCGTGGTGATCAACTTGCGTTTTTTAAGCATTTTTGAGCCACCAACATTTTGATCCAAGTTCCTGTTTCGACTTTTACGATACATGAAAGCGAAGTTTAGTTTAACCTTTTGAGGGATTTGCAGACGGAAACTAAATTCTTAAGTTGTTGGTAATTATTTGTTGTAGACTAATTATTCATTTTGGTAAATTTGGTAGACAGATCAATTCCAAAGTTGGTTAATGTACTTATGAAATGATGGACTAATGATTATTGATTGATTATTGAGTATTATGCATCTTTCACTTGTTATTTTTTTAGCTAGACATGTTGAAAGAATTTTTCTTGCATATAGAAAATTGTGTTACATAAAATTGTTTGAAAGTTAATAATTTAATAAATAAACTAACAATATAATAAACTGTAATATTTAGAAAAAAAATAATAAGGTGTTACTTTGAATTTTCATTGAAATCATAGTCACTCTTGACTTTTTTGATCCATGTCTGAGCTACTCTTGAGTAGATCCATGTGAAAAAAAAATCAACTATTTGAAAATTTCCATATCTAATTTTCCTAATGATATAATTTATAATAGAAAATAAAGTTTTTAATTGTATCATATGTCTGGCGACACTAATATAAACTCTGTTTAGCTGAATGCTGCAATCTCTACTTTTATTTTACACAAAACTATTTTATTTTCTCTTATCAACATTTCCAATTTAAAATAAACCAGCATGATTTTATCAACTACTAAATAAGATCACATAATATATGTAGGCCTATGATATGTTATATATATAATATATTGTATATAATATATTATATATATAATGTAATCATGGCAGGTATAATAAGTAATGAAGGGAATAGCTGTCAGCTGCTGGTTGTGTTACTATATATATATTTTAATTTATATTTATATTTTTATATTTATTTATATTTTTTATATTTATTTAAATGTATAGCCTATAGCTGTTGCAGATGTCATATTTCTTCAACACAAGTTTTTAGTGATTTTTTCAAGTGCGCTAAAAAAATTACTTTGTTAGAGCAAAAATGTAAAAGAAATTTAGACCCAAAATGTAGGCCTAATTAATATCAGAGATCTCAAAAAGTTTACCAAGCTAAAAATTGTGTCAAGTGGATTGTTGTCCAAATTCTTAACCTATGTGATTCAGACACAGTTTTAGAGCTAAATCCTTTAATCCGCTGTCTGCTGACACAAAGGTTGGTATAACAGTAGTATGTAGAGAGCAGATCTACACACGTTTGCACTTAAAGTGAGATTTTGGGTACATTTTAGCCCGAGAACCTCGGAGAATGGTGTTGTCTGATGGAAAGTTTGGGGGGGGTAGGTGTGTGAGTGTTGGGAGCTAAGGTTATGAAGTTTGAGAGGAATTGTGGGAAGGATGCGGTGCTGGTCGAGAGGAATTGTGGGAAGGATGACGTGAAGAGGGCGATGGTTTCGGGTTTCGATGCGATGGGTTTGGGGTTCGGGTGTCGACGAGTTGAGCGATCGATCGTCGAATGGTTGGGGTTGGGTTGGCGACCGGTGGGGTGAACGGTGTTATGTCGTTTCGGTTGAATGAACGCTGATGTTGGACGAGTTCGGGCGTGTCTATTCGTGGAATCGGTTAAGTCTCCCTTCGTTATAAAACTCTTTAAAGATGAGTAATAAGAAAGGGGAAAGTCGAATGATTTATTCATTATGAAAAATTTTGTTCAACTAGAAGGAATATAAAAATATATAAAATTATGGAAACTAATCATAAGGATAATTCTAAAGTTTACAAATCTTGTGAAGAAGAAAAAGATAATACAGATGGATTAGTTGAAGATACTGTATTATTACATAAACATTTTGATAACATCACTAAATCTACATCAAAACCGCTTCAACAAAGTTTGCTTCAATTTTTTGGACCGGTTTTAATATTACTTGCAATAACTGTAGCTTCATCTTTGATTGAATATTTTTTTATTCGGATTACAGGAGAAAAGATGAATGCTACTGTGAACTATGTAGAAGTATTTTTTCAAAATCTTATGAATAATGAAAGTGTGATTTTTGAAAACATCTCCTCATCATTATAATTAGTTGAAATGAAAACTTCAATGTTAGTAATTATCAAAACATGGAGAAAGACGGACTACAATCAATTGATGTGAGGTTACATTCTCCTTTCACATCTATGATAACAGGACCAACAGGATCAGGAAAAACTCAACTCGTTAAACGGTTGATTGAACAATCTCAATTAATATCTACCCCTTCTCCAATCGAAATTATATATTGCTATGGAATATGGCAGGAAGCTTTTGAGGATATGAAAGGAGTGGAATTTCATGAAGGATTGAAAGATCCGAGTACTTTTCCCAAAGATGGAGAAAATAGATGGATGATCATTGATGATCTAATGGAGGAATTATCATCAAATATCAAGATGGCTAACAATTTGTATACTCGAGAAAGTCACCATCTAAATATTAGTATTTTTACTATTACACAAAACTTATTCTTTGGTAAACTTAGAACAATTTCGTTGAATAGTCACTATTTTTTTATAGGAAAAAACCCCAGGGATTCTACATCAATCACATTTTTAAAAAAACAAGTTTTTCCTGGACAAGTTAAATATTTTCAGGAATCCTACCGAGATGCAACATCTTCACCATATTCCTTCATGCGACTGGACCTCCGACAAGAAACCGATGATACAATGAGAATTATGGGAAATTTCCCTCCTGTTGACTCTACACCTATGATTATTTATAAGCCTAATTAAGCAATCGATTTTGATTGGAATTCCATAATTAAATAAAACAAGTATATATTCCAAGTTCTCTTTAAATATTCACCATACTACTTCTGTATCTTCTTCTGAGTGATTACTATAACATCACTAAAATTATCACATAGATATGGCTGAAACAAAAAGAATTCAACGAAATTTACTAACTTTATTAACTCTAGTTGGTGATTCTATTTCTTCTCAACATTCAATTATTAAAAATGCTAAAACGGATTTAATTTTAGCAATTATTGATTGTGTGAAATTACTCATTAAAAGAAAAGAACGACTAACTGCTGCTCAGTATAAAGCTTTGAATCGACAAAGTACGAACATCGCTCGACTGATTAGTCCTAAAACATCGAATTTGGAAAAGAAACAACTTTTGCAAAAAGGAGGGTTTTTATCGGCTTTACTAGGTCCGATCGAGGGTGCTATACTCCCAGGATTAGTTGAACCATTGCTCGGAGGATTGTTTAAACAACGAAAAAGAAGATAATTAAGTTATCATGGATAATTCTCCACTTTCTAAGAGAATGAAAAAAAACAGAGTAATTCTGCAAATACTGAACAGTCTTACAGATGAACTTGCCAGTTCTGCTTTACCTCATATAAAAGAAGAAGTAATTAGAACATTACTTGAAATTGTTAAAAATATTATATATGGGAATGTACCTTTAACGAAAAATCAATACCATTCTCTGAGTCAACATAAAAAGGAGTTGATGAATATTATCGATGAAAACAAACCTCTTAAATATAAACGAAAGATTTTGCAAAACGGAAGAGGATTATTGAAACGGATTATAAAGCCATCCCTCAACTTGTATTAATCATTCAGCAGGAAGATGAGCTTTCCTAAGTACACAAAAAAATTTTTTTTGGTTTCTGAAGACGACTACAAAAGAAACCAATTTAAAAATCAACAGAATTCAAAAATTATCAATGATGGCTATAGTTCGTCACTTCGTTTTAATCCAATAGAAAATCCAAGAGTAAGTAAGGTTAAGGAGACCAGAGATAGGATGCGTCAAATTAATAACGATAACACTATTTCAGACTATAACAAAGTTAATTTGTATGCAGCTGAACTTCAAAATTTTTTAGATGAAATGAAATCAATTTGGAGTTATCCAATTCAACAGTCTCCGACTATTCGAAAACCGATTTCAATGATGTCACAAACACCTTCAGCACCTCAAAATTCAAAAGAAACTCTAAAGAAAGACACACCTGAATTACCCGAAGATAATTCGTCTCAAGACTCTACAGTTTTAAAAGAATCGCCAAAAAAAGAAGACACATTATCACCACCGAAGTTAAACGAAGAAGAACCATCGTCAAATTCTTCTAGATCTTATTCCATTTCTTCAATAGTTGAAGACTTCGGTTCGAAACAAGATCAAACTAAAGCGAAAAAACTTCTGGAAAAATTGGAAAAGTCTGGAAATTATGATTCTTTAACCGGGAAAATAGCAGGATCTACAGGAGAGATTAAACCTGAGAACTTACGAAATCTTCTTGAAAGAAAGTTTCGTGATAAAGATAGATCAATTGTATCTTCTCCCTTTTCTCCAAGTTCATTTGAGAAACAATTTAACCTATTTGAAAAAATTATCAAGGAGTCGAACTCGAATTTATCAAATAAATCAAAATCCAATTCGAATAGATCGTCTTCACGAAAACCTTATGTAGGAACAAGAGGAAAATGGACGACTTACTAAATGAATTCTATTATACCCCGGATCTAACATCTTCATTAGGTGGAGCACGAAAACTGATTGAAGCACATCGGAGAAAAGAAAGCGAACAAGAAGTTAGAGAATGGTTAAGTGGTGAAGATGCTTATACGTTACACAAACAAATAAAAACGAAATTTAGAAGAAGACCTACAATTGTTGCAGGAGTTGGTGAACAATTACAGGCTGATTTAATGGATGTTAGATCTCATCGAGCTGAAAATGATGGAATTACATTTTTACTTACATTGATTGATGTTTTTTCAAGAAAAGCATGGGTAGAACCTCTTGTTAACAAATCAGGTATATTGGTAGCAAAAGCCTTAAAAAAGTACTGGATGGAACTAATTATAGAGTTTTTCAAACAGACAAAGAAAAAGAGTTTAATAATCGAGATGTCAAAAAAGTTTTGAAAGAAAATAAAGTAAAATGGTTTACATCTGAGAATGAGACAATTAAAGCTTCCATCATAGAACGATTCAACAAAACATTACGGATGAAGATGTATAGATTCATGACATATTCGGATGAACGAAGATATATTGATGTTTTACCACAAATGGTAAAAGCATATAACAATACTATTCACACAACATTAGGAATAAAACCGAATGATGTAAATTATGAAAATCAAGAAAGAATCTGGAATAGGATTTATGAAAATGGAGAATATAGTTCTGACAGTACTCCCAAATTCAATATTGATGATTACGTTCGTATTAGTAAAGCTAGAACAGCTTTCGAAAGAGGTTTCACAATAAATTGGACGGTTGAAGTTTTTCAAATTACAGAAGTACTTGATTTTGAAAGACCGATTATCTATAAATTACGTGATTTGGCAAACGAACCGGTTGATGGAACTTTTTATGAAAATGAACTACAGAAAGTAAAAAAACCCACATTTTTTCGAATCGAGAAAATTCTCAAATCTCGGAAACGAGGAAGAACAAAGGAAATACTCGTTAAATGGATGGGATATCCTGATTCATTCAATAGCTGGGTCAATGAAAGAGATTTTGTTAAATAAAAGAGGATGATAAGGAATTGAACTTCATTGAAAGAATTGAAAATGTCGGAGTTCGTAACTCTTCCTTCTGATGCTATTTTTAGTGACTTTCCTAAAAATACTAATTCAAACTTTACAGTTAGACTAGCCAGATATGTAGATTTTACAGAAGGACAATGGGAAGTTGCTCTAAAAGATATATCGTTTTTAAATAATTGGCCAAATGTAGTAGAAGGGATAATAAGCATCACAAAAGCGGAACTTAATGGGAGATTTCGTCGTTTCGACATAAAAATTGGAAATGGAAGATACGAAGATATAGATGAAGTAATTCAACGAGCTCATGATGTTCTAAAATCCTTCAATTTCCATCCAACTATAGAATTCGAATACGACAAAATATCCAACAAATCTATGTTGTATGTAAGAGATTCGAGTGTTCAGGTTTCGTTTTCACAAGATTTCGCAAATATCTTAGGATTAGATCCGAAGATAACTTATAATGTGGGAAAACACGGAAACATCACATCTCCGGATATCAACTATGGATTTACATCATTATACGTATATTCATCAATTGTAAGTAACAGACTCGTTGGAGATGCAAATGTACGATTGTTACGAGTTGTCCCAGTAAGTGGAAAGAAGTTCTCTCGAGTTTATACAGAATTCAGTCAAGCGCATTACGTTGAAGTAGATAAAATTTCTACTGATGTGATAGAGACCCTTATAACAAGTGATGATGGAGAAAAAGTACCATTTGATGGAGGGAAGGTTATACTAACGGTTCATTTCAGAAAGAAACAATGAATTCCATATTAATTCCATATACTCCAGAAGACTCAAAAAACTTTTACATTCAATATTACACGTCTAATCAAACAGGAAATGGCGGATTGACACCATATAAAGGAAAAAGAGTGATGGGAAATGGACGACTATCAGGAATATTTAAAAAATTAGCAAAAGCTGTTGCGCCTCTAGCAAAAAAAACGGCTATCTCATTAGGGAAAAAAGGGTTAGATGCTGCATCCAATTATCTTAATAACATGGTAGAGAGACCAAAAGAAGAAGAAGAAGAAGAAACAGATGAAGTAGTAATTCCAAGAGTTAGAAAACCTGGGAAAAGAAAATTAAATAACCGTAGCAAACCTGCAAAACGACGGAGAAAAGCCACTCCAAATATTTTTTAAAATTTGAAATGTTTTATATATTATTATCTCAATATTTTTAGTTCATTTCATTGACATACATCAATAGTGAAAGATGAGTTCTGGAGAGATTGGTTCAACAGGTTTGAAAATAACGGGTTCTCCTTTTACGATAAACGAAAGTTTGGGTATATTTGATGTTCCGGGCACACATAGTTCGGTGGAGCACGGATATTATAGTGAATTAGGTCCGTCACGACTCAGTGAATATGGACCAATTGAAATTGAAATACCTGGAGATGTAGATCACTATATCGATTTAAGTAATTCATATTTGCAAATCGAAGGAAAAGTAGTCAAGGACGATGGTTCCAATTTAGACAATACTGTTGGTAACGTAAATGTTGTACCAGGGGATGCGTTTTTTCATTCGCTAATCAAAACAGCAACATTCAAAATTAATGGATCCGTTGTTGAACATTCAAGTGATTATCCTATGAGATCGTTTATAGAAACCCTTCTCAATAATAGCAGAGAAGCAAAACAATACCAATTAAAAGCAGAAGGATGGTTTCAAGATGATAATCTTGCAAAAGATGGTGCGGATTTCGATAATACTGCGTCTACAGCAAGAAAGAATCTTATTAGAGGATCAAACACATTTGAGTTTTTTGGACGACTCCATCTTAGCATTTTTCAACAGGAAAGATATCTCATTCCAGGATTGAATTGTAAATTAGAACTAGACCGAAGTAAACCAAGTTATTGTTTGATGGCAACAGGAGCTGCTCCTGGAGGAGGGGGAAAAGTAAAGTTGACGAAATGTGTACTTCATCTTCGAAAATTAAAAATCAACCAAACAATTCAGCTTTTACATAACGAAAAACTACTTAATGGTGTTAATGCAAAGTATCCTCTTTCTCGGGTATACACCAGATCTTATAATGTGAATACTGGATTAACCCATACTCAAATTAAAATTGCTGATAACACACTTAGACCAAATTTAATACTTGTTTCACTTTCATCACACGATGGAGAAAATGGATCATACAATCGTAATCCTTTCAAATTTGGTCATTACGATGTGAGTCATGTAGAACTACAAATTGATGGACTACCTTTTGGAAAACGATATACTCCAAATTTTGAAAATAGAATGTATACTCGACCATATGTACAACTTCTAAATGCAATGGGAAAAGATCTTTCTTCTGAAGGAAGTGGAATTGGACTGACTGAATATGAAACTGGACTTGCAATATACGCTTTCGATTTGACAGGAGATCTCTCATCCGAAGGATTTCATTTAATGAGACATGTTTCACTAACAATCGATATCGGTTTTCGGACTGCAACACCAGAAAATGTCTATCTTAATACATATATACAAAAGGATGGAATGATGGAAATCGCTTCTGACTTTAGCGTTCGACTCAGTGGTGGAAGCATATTCTAAGGATGAATACAGCAAATATTTTCGATGTTCTTTCCCAAGATCACATGACTAATAATCATTTTTTTGCTGTCTGTGCAAGAAATGAATTTATAGAACAATTTTTATCGAATGAAGGAATATATATTTTTAACACACACTATTCTTATCAACCAGGAGAACACTGGATAGGAGTTATTCGAACAAAATCCGAAATTAATTATTTCGATTCAACAGGACAAGATCCTTCAACATATCCAGATGTCGCTCAAATCTTAAAACTTTCTGGAATAAAGTTAATTAAATGGAATGATGTTCTACTCCAAGGTTTTCTTTCAACAACATGTGGAGATTACTGTCTTCTCTTTGCAATATTTTGGAGCAGAGGATTTTCAATAGAAGATTTTTTAACAGTTATGCTAAAAATTTCTGAAACAGATACACGAGATCATGTAGTTCGAAAAACTATACTAGATAGATATGATTGGAATGGAAAAATTAGTAAAAGTCTTAATAACGAAGAAAATGAAGGTTTTGACAATGTACATATTCAAGGAACTTCCCAAATTGTTAAATTACTAGAAGAACTGACATAAAATTTTTTTTCTATATTTTACAATTGAATATACATATATACTTTATATCGAAATAAACTTGGTAAAAAATACAACCGAATGTTATTTACTTTTTTGATATAAGTTTTATATATTGATATACTCTCGCTGAGTTGGAGTTATCCTCAAAATAATCCACATATTAATCCATGTATGCCTCTTTACTAGTTCATCATCTTCATCTATTTACTGGTCGAGAGGCTGTTATGGAATGGTTAAGCCAAACCAAACAGGAGAATTCCATAGGTAAACCTAGGAAAACAATCAGGTCGAATGCCAAGGCGCTTGTCCACACAACAGCCCCTGAAAACAGCGACACTCAACGAACTTAATCGCGAGTAGCCGACTAACAGAATTCTAGCTGAAGCATACAAGCCTTATGGTATCAACGCTCGATCGACCCAAATTCTCAAATATAAGTAGGCATCAAGAGATGGTTAATGAGGCAGAATATTCCATCAGATCATGCAATGCTTATATAGTGAATTGAAGAATGATGGGTGTGTCCAAAGGAATTAATGAGGCGAAAATAGCAAACAGATTTTCGCGAAATTGAATTTCGCGAAAGTTGACTATATAATATATATGATGTGAAATTTCGCGAAATCCAATTTCGCGAAAGTCACTTTCGCGAAATTCAATTTCGCGAAAGTTGACTATATAATATATGATGTGAAATTTCGCGAAATCCAATTTCGCGAAATTCACTTTTCGCGAAATTCAATTTCGCGAAAGTTGACTCTATAATATATATGATGTGAAATTTCGCGAAATCCAATTTCGCGAAATTCTCTTTCGCGAAATTCAATTTCGCAAAAGTGGACTATATAATATATATGATGTGAAATTTCGTGAAATCCAATTTCGCGAAAATGTAAGCATAGAGGAATGTTTTGTAATCTATTTATAAATTTTCATTAAACTCACTCAAGCGTTTTACAGACGTTCAACTATATAAAGCAATCGAGAACAAAACATTATTATCATAACACTCTTCATAAGCTAACAGAATTCTGAGAAGGGTAAAATGTCAGAATGGAAATGTACAGATAGTTGTCTTCAAATTTGGGCTACACCATGGGAATATTGTACACACGGACTACTTTCCTGTACATGTGGATATGTATATGATGGATTAGCACAATGTGTACATTGGTAAGTACATTTTGAAATTTTAAATTCTAAAGTTTTATATGAATATATAATTATTCATTTTATATACATCATCTTTTCTCAATTTTCAATGGATTTTAAAAAAATATTAAACAGGTATCAAGAAGATGGTAAGGAAACTGATGAAAAAACGACTCGAAAGAAACAAACTCTCAAAATAGTGAAACGGAGTTGCAATTGGATTTACCATTGGATTATCCTATAGATGGATTACCTTCCTGTAAATGTGGACAAGACGTATACGATGGCTTAGCTCAATGTATATTTTGGTAAGTAGATTTTGAGAATTTTAAATCCAAAGATATATAGTTATCCATTTATTTCATCCTTTCTCAATCCTCAATGTTTTATATATTTAAACAGTGATGATGCAAAACAAAAAGAAGTTGATGAGAAAAGCGAGTCAAGCATCACATACTTCTATCTCGATAAGAAAGAATTACAATATTCTGAAGTGACAAGCTCTTCAACTCCACAGAAAACTGGCAATTAGTATTTATAAGAAAGAATTTTTTTTTTTTGAATGAATATATATATGCAAATCAATAGAACCTTTAGAAATAAAATCTTCATCTCCAAAGATGGAGAATTTATATTTTATTGTATATTTTAAGATACTATTATTAAAATAAAATCAATACAATATTCACATATCATTTTCATTGTGGAATAAAAATTTAGAAAAAGCATGAAAATTAGATTACAACTTTAGCAGCAGCATGTGATTATGATAAAAAATTTTGACATCCTGTAATTTGTCTACAGAAAAACTTTCATTTCCATACTCTCTTTCTTTATTACTTGGATTATATAATCTTAAGGCTCTTGGTATGAATAAGATATCAGTTATATTTTCCTTAAGATTTTCAGATGATGTCTGAGTTGTCATTCTGCTCACTGGAATAGTGGTAACGTCCGTAATTGCAATGTTGGTAGGAATTGTGGAAATGTGTGTAGGTCTGATGGTGGATCTTTCTACAGAAAAACTTTCATTTCCATATTCTCTTTCTTCATTATTCGGATTATATAATCTTGAGGTTGTTGGTACAAATGGGATATTAGTTATATTTTCCTTAAGATTTTCAGATGATGGAAGAGTTGTGATTCCACTTGCTAGAATGATGGTATCGAGTGTAGTTGTGGTGGTAGTAGGAATTGCACTAGCGAGTGTAGTTGTGGTGGTAGGAATTCTGGATGTGTGTGTAGTTCTGATGGTGGATCGAGTAGTGGAAGTATTAATTGGTGCTGTAAATCTACCATTATTTTCTTCGAAAAGTGGATGATGACAAACAAACTTAATAGGCAATGCTCTCCTTCCACAAAACCTTGAACGAGCTGAGTTGCCTACACAATATCTCGCTAACCGTGAAGATGGATTAGCCCATTGAACAAGTCGTTCAGTAATTCCCAACCTTTGAATAATTTCATAACTAGCTATACCATAAGTACAATCCGAGGGGTTATGTTCTAATTGAATTATATTTCGTAAAAATTCACCGTTAACCGAAAAAAATCCAAAACTAATAAATAGTATTGGAGAAATTTGAAATATATCATCTAGTTTTCTATAAAGACTCTTCATGTCTTCTCAAAAGAATTTTTTCATAATGAATAAATCATTCGACTTTCCCCTTTCTTATTACTCATCTTTAAAGAGTTTTATAACGAAGGGAGACTTAACCGATTCCACGAATAGACACGCCCGAACTCGTCCAACATCAGCGTTCATTCAACCGAAACGACATAACACCGTTCACCCCACCGGTCGCCAACCCAACCCCAACCATTCGACGATCGATCGCTCAACTCGTCGACACCCGAACCCCAAACCCATCGCATCGAAACCCGAAACCATCGCCCTCTTCACCTCATCCTTCCCACAATTCTTCTCGACCAGCACCGCATCCTTCCCACAATTCCTCTCAAACTTCATAACCTTAGCTCCCAACACTCACACACCTACCCCCCCAAACTTTCCATCAGACAACACCATTCTCCGAGGTTCTCGGGCTAAAATGTACCCAAAATCCCACAAGTGCAAACGTGTGTAGATCTGCTCTCTACATACTACTTATAACCAGATCTGAACTGGAATTTTATAGACATTCATAAATGTTTATAAATGAATTGTTGCTAGCAATTACTAGTAAGTTATTTTACAACCATGAACAATTTTAAATGATTTATATGAAACAACAATAAAGAGCATACTAACACTAATAGATTAATAGTTTTAAATAATCCTAAAATTAGTTTAATGTAATAATAATTTTATTTAAGAATTGTTATCCAATGATCCAACTTGCTAAAAACTTATTTAGTCTTACAGTCAGTTCATTATCATTGTAATTATTATTGTAGTTATTAAAAACAATATAAATAAAAACATACACTAAAACTACAACTAATACTTTAGATGATATAGCGTATTATACTTTATAGCATTGTAGGAAAGAATTCTCTTTGTTACTCTATTAAGATCACCATTGTACTTTATTTTTACTAAATACACAAAAACATCATTTTGCTTGGACAACATTTAAAATCATTTTAATTTATTATATCATATCAAAGTAACATCGGCGCATTTACTAAAATATGGCTTGAATTTTCTCAACCTTGAATAACTATTACTGAAGCTGCAATCCAATCATAATACTCAAGTGTTACTTAGCTCTGCAGCTAAACAAACAGTTTACACCTGACATCTGTCAGATTTTTGTTATAACATAAAAGTGTATATGATGGCCGAGTTCAATGGACGGTTAGATGCTAACTATATGGATGGTAGATAACATGACAGATGATGATGTATTATACCCTAATATAATTGAGTGATATTTTAGGGCAAAGAGAATATCACCACTTTAGATATAATAAAGTGTGACTTACACGCTGGGACTGATCACAGAGATACCTCTAAAGTATACTCCAACATTGGACTGATGTATTTATCATTAAGTGAGTACAGACCTGCCTTAGAATTTCTGACTGAGGCCGTGGATATTCAGAAATCTGTGTATGGAGAAACTTCTATTTGTTCCGACATTGCTAGCAGCTACGATAACATTGGAAATGCATATAAATCCCTGGGTGACTATAAAGCCGCATTAGAATATCACACCAAGTCTTTGGATATGACCAAAGCTGTGTATGGAGAAACTGCTAGTCATTCTGATATTGCTCGCAGCTACAATAACATTGGAAATGCATATCGCTCCCTGGGTGACTATAGAGCCGCATTAGAATATCACACCAAGTCTTTGGATATGATGAAAGCTGTGTATGGAGAAACTGCTAGTCATTCTGGTATTGCTCACAGCTACAATAACATTGGAGATGCGTATAACTCCTTGGGTGATTATAGAGCCGCCTTAGAATATCACACCAAGTCTTTGGATATGACGAAAGCTATGTATGGAGAAACTGCTAGTCATTCTGATATTGCTAGCAGCTACAATAACATTGGAAATACATATTGCTCCCTGGGTGACTATAGAGAAGCATTAGAATATTACACCAAATCTTTGGATATGAAGAAAGCTGTGTATGGAGAAACTGCTAGTCATTCTGATATTGCTCGCAGCTACAATAACATTGGAAATGCATATGACTCCCTGTGTGACTATAGAGCAGCATTAGAATATTACACCAAGTCTTTGGATATGATGAAAGCTGTGTATGGAGAAACTGCTAGTCATTCTGATATTGCTAGCAGCTACAATAACATTGGAAATGCATATGACTCCCTGTGTGACTATAGAGCAGCATTAGAATATTACACCAAGTCTTTGGATATGATGAAAGCTGTGTATGGAGAAACTGCTAGTCATTCTGATATTGCTAGCAGCTACAATAACATTGGAAATGCATATCGCTCCCTGGGTGACTATAGAGAAGCATTACAATATCACACCAAGTCTTTGGATATGAGGAAAGCTGTGTATGGAGAAACTGCAAGTCATTCTGATATTGCTTGCAGCTACAATAACATTGGATATGCATATGACTCCCTGGGTGACTATAGAGCAGCATTAGAATATCACACCAAGTCTTTGGATATGAGGAAAGCTATGTATGGAGAAACTGCTAGTCATTCTGATATTGCTAGCAGCTACAATAACATTGGAAATACATATTGCTCCCTGGGTGACTATAGAGAAGCATTAGAATATTACACCAAATCTTTGGATATGAAGAAAGCTGTGTATGGAGAAACTGCTAGTCATTCTGATATTGCTCGCAGCTACAATAACATTGGAAATGCATATGACTCCCTGTGTGACTATAGAGCAGCATTAGAATATTACACCAAGTCTTTGGATATGATGAAAGCTGTGTATGGAGAAACTGCTAGTCATTCTGATATTGCTAGCAGCTACAATAACATTGGAAATGCATATCGCTCCCTGGGTGACTATAGAGAAGCATTACAATATCACACCAAGTCTTTGGATATGAGGAAAGCTGTGTATGGAGAAACTGCAAGTCATTCTGATATTGCTTGCAGCTACAATAACATTGGAAATGCATATGACTCCCTGGGTGACTATAGAGCAGCATTAGAATATTACACCAAGTCTTTGGATATGAGGAAAGCTGTGTATGGAGAAACTGCAAGTCATTCTGATATTGCTCGCAGCTACAATAACATCGGAAATGCATATCGCTCCCTGGGTGACTATAAAGCCGCATTAGAATATCTCACCAAGTCTTTGGATATGAGAAAATCTTTGTTTGGAGAAACTGCTAATCATGCTGATATTTCTGTCAGCTACAATAACATTGGAAATGCATATTATTCCCTGGGTGACTATAGAGTAGCATTAGAATATTACACCAAGTCTTTGGATATAATGAAAGCTGTGTATGGAGAAACTGCTAGTCATTCTGATATTTCTTGCAGCTACAATAACGTTGGAAATGCATATGACTCCCTGGGTGACTATAGAGAAGCATTAGAATATTACACCAAGTCTTTGGATATGAAGAAAGCTGTGTATGGAGAAACTGCAAGTCATTCTGATATTGCTTGCAGCTACAATAACATCGGAAATGCATATCGCTCCCTGGGTGACTATAGAGAAGCATTAGAATATCACACCAAGTCTTTGGATATGAGGAAAGCTGTGTATGGAGAAACTGCAAGTCATTCTGATATTGCTTGCAGCTACAATAACATCGGAAATGCATATCGCTCCCTGGGTGACTATAAAGCCGCATTAGAATATCACACCAAGTCTTTGGATATGATGAAAGCTGTGTATGGAGAAACTGCTAATCATTCTGATATTGCTCGCAGCTACAATAACATCGGAAATGCATATCGCTCCCTGGGTGACTATAAAGCAGCATTAGAATATTACACCAAGTCTTTGGATATGAGGAAAGCTGTGTATGGAGAATTTGCTATTCATTCTGATTTTTCTCGCAGCTACAATAACATTGGAAATGCATATGACTCCCTGGGTGACTATAGAGCAGCATTAGAATATCACACCAAGTCTTTGGATATGAAGAAAGCTGTGTATGGAGAAACTGCTAATTATTCTGATATTGCTCGCAGCTACAATAACATTGGAAATGCATATGACTCCCTGGGTGACTATAGAGCAGCATTAGAATATCACACCAAGTCTTTGGATATGATGAAAGCTGTGTATGGAGAAACTGCTAATCGTTCTGATATTGCTCGCAGCTACAATAACATCGGAAATGCATATCGCTCCCTGGGTGACTATAAAGCAGCATTAGAATATTACACCAAGTCTTTGGATATGAGGAAAGCTGTGTATGGAGAAACTGCAAGTCATTCTGATATTGCTCGCAGCTACAATAACATCGGAAATGCATTTCGCTCCCTGGGTGACTATAAAGCCGCATTAGAATATCACACCAAGTCTTTGGATATGACAAAATCTTTGTTTGGAGAAACTGCTAAACATGCTGATATTTCTGACAGCTACAATAACATTGGAAATGCATATTATTCCCTGGGTGACTATAGAGTAGCATTAGAATATTACACCAAATCTTTGGATATGAAGAAAGCTGTGTATGGAGAAACTGCTAGTCATTCTGATATTGCTCGCAGCTACAATAACATTGGAAGTGCATAAGATTCCCTGGGTGACTATAGAGCAGCATTAGAATATTACACCAAGTCTTTGGATATGATGAAAGCTGTGTATGGAGAAACTGCTAGTCATTCTGATATTGCTCGCAGCTACAATAACATTGGAAATGCATATGACTCCCTGGGTGACTATAGAGCAGCATTAGAATATTACACCAAGTCTTTGGATATGAAGAAAGCTGTGTATGGAGAAACTGCTAATCATTCTGATATTGCTCGCAGCTACAATAACATTGGAAATGCATATGACTCCCTGGGTGACTATAGAGCAGCATTAGAATATTACACCAAGTCTTTGGATATGATGAAAGCTGTGTATGGAGAAACTGCTAGTCATTCTGATATTGCTCGCAGCTACAATAACATCGGAAATGCATATCGCTCCCTGGGTGACTATAAAGCCGCATTAGAATATCACACCAAGTCTTTGGATATGACAAAATCTCTGTTTGGAGAAACTGCTAATCATGCTGATATTTCTGACAGCTACAACAACGTTGGAAATGCATATTATTCCCTGGGTGACTATAGAGTAGCATTAGAATATTAAATTAAATCTTTGGATATGAAGAAAGCTGTGTATGGAGAAACTGCTAGTCATTCTGATATTGCTCGCAGCTACAACAACATTGGAAATGCATATGACTCCCTGTGTGACTATAGAGCAGCATTAGAATATTACACCAAGTCTTTGGATATGATGAAAGCTGTGTATGGAGAAACTGCTAGTCATTCTGATATTGCTAGCAGCTACAGTAACATCGGAAATGCATATAATTCCCTGGGTGACTATAGAGCCGCATTAGAATATCACACCAAGTCTTTGGATATGAAGAAATCTTTGTATGGAGAAACTGCTACTCATTCTGATATTGCTGGCAGCTACCTTAACATTGTCAGTACATATGACAATCTGGGTGACTACAGAGCAGCAGAAAAATTTATGAAGAAGTATTTAGATATGACGGAAACTGTGCAAAAAAAAAACTCTGTTCATCGCTTGATAACAAAGGCAAAAGGAATATCGGCAAAACACAACGAAAGATTCATGCCAAATGTATATTAATGTAATTGTGGAAGGATAGAAGAGTACTTATATTGTTACCTTATAAATAAGTTCTGGTTGTACTTACTAACACTATATACATACATAAAATATATTTATTTTCTTTTGTAGTCAACCCAGTAATACAGTGTCAGTATTGCTTATAAGGATAGGCCTCATTACACATACTTCCTTTGTAAATTATAAGCCTGCGGAGTTCTGCCACAGGAAAACGTGATTGGTAACACTAAATTGAATAAACCTTTAAAAAGCTATGAAAATACGTACACTAGATGAATGCATGATGTTACATGGGTTATTAAAAGTTTTCAAACAACATTTTGTCAATCAACAATTTTACTTCTTGTGCTTCCCGTTTGTGCAGGATTCAGAACAGCCTGTAAACAGTCACAGTTAATTTAGTTGTCATTGGGTAAGTTTCTTTACCCGATGAATTTGAGTAACTTAAGGTAGTTTAGATCTTGACTACAATAACATCTGTGTTTGTTCGTATGAAGCCAGCAATAGCAAAAAATATTGCATCAAGTTAGGTGATTGGAATACTAGAATATTGTAATATACTGTTTTAGGGGCTTTTCAGAGTGTGGGGACATATGAAGTTGTCTTTAGCTATTTTATTTTGGAAAATTTGCTTCAAGATAGAAATGAATATTAACTTTATTTACTAGCAGTGTGTAAAGCCAACCAGATCATAGAAATAAGGATAAAATGATAAAGGGGAAAGCTGTCTATGAAGGAAAAAATAAAATAGTAATTTGCACATCAGGGTAGTGTAGCTGCAAATATCAAATGTGTCACTCAATCTTATACAGTGAAGCCTGGAGGACTGGCGAGCAGAGATATGATAGCTTAAACAATGTTGTGGAGTTGTTTGACCTTGACCACATGTTTTGCACACTTTGAATCTAGTTAGGTGTTTTTAGTTTTGTAATGTTTGCATATATATGCAACTGGTCAGTATATGATTCTATCCATGGGTATACGATATGGAGGCAGAGGTTTTATTGCCTGTAGTAGGTCTGTTGATTGTTGTGAAACATTGGTGTACAAAGCTGGAGCTGCATTAGACATTATTGGAATTATCCATCCTTGATAAAATCTTACAAGGCTCTTGGCGTTCACTTTATGACGTTTCAGGGTAAGTAATCTATTAACAACAAACCTAGATTTATCTATGACTAAATTAATATGCTCATTGAAGTGCACATTATTATCCATGGTCAGTCCAAGAAGCTACGCGGATTGAGTTTGATAGATATGAAAGTCATTGAGTTTTAGTACAGTAGTTGGTGCAGTGACATGTTTAGCTGTATAGTAAAGACCATGTACTGTGTTTTGGTAGTTTTAAGTTGTTGTACCAGGAAACTGTTTCATTAGCTACGTCCTGCATGCGGTTCTTTTGTAATGAAATTATATGTTCTCTCCCTG
Source organism: Watersipora subatra (assembly GCF_963576615.1). Classification (NCBI taxonomy): domain Eukaryota; kingdom Metazoa; phylum Bryozoa; class Gymnolaemata; order Cheilostomatida; family Watersiporidae; genus Watersipora; species Watersipora subatra. The sequence continues at coordinate 28,973,586 of NC_088713.1, forward strand.
ATTTATTGTCTTTTAGCACATTATTCTTTTCAACATGTTGATTAAGTGTAGTGCCATCAACAAACATTCTTCTATCAGTTGGTGATCAAATACATAAATATTCCACAGAGTTGGTATCAGTACAAAATATAAGTGAATTGACGAGCTTCATCCTGAAACACATTAAAGCTGTATCTCAATGTACTACTGCACACATTATTTAGCACAGTTATACATTGATTTTATAATTAATTTTTAATTATAAAATTAAGTAACTTTAATTATTGAATTAAAATTAATTAATCGATTTGGTAATTAAGTAATTATTAACTGCCAATTAATCAATTATTAACTAATTTTAATTAATTACCAATTAAATATTAATTAATAACTAATGATTTAATAAATTAATTGGTAATGCAAATCTTAGCGACTATGGAGTGACTATGTGACTAAAGACAATAGCTATAAAATTTAATATATCCTCAATATTGTATAATATAGCAGAACATAAATGTTATTATCAGGTTGTTCATATTTGCATGTTGACTCCGTATAGATGCAAGGAAATGGAAGACTTTCTTTCTTTTTCTTTTTAATTATTGAATTGATCAACTAATTTAATAAATAAAGATATTTTTCCTTTTCTCTGAGAAAAGAAAATTAGAAAATAATTAAAAAAAATTTCTGTGTATTGAAAAATTAAGTAATCTATTTAATTAATTGATATACCCTACAGGATGAATTCATTCGCAGAGTTATATTTCACGAAAATTGAAATTTCATGCATATTCGCGGATTAATTTATTCGCGGCTGAACTCTTTCACTTTCTAGGAAGATTTAACTCTATTGCGGATAGCAATAGAGTTAACTCAACGCATGCGCACATTGCGTGTTTCGGTTTCTATTTAGCTTACAACTACGGGTCGATTGTGCTAAGCTATAAATTTTTTGCTGCGTTCGGAGGTTTTCACGAATATTCATCGATTTTTAGGCCTTTGATAAACCAACAATTTGTGGTAAGTAATGAGTTTTTTCAAAACCATTTACTAAATTAGTTGAATTTTCCTTTGGTTCTTCGGTAATATTGAAGAACCAAAGGAAACACTATTTGTTTTAGTGTGAGAGAGAGAGAAAGATCTTTCATCATACACGGAACCACAATGACTGCAAGGGTGGTAGATGTCATTCTTAGAAGATCACCAATCATTCAGGGAGATCTTGAAAATGAGGTAGAAGTGACTGCAGCTGCTAACGAGGAGAATATATCTGTTTTAAAAAAGGAACAAAAACGCCTTTACGAGCACAAATCTTTGGCCAACCGGCAGAACTTTGCAATAGTAAGCAATGAGGAGAGTTCTGATGATAACTTCCTTACCAGTCATGTATTAGTGAGAGAATCGCCTTTAACATCTACCTACGACAGTGACAGCGATATAGAGCTGCTATTACCAAAATAACTAATCAGAGAGCGCCCTTACACGCTAGTATTCACTTATCAAGAGCACCAGTTTAATCTTATTGCTAGACAACCGCCATATGGACTAAACTGTTTATATTTACTCCATTCATCGTTTGTAAAATTTTATTTGTATTTGAAATATTTTATTTGTACACGCAAGTTTGTTATGAATTATAGTATATCTATACATGAAATAAAATATATGATTTAATCATTTTTGCTGCAGCGATATCAAGGAGTTGTTGCCGATGAAGGTGTCTAGGTTGACTGGTTTCTTCTCTGCCAATATTCCTGCCTTGAAGAATATTACTACTTGTCTCTAGTTTTCGTAATCGGAGTAGGTTGTTTTATTCTCAATCTGCAGTAAACACAAAAAAGAAAAAATAATAATAAGTGTTAAGGAAGTACAAAAACAATAGCTGAAGTATTTGATGAAAGCTATCAGTTTTTAAACAAAAGAATTAACTAATGCAGTTAAATATGGAAAAACGTATTTTCACTTCAAATCAAATACATACCATAATGTCCAGATCAGAATCATGATCGTCCTCAACTTTGGTATTAGAGGTTTGTACGAGTTGATTTCAATGTAAAAAGACTAGGAGAGACATTTTGCGATGACGAAGCCATGCGGAATAACTTGTGAAAACCTTGAATAATTTTGTAAAGTTTGATGCAATGGCAATAAAACTCGAAGCCCGGCGATGATTTTAAAGAAGTTTTGGAACTCGGTTACGTTTAGTACTTCATATACTTAGCATATACTTCATACACTTAGTACTTCATACATACTTAGCATATCTTGTGACAACCTTGAATAATTTTGTAAAGAAATGTGATGCTTTGGCAATGGTGTTAGCTCAAAGCCCAGGCAATGATTTTAAAATTGCTTTGGAACGCAACTACGTTTAGTATTTATATTAAAAATTAGCCTAGCGGCTAGTTTTTAATTTGATGCAGTAGTTATTCTCCCTTGTGACTAAAAATAGAACTAATTGTTTCACGGAATTTAATAATTCGCGGAATTGACTGCTTGCGAAATCGTGAATTTTTATAACCAACGAATATTTTCGTCCTGTAGGGTAGTTAATTATATAGTTTGCAATTGCAGCTACAGTTTTGCAGTTACAACTGCAAACTACATGCATTGCAAACAACAGTTTGCAATGCATGTAGTTTGTCGAGCATCAATGATAGCCTAAACAATGTCCATCATTTTGGTAGTGGTAATTCGCTGTCATGTATAGCTTCATCTATATATTTTCCAGAGCTGCTCTCAAATCATGGTGATTCGAATATTCGAATATTTGAAACAAATCATATTGTACTGATTTGACACAAATGGTGATTTGATTTGATTCGACTTTAAAGGTTTTGGAAGTAACTTGATTCGATTTAAAGTTTGATAGTTTAAAGTTATAGATTTAAAGTTAGTGATAGTCGCTGCGAGACGAGTATTACAACAAGAAAGACGTTACCTCATGCAAAATTAAACAGAAAAGTGGAAACGGAAACAAACAACAGCTTGGGTTTATGATAGTGTGAACTTTGTTACCACTGGTGACCACCGAAGTACTGGGGCATCAACGCCAGGATAAGACAATATAGTGAACCAGCCATTAGTGAAAATACTCATAGCAAGGTACTCATAGCAAGGTACTGATAGTGTATTCTGACATTGCTGACAGGTGCATTGATCAACAAAGAACAATCTCTCCATAACATCTGGTCTCAAGGATCTCCTATCTGAAAGTGGTGTCAAGGGTCTATGAAGAGGTAATGGTGTGAATGTAATAAAGATAGCCCCAGAAACTGCTATGATGTTCTTAGCCTACGAACAGGTAAGGAACTCTCTGGTTAAATGATTGGTCTTTTTTCTAAGGATCAACCTGTAGTTTTAAGGATATCTCCTTCTCTGCAGTTGTAAGGACTGATAAAGATGGTGGAAAGAACAGAGAAGATAACTCCTTTTAGAGGTGGGACACGAACAGGTAAGGAACTCTCTGGTAAAATGATTGGTCTTTTTCTAAGGATCAACTTGTAGTTTTAAGGAAATCTCATTTTCTGCAGTTGTAAGGACAAATAATGATGGTGGAAGGATGGGAGACGATAACTCCTTTTAGAGGTGGGACACGAACAGGTAAAGAACTCTCTGGTAAAATGATTGGTCTTTTTCTCAAGATCAACTTGTAGTTTTAAGGATATCTCATTCTCTGCAGTTGTAAGAACTGATAAAGATGGTGAAAAGAAGTGAGACGATAACTTTTTTTTAGATTGATTCATTGCTGGCTCGTCAGCTGGTGCCATTGTTCAAACAGTCATTTATCTATTAGAGGTGGGGCACGAACAGGAATTGTCTTTCCTCCTCATTCTTTTCCTTTTTAATTTTGATCCTCACTCTTTTTCTTCTTATTCTACTAGAACTGAATAAGAAGTACGCTTGACTAATATAAATCTGTAAACCAGCTTGCAATAAGTATTGTAGCTTTATGGAGCCACTTTGTAGCTTTATGGAGCCAACTTGTGGTATGTATTTGAAAATTTGAAACGAGCGACTACAAGTACTATAGTGCCTTGTGGTTTTAGCACTGATCAAAGACTTCTCTCGCGATAAAATCAGAAAAAAGTACAGCCAATACATCTGAGGGGAATTTCAGGTGCAGCAGCTGCTGAAAAATACCCGCCCTGCAGAAGTCAACAACTCAATGAAGCTCCAACTCTGTATTATGTTGAGGCACAAGAACATTTTGAGACCGGATGCCTGTTCCGTCATCGCATAGCGATGTTCAAGTTACTGACCCCCTGCATATTCAGTAGGAGTTTAACAGCATGATGCTGCTCTAGTGGTATTTGTATTTGGTCTTTTACTCATGATTTCATCTTATGCTCAGAACACACTGCAGGTTTTTCATCTATATAGTACATGCATGAGAAGTAAGTATTTGATCTTTGTACGTCAATTGACCAGATATTCTAAATGGAGTTTTTCATTCCCTGCTCTTTTATTAACTCTTTCCTTTGAATTTGATAAAATATATCGTTTTGGAAGAGCTCTGTGATCTGAACTGGAGTGACCAACCCATGGTCGCAGACATCATTGGACCAAGCCCTCCTATCATCATGTCATTATCTTGATTTTATTTATGCTAATATTATTATTATTGGTATTATTATGTATAACTTTATCCTTTGACTTGGAGGCATACGTTGTTAGAAAAAAAAGAAAGACAACTCTTTGCCTAATGCGTACACTCGCATCTATAGATTTCTAGAGCTTTTTACAGAAAAAAAAGAAATGTAAAAGAAAATATAATGACTTCATCCAGAAAAATATGAAAAATATTTGAGGTAATCCAATTTAGAGCCTTGTAAACATCAGTCTATGATTTACAGTTTGAATGAAAAACCTTTCCATCAACAGCCATATATAGGGTCTATTTGTATTTTCAAATGAGTTTTTAGCTGCCTACTCTCTATGATAGATATGCGAAGTGCTTGATTACTAAACATTTTATGCATTACTTTATTGTTGCCAATTTCTAAACATGTTTGATATTTCTCTCACAAGAACGTGAAATATAAAAATATGTATGTCTCAAAAACATTTGGAAAACTGCCTGACCTCTGTCATGACCTCTTTGCAATGACTCGTATAAAGCATAATGGGAAACACCAAAGTTGAAGTTAGGATTGTGAATTTGCTTCTTGACGTGGTAGTCATTCAAAAGAGCCAAAGAAGACAAACTCATACTACAATATTTACTACAGAGCTATGCCGGTGCCTTTATCTAAAGTTATGGTTGGAGGTTAGCACAATATTGCATTGTACGTGACTTAAACTTTTGACATTCTGCTTATCAGCACAACACTTTTGCACCTGCGCTGATCATCAACCATTGAATAGCTGTTGGCATTTTAGTTAATGTTTATCGGCTCACCTAAGGATCTGTTATCGCACACAAAACTGCCAGGGTACTAGTAAGTACACAACTAAAGCACTAGTATGGCACTGTATTTTAGTATGGCACTGGCCGTACAGAACCCACAGCAGGAAGGAGTTTCACTTTACACATCCAATATCATGCACAAGTGCTATTATTATAGAAAGATTTTAATAATCAAATCTTACACATTTTTAGGATGTAAATGTTATATACTTATTCTATATTGTTGTTTGACAGTTTGTCCTACCACTTCTGCAGATTATATTTCTTAATTATACATCCCATTTATGTGCTAGTAATCTCATGTGATGGCTAGTGCTGGAACAATATTAAAAATTCGTTTCGGTACGATATGATGGCGTAGTTAATCGATATATCGAAATATCGGCTATGTTATTCGGAGTTGTTTTACCTGCCAGAAAAATGCTGCCATGAGAGAACAACTCCCTAATGAGTCCATGTCAATATATTTCTCAAAGTCTGTATATCTGTTGGTTTTTCGGCTATAACTATTATTAGAACAGCTGAGCTGTACAACAATGCAGACAACAATGCAGAATGGTAAATCATGGCTTACCTCCATTGGAAGCCTAACCTTATTAACTAGCTTAGTGGAGTTTTTCATTGGCAATATGCCAGGCTACAAGCTTGAAAGGTACAGTTGTTTGACAAAGTTTTAAAACCTTTACAGTTGTTTTTATTTTTCTCTTAATTTACTTTAACTACACAACACACTTCTCTCATGATATGTACTTTGAAAGTTATAATGACAAATGTTGTTATATGTTAAATACAAATCAATTTTTTGTTCAAAGACTCTTCTATTACACGGGCAACGCCAGGTTGCACAGCTAGTACTAGTATAATTCTTTGGATAATCGAGTATCAAATCGAGTAGAATATATAATTATATTATCGTTGATATCGTCAAATATTGATGATATCCGATACTTCTATATGGGCAAAAAGCACTCGGTACGGTCGGTATCAGAAAGTGGTATCGCCGGTATACCGAAATATCGTAATATCGTCCCAGCACTAGTGATGGCTAAAGAATAAAAGCTTCAATAACAGAGATTGAAGCAAAAGCTCAGCTACCTAAATAATAACCAAAGTCGGACCATAGTACGGACAATCTATACACACAAATCAGTTAAAAACTAGCAAAAACTACTACTCATCAACTGATCATCTATAAAAGTTATAATTCTTTGCTTTTACGGCTGTCTATAAATTGATGGCTAGAAGTAACTGGTATCACTAATTGTAAGTAAAGTGCTGTTTTACATGTCTGAGATTTTGCTGCTTTGTACTTTTCCCATTTCCTAGTACTCTGCCAGTCCAGGGTGCCATGAAAGATTGTCAGGTGTAATAGCTATACACACAGCTATGCAAAAATACAGCAAGGTGGTTGAGTAGTAAAATTGGTAGCGTGCATGACTGGTAAGTTGAACATTCGAGTATGATTCACGTACTGTGACTAGTAGACTAGAATCATGCTCTGTAAAAGGTCATCATGTGTAATAACGATATGTACACAATTATTCTTATGGTGTGGAACGGTTGTTGAGGAGTGCATTGGTTGCGGGCTTGGCTGTGAATCCGAATATGTAGGCTCAATTCATGCGTGGTGCAATATTCTTTCCTATTGATTTATGCATGGTTTCGGACCATTGAATGGACAGACACAGCTCTTATTATAACAAAGATTTTAGAATGGGTCTGCAGGAATATGGACTAGTAAAGAAAACTTTCAGGAGTAGGGTGGAGACAACTTTTACTTCTAACGTATCTGCGCTGAACCAAAAGCTGCTGATGATACAGTCTGCTGAACTCAACAGGAAGAAGCTGAAACCAACTCACTTGTTATCTGATTATTGGTTGTAATATTCTCTGAACTTGCCGATAGTCTTCTAATAACGATAAGCAAAATGATATTGATCCAACGAGTAAATGATTTTATTACAGTAATAATATTATGTCTCTTTTAAGAGCAAAACACCAGCTGTCCTTTTTAAACCAAAATCTCACAGACCCCTTTTATTAGCGAACGACTTGACATTCCATTCTTATTAAAACTCGCCAATCATATTGATTGATGTGAAAACTAGTATTGATGGAAAACTAAACATTGCAGTCCAATAATCTAAACTTTAATAAAATTCTACATGTACTATGTAAAACATAATATATTTAAGAAACAGAAAGACACGTCTTCTTAACGAAAAAGACTAAATACAAAATGTTATCTCGAGAAAAAGTAACAACAAAAAACCGAAACAATATTACTTAAATGACTTTAACAGCTAGTTCTTGATTGGAACAAATATATTATTCTGATAAACAATTATGAACATAAATAAATCCTTCGAACATGTGAACAGTAAAACGTAAATTTGTTAAATTTCTGTCGGTATAAATTTTCTACAAATCTCATTAATGACGTTTATCGCCTTTTCTTGAGTCTATTTTAAATAAAGGCTTATGGAGTTGCTCTCTGACGGCTCTTTGTAAGATCATAACCCATCCAACTCATAGAAGGAGCAGCACATCTGTCCATATGACCAATATTAATACTTAATATTAATAATAGTTAATATTAATAATATTAATTAGTAATTACTATTTTTGATTAATTATTGTTATCTCACAAAAACAATAAATTGAATGATAAAGTGTCAGTGACTCATGTTGAAGACTATATAAGTATTGCAGTAGTAGCATATAGTGGCAGCTACAGCAGGTAGCAGGAAACTGGATATTTTCAAGTAATTAACAAAAAAGTACTTGTATTCATTATATAAAACTGCTAGGTGATTAATAATATATATAGTGAACAAATGGCATAGTTAAGGACTAGCCAATGAAGAGATGACATAGAAAGATATATCCAATGAACAAATGACATTGTGAAAGACTGGCCAATGAACAAATGGCAGAGCAAAAAACTAGCCATAAAAAGAAATGGAATAGTGAAAGACTAGCCAACAAAAACATGACATATTAACCCTAAGTTTTACAGTAATTTTTCCAATAAATAGGGTACATGATGACATACAAGAAACAAATCATAAAAGTGTATTTATGTAAGACTCAAAAACAGGTCCTTTTTAATTTTTTCATTTAAAAATTAATTTATGTAGATTTTGGTTAAAAAGAATTAGTAAGTTTTACTGTTTTAAAAAGAAGACAGGAAATTAGCACAAACCTGAAATTCTAGATGCATGTAAACAAAAAAGTTAAGTCATTGCTGCCTCAGGACTTCCAACACCCTTCAAAATAGTCATCGGCAGCAACGCAACAAACAAATTTCTATCGCGTCATCAGAAGAATCAGAAAATCAACTTAAGTCAATGTGACTCAAGTAACAGATAGACACATGTTCACCTGTTCACCCAATCCTATACAAACTATCTCATCTTGATATCAGCTAAATCTTTAATGTCAACATGGCCATAGGGAACATACTGCCTATTACTGCTACAAGGTAGAAAAAGCCATTGCATGGTACACGAGTTGACCTTGACATCCAATGACTTCAATCAAACTAGCTTAGCTATTCCGTATTTGCCACTGAGGAGTCTTCCACTTGATCAGAGTACCATAATCTCTACCATGTATACAACAGCAACTGAACAGATTGTCAGAGTGTAGATAAACTTACTTGCCAAGTTTAAACTTTTATGAAATAATGATTATGTCATGTAAATTATGTAAAAATTGAGTTACCAAAAGCTTTTCTTCTTGACTGTGAACCAGAGGTCAAAGTTCACAATCTAGGTCAACGTTTATTTCTCAGATGTTGTAGGTAAAGCATCACCAAGCTTCACAAAGTTACCAGAATAAAACTTTGCTTTAGCCTGTTTCTATCAGGTGTGCTGCCTTTGCAACCATAAAGCAAATGTAGAGCATTTTGCCATCTTACCAACGTAGTCAAGCAACATCACTTTTTCATAAGCACACATTGCAGCAAAAGGAGGTAATTACTGCAGCAACCCATTAGACTAAATCATGGAATAGTTTTAAAAAGAGGTTTTAGTAATTTTACTGAATCACATTTTGTGTTTTTCATCTTTTCCTTAAATCTATTCTACTAAACCTAGTTCATATGAACACCACTCATATCACTCTGTAGACAACCCATAGCCAATAGCTTACCAGTAGCATACAATAGCTTTACATAACTTTCTGTGCCCCTCTCTTCCTTAAATCCATTCTACTAAACCTAGTTCATATGAACACCACTCATATCACTCTGTAGACAACCCATAGCCAATAGCTTACCAATAGCACACAATAGCTTTACATAACTTACTGTGCGCCTCTCATCCTTAAATCTATTCTACTAAACCTAGTTCATATGAACACCACTCATATCACTCTGTAGACAACCCATAGCCATTAGCTTACCAATAGCACAAAATAGCTTTACATATCTTTCTGTGCCCCTCTCTTCCTTAAATCTATTCTACTAAACCTAGTTCATATGAACACCACTCATATCACTCTGTAGACCACCCATAGCCAATAGCTTACCAATAGCACACAATAGCTTTATATAACTTACTGTGTCCCTCTCTTCCTTAAATCTATTCTACTAAACCTAGTTCATATGAACACCACTCATATCACTCTGTAGACCACCCATAGCCAATAGCTTACCAATAGCACAAAATAGCTTTACATAACTTTCTGTGTCCCTCTCTTCCTTAAATATATTCTACTAAACCTAGTTCACATGAACACCACTCATATCACTCTGCAGACCACCCATAGCCAATAGCTTACCAGTAGCACAAAATAGCTTTACATAACTTTCTGTGTCCCTCTCTTCCTTAAATCTATTCTACTAAACCTAGTTCATATGAACACCACTCATATCACTCTGTAGACCACCCATAGCCAATAGCTTACCAATAGCACAAAATAGCTTTACATAACTTTCTGTGTCCCTCTCTTCCTTAAATATATTCTACTAAACCTAGTTCACATGAACACCACTCATATCACTCTGCAGACCACCCATAGCCAATAGCTTACCAATAGCACAAAATAGCTTTACATATCTTTCTGTGCCCCTCTCTTCCTTAAATCTATTCTACTAAACCTAGTTCATATGAACACCACTCATATCACTCTGTAGACCACCCATAGCCAATAGCTTACCAATAGCACAAAATAGCTTTACATAACTTTCTGTGTCCCTCTCTTCCTTAAATATATTCTACTAAACCTAGTTCACATGAACACCACTCATATCACTCTGCAGACCACCCATAGCCAATAGCTTACCAGTAGCACAAAATAGCTTTACATAACTTTCTGTGTCCCTCTCTTCCTTAAATCTATTCTACTAAACCTAGTTCATATGAACACCACTCATATCACTCTGTAGACCACCCATAGCCAATAGCTTACCAATAGCACACAATAGCTTTACATAACTTTCTGTGCCCCTCTCTTCCTTAAATATATTCTACTAAACCTAGTTCACATGAACACCACTCATATCACTCTGCAGACCACCCATAGCCAATAGCTTACCAATAGCACAAAATAGCTTTATATAGCTTTCTGTGTCCCTCTCTTCCTTAAATCTATTCTACTAAACCTAGTTCATATGAACACCACTCATATCACTCTGTAGACCACCCATAGCCAATAGCTTACCAATAGCACACAATAGCTTTACATAACTTTCTGTGCCCCTCTCTTCCTTAAATATATTCTACTAAACCTAGTTCACATGAACACCACTCATATCACTCTGCAGACCACCCATAGCCAATAGCTTACCAATAGCACAAAATAGCTTTACATAACTTTCTGTGTCCCTCTCTTCCTTAAATCTATTCTACTAAACCTAGTTCATATGAACACCACTCATATCACTCTGTAGACAACCCACAGCCATTAGCTTACCAATAGCACAAAATAGCTTTACATAACTTTCTGTGTCCCTCTCTTCCTTAAATATATTCTACTAAACCTAGTTCACATGAACACCACTCATATCACTCTGCAGACCACCCATAGCCAATAGCTTACCAGTAGCACAAAATAGCTTTACATAACTTTCTGTGTCCCTCTCTTCCTTAAATCTATTCTACTAAACCTAGTTCATATGAACACCACTCATATCACTCTGTAGACAACCCACAGCCATTAGCTTACCAATAGCACAAAATAGCTTTACATATCTTTCTGTGCCCCTCTCTTCCTTAAATCTATTCTACTAAACCTAGTTCATATGAACACCACTCATATCACTCTGTAGACCACCCATAGCCAATAGCTTACCAGTAGCACAAAATGGCTTTATATAACTTACTGTGTCCCTCTCTTCCTTAAATCTATTCTACTAAACCTAGTTCATATGAACACCACTCATATCACTCTGTAGACCACCCATAGCCAATAGCTTACCAATAGCACAAAATAGCTTTACATAACTTTCTGTGTCCCTCTCTTCCTTAAATATATTCTACTAAACCTAGTTCACATGAACACCACTCATATCACTCTGCAGACCACCCATAGCCAATAGCTTACCAGTAGCACAAAATAGCTTTACATAACTTTCTGTGTCCCTCTCTTCCTTAAATCTATTCTACTAAACCTAGTTCATATGAACACCACTCATATCACTCTGTAGACAACCCACAGCCATTAGCTTACCAATAGCACAAAATAGCTTTACATATCTTTCTGTGCCCCTCTCTTCCTTAAATCTATTCTACTAAACCTAGTTCATATGAACACCACTCATATCACTCTGTAGACCACCCATAGCCAATAGCTTACCAGTAGCACAAAATGGCTTTATATAACTTACTGTGTCCCTCTCTTCCTTAAATCTATTCTACTAAACCTAGTTCATATGAACACCACTCATATCACTCTGTAGACCACCCATAGCCAATAGCTTACCAATAGCACAAAATAGCTTTACATAACTTTCTGTGTCCCTCTCTTCCTTAAATATATTCTACTAAACCTAGTTCACATGAACACCACTCATATCACTCTGCAGACCACCCATAGCCAATAGCTTACCAGTAGCACAAAATAGCTTTACATAACTTTCTGTGTCCCTCTCTTCCTTAAATATATTCTACTAAACCTAGTTCATATGAACACCACTCATATCACTCTGTAGACCACCCATAGCCAATAGCTTACCAGTAGCACAAAATAGCTTTACATAACTTTCTGTGCCCCTCTCTTCCTTAAATATATTCTACTAAACCTAGTTCATATGAACACCACTCATATCACTCTGTAGACAACCCACAGCCATTAGCTTACCAATAGCACAAAATAGCTTTACATAAATTTCTGTGCCCCTCTCTTCCTTAAATATATTCTACTAAACCTAGTTCATATGAACACCACTCATATCACTCTGTAGACAACCCACAGCCATTAGCTTACCAATAGCACAAAATAGCTTTACATAACTTTCTGTGCCCCTCTCTTCCTTAAATATATTCTACTAAACCTAGTTCATATGAACACCACTCATATCACTCTGTAGACAACCCATAGCCAATAGCTTACCAATAGCATACAATAGCTTTACATAACTTACTGTGCCCCTCTCTTCCTTAAATATATTCTACTAAACCTAGTTCATATGAACACCACTCATATCACTCTGTAGACCACCCATAGCCAATAGCTTACCAGTAGCACAAAATGGCTTTATATAAATTACTGTGCCCCTCTCTTCCTTAAATCTATTCTACTAAACCTAGTTCATATGAACACCACTCATATCACTCTGTAGACCACCCATAGCCAATAGCTTACCAGTAGCACAAAATGGCTTTATATAACTTACTGTGCCCCTCTCTTCCTTAATTTTATTCTACTGAACCTAGTTCATGTGAACACCTCATATCACTCTGCAGACCACCCATAGCCAACAGCTTACCAATAGCACAAAATAGCTTTACATATCTTTCTGTGTCCGAACAGAACCTGAGTGCCTAAACACCTTCTCACAGGCTAAAAGAGACATCTATAAAAGAGAACAGCTCTAACGAGTCAGCCTCTGTCTAGCGGTCGATCTACCTCTCCTTCCTGAAGGACTTGTTGAGGCTACCTCTGCCTGCTGAGGCACGTTCCTCTGCCTCTGGAGCCTCCCTCTCTCCTCCTTCTGCCTCTGGAGCCTCTATTACTTTCTTACCTATAAAGCCTTCTTTTCCATCATCAGCTGATCCTCTTCTACTTCCTATCTCACCTACTGAGCCTCTATATATAAGGACTGCCATGACTCTCATTTGAATGTCGCAACTTGCAGCCATACGGACCGAGCAAGTAAGACCATTCAAGTAAGGGTGTAACTTTCATTGGCTATTTTAACACCTTTTTCATTAATATTATTGTTTAGAATTGTTAGTTGTGTATTTTAGTTGTCAGACCTATAGAATATAGAATTAACTTTTGCTGGTAAATTCTAGTATTTCTTACAACAGCTTAACACCTTCACTTGTACCTGAACCAGTAATAATCAAATTAGTTCCCACATGAAAAAGTAAAAGCGCACAAACTGAAAATTTTCAAAATTGAGTGAAATGACAAAGCAAATTTAACACTGAAGTTGTATGTGGATTTGGATTAGTTATGTATAACATAATGTAATTTCTCCACACCCGCACATAACACTATTTTAGCAATTAAGTTCATATTTGTTACTTTTTTACCGTAGGCATTAAATTACAACTAAAGAACGTTTTTCCACCTTAATATCTTGTTTAATGTGAGGTTTTTCATAATGTAGTAACGGATCAATTCGTATTTAGTTGCTTTATATAAGAAATAGTGCCTTAAGAAACGAGTAAATTGACATATGAGCTCAGTCTCTGAACGCATTCAGCTCGTATGTAGAGGTGTGACTGTACATGTATCGGCTAGTGACCTCGTCATTTCATCTGTCCATCGGAACTGAATGTCTATGGAGTTGCTCCTTCATGGCCTTTTTCATCACTATCACTCATTTCATAGTTTGCTCGTTAGTAAAGCATTTGCGCTTTTTGGGGCTACTCACTTAACTATACTACCCCTGGAACGGCATTGGCCTGTCTAAACCAATGAACTTCCGTGCAACAATTTGAGCGCCATCTTGATTACTGCTACATAGGCTGTAATTAGTGAAATGGCGGATCATAGTTATCCCCAAAAAAAACTCATTTATTTACTGGAAATCAGTGTTTTGCCATTAGTTGGTACCACTACGACAACCCTGAAACACGGAGGGTTAATGATATATCATTTCACAGGTGAGTTTAGCGTTTTAGTCATGCATTAGTAGCACTAGTACAGCAGTAGCTGTTTAGAAGAAACTTATGGCGCCTCACAGTGCCTCGCATTCCGTGTTCTCAACTCGAGTTGATGAACTCGAGATGCTGTTCAAAGAACTCGGCCTGGGTTTTTGATGAAGTCGAGTTGTGTTACGCAAAACTAACCAAGGTTTGTAAAAAAGCAAAGTGAGTAATTGGGGTGTCTTATTTACAGAACTGCATTTGCGCATATTATATAAATTTTAATAATCGATTAATAATAATAATTTAAATATATATACAAAATTAAATTATATATATGGTGATATTTGCGCATATATACTTATATAAATATAAAGAGACAAAAACAATTGTAGAATGTAAAAAGCAAACTAAAAAACTATCTATGTGGGGGCCAGGCCACTTCTTTTTCAAATGAAAAGGAGAGCAGGATAACCCTATCTGTCATAAAAATATTTTCTATTACTTTTCTCAACCTATGCAATATGATGCATGCAAAATATTCTTCAATATTTATATATTGCCTGTTTGCACGTTGCACTCTGTAATCTTGTTACTTATATACTTTCATGTTTAAATTACATCTCATCAATTGGCGGAGGCATAATAAACAAGCCGATCACTGTTGCCACTGTGACAAGGAATTTCACAGACTGTGATTGGATAATTGGAACAAAACGTCATAACCCGCCAGATTGCTCAGTAATGGCAGCCCAAACTAGGACTGTGTGTTGGGTGCCCGAGCGACTAACCTCAAGTGATTTAGCAGTTTTATCACTTCAAAAGATAAAAACGGTAACTGAACGTGCTGACCAAACATTTGAAATCATTTAAAACTATTGCTAGGTAAGGAAAACTAATTATTTTTTTGATCAAACCGAAGACCTCGTTCATTCACCACGATAGCCATTAATTCATTGAAAATTAAATCAGCCGTCAGCGTAGGTAGCAGTGAAAATTTAAAATCTATCTAATTTGATTACCACAGCTAGTTATTATGGATTACATAATTTCTTATAATCAAGCTCTACATTCTAATAAGCCTTACTAACGGAAAAAAGCCGATAATCTAAAGTTCTATGAGATGTAGAGCACCATCTACAAACAGTCAGATAGGTTCGTAGAAACCCTATGAAAGTCATCGGAGCAACTCGCAGTGTTTGACGTATGCAAATACTACACTGAATGCTTGATGAAGATTGTTATTGAGTCGAAATAACATAGAGCTTCTCAAGTTGCAAAGAATCTCAAACCCCTGAACAAACTAAGGTGAGATGATAGCAAACTGTTTTACTTAATACTTCGATAAATAATCAAACGATTCATCAATTGAAGATTAAATGCATTGCTTCATTGAAAATCTTGCGTTTCCTTCACCTAATCATGCTTTTCCAAAACAAAACAGCTTCTTGCTAGAGTATTGTTTGTCGATGTTTACTGCAGTCAGCTGGATCAATGAGTGATAAGTGTTGATTATAATGAATCATTGTCAAACTTCTCAGTCCATGTTTTACATATTGGTTATAAACTATACAATAAACCACTTTCTGTCATATGTATTGACACTCAGTGTTTTATACACTCATTGCCTTAATTCACTTTGTTTAATTTTTTTAGGCTAAGACGGCAGCACTACATAACATTGTTAGCTACTTAAATTATTGGGCTTCATAAATACATGTAAAATACCTATTGTGTATTTTTTGAATAAACCAGTAATATTGGAGTATTTGTTAAAAGTATGCCTATGCTGATCATTATTAAGACTTATCTCGCCTATTTACAAAATTGTAGACTGTATTGCTTTTTAAAACGTCAAGCCAATTTCAAGACAACGTGTAGTACCTTCATGCAACTGTATGATTATTATGTAACTGATGTTTTGGTTAGTTTTAAATCTTTACATAGTGTCATGCAGAACTTATACTGTATTATTGTGTTATTACATTATATTCTGGTGTACTGTATTATAATAACTGTATTATGTTGTATTGTATTGAACTGCGTTGCATTAAATTTTTTTATATGATTTATGTGTGGCATTTTGCTGTGCGATATTATATATTAATACATATTTCGTTGTATTTTAATCTATCGAGTTATATTGTATTATTATTATAGTGCTCACATCAATTATTACCTTACAAAAGTGTGCGATGTATGAGTTAACTAAATATTGTTGTGGCGAGAGCTGAAGGGTGTACTTCTATCCTTCTCATGTAGGGCTATGAACATTGCTTACACATCAAAATCAGTCTTGTACCTCTTCCTATTTTCAAGTTTTAAATTTATACCTACAAGATTTGCTAGATCGTTCTTTCTGATAGGTTATAATGGATAAATATTGCACCATAGACGTAAGCTCTTATATGTCTTTATGACAATTTTGTACTCATTGTATGTAATGGATGTGATTCTTTTCTTTGTAGTCAGTCGCCAGGGACTCATTATGACAGACATTTCTCATCATCATCGTATCCACTGGTCTGCCAGGAACACTCTTCATACTCTTCACAATGGGACCTGTACAACTACTGATTGACCAGCTATGCTGTATACCTCATTGGGTACACTGGTTGTGACGCAGACAAACTAACGAATTTAATGTAAATAATGTTTAATGTTAATTTAATATTTTAAATTAAATTATTATATTGCTGGGCGACTCATGACAAGCATAAAGTATTTATTATGCTTCTCTCAGTACTTTCCGTTGGTACATGTCATTTCTTTTTTATTTAACTGACAATTATATGCGAAATTTCTTGCTTACTTTTAGATTTATTCTACGGGTAGTGTGCAAAAACAATATTGGTGCAGTATGTTCGATGACAGCTAACTTTATGGAGAATAATTAATATCATAGGACTTTGTATGTGTATTTTGATACATTGTATGATTATTATATTATATAGCATGTTTACCCATGTACACAGTCTGTTTATCATGATACATCGAAAACACTCAATTGATTCTGGAAAGCATATTGCAAAGTATTTAATCAAACTATTAAATAGAATCTTAAAGCTCATCATCACTGTCTATATGATTACCATCTTCAACCTCATCGTTCATTTAATTGCTGCAGTCTACGCAGACACTTGTGCAAGCTAAAGATGCAGTTTTGCATCATCATCGGCTTTCACATCTACTATTTTTGCATGAGCAACTAGTCCAATGGACAACTGCCTGGGAATAGCTCTGTGTCCATCAGGAAACCACTGCACAGAAATCTCATCGTCGTCTTTACTCCAGCCGAGATTTGTGGGACAAGCTGCATGATTAGTAGGAGACCGGATCATCAAATTCACACGAACAAAACAACAAGATACAATGGAATACTTAACCACATCACATGTAAAATCTGGTCTGTGATGACATCTCTTAGTTACTTAGAATTTATTATCAGTCAATAGTGATTGAATCATCATATTAATATGGACATCGTTCTTGATATTCAACAACAATGAAATAATGGCTATCGTGGTGAACGAACGAGGTCTTCGGTTTGATCATGAAAATAATTAGTTCTGCTTTCCTAGCAATCGTTGTAAATAATTCCAGATGGTTGAACTTATAATGGTCAACACGTTCAGTTACCGTTTTTATCTGTTGAGGTGATAAAACTACTTAATCACTTGAGGTTAGTCGCTCGGGCATGCAACAAACGGTCCTAGTTTTGGCCGCTATTACTAAGCAAACTGGCGGATTATGACATTTTATTTCAATTATCCAATCACAGTTTGTGAAATTCTTTGTCACAATGGCAACAGTGATCGGCTTGTTTATTACGCCTCCGCCATTTGATGAAATGTAATTTAAGCATGAAAGTATATAAGTAACGAGGTTACAGAGTGCAACGTTCAAACAGGCAATATATAAATATTGAAGAATCTTTTACACGCATCATATTGCATAAGTTGAGAAAAGTAATAACAACTCACAATTGAGTTACTCTGCTCCTAGGCTATTTCTAGAACTTGACAAGAAACTGAATGAACACCAAAAATGAACATAGAAATTATGTCAACGACGTTTAATGATGCACAAAAAAGTCCATATAAAAAATATAGCTAGAGAAAATGAGAAGGCACCTTATAGTGCTTCACGTTCCTTGTTGTCAAGTCAAGTTGTTGAACTCGAGTTGCTGTTGAAAGAAGCCGGCTTGGGTTTTCGTTGAACTCGAGTTGCATAACTCGAGTTGTACAACTCAAGTAATATTTATACAAACTTGAATTTGTAAATATAACTCGAGTTGTACAACTCGAGTTGCAAACTCGGGACACTCTAATTCGCCATTAGCTCTAGTTTTACAGTACATACATATATAGTTTAATTTCTATTAGCTAACGAGTGCCTATTGATGTACCACTGTTAATATAACCAGATCTATGGTTATGCTATCGTAATACCAATCTATTGCACTTTACTTTTACAAACTCGAGTTTGTAAATACAACTCGAGTTGTACAACTTAAGTTACACAACTCGAGTTGAGAACACAGAACGGGAGGCACTGTAAGGCGCCATAAGAAGCTTGCTAGTAGCTGGTTAGTATAGTAGCTTGCTAGCAACTGGTTAGTACTAGCTTGCTAATAGCAGGTTAGTAGTAGCTTGTTAGTAGTAGCTGTTTAGTAGCTTGCTAGTAGCTGGTTAGAAGTAGCTTGCTAGCAACTGGTTAGTACTAGCTTGCTACTAGCTGGTTAGTAGCTTGCTTCTGTTACTACTCACAGCCAGCCTTTAGTGACCCTTTACCTGATTTTTATTATTTTACACATCACTATCGTTGACTGTTTTAACTAGGATTAATTTGTGCTGCTTGTTGATTGATCTTGGCTGGTTTTGGAGACAAAGTAGGTCAGTACTGGTGCTGCTAAATTCAAATAACAACAGTCACTGTTCTCATAGATCAGGAGTGCCAGTTACATGGAACAAACTTTGTTAGTAACTGCAATCCTTATCATTACCACTAAAGCAAGTTTTTTTAATAAAGTAAACTTCTGTTAGTTGATAAAAAAGTTTTAAAACACAAAAAACATTCTGAACATCAAAGGTACGTTGTTCTAAAAGATTGAAAGTCAATCTTATAGTTTTTTCTTTGTCAATAAACGTTTCCCCTAATTATAACTGATTATAAGACCACAAATCCTAATCTGTATGTTTTTTTAATAATTTGATTACCTAGTTTTCTTATCATCAGGTTTTCGCGTAAAGAGAAAGAGTCAGAAAGATGGCATACTTGGTAAACTGTTTCCAGGCGGCAGGAGAACCCAGCAAAAATGAAATTCTATGTAGTGCCCACTTCAATGAATTTATGATCGATAAAACTGATAAATCATTATTATTCAGTCCATATTTCAGCACCATTTCCATTTTATTTCCAATTGCACCAAAAGGATAACTGTTATTATTTCAGGAGGTTGGAACAACAACCAAGCAGTTTCAGCATATCTTTAGGCACTTGGTTACAAGATGTGGTGTTAAACCAGGAGCTACTGGTAATGTCAGATCTTTGGATGACACTGCATTGTTACAAGCTTTTGCTATCTATGTGCCACCAACTGTTGGTAGTGAAGATTAGGCCTATGTCAAAGATGTTATTGACAGACAAACTTTGCTTCCCGAAAGAATGCTAAACATTACATCACATCCTGTTCTTGGTAACATTGCTATATATTTATCTGATTGGCTTGTCAGAAAACTGCCTAAAAAGTTGTGTTGTGAGCCACGTAGCCTCTCCCTAATTGAGTCTAAGGAGGTTAGCAAATATGATGATTTTCATGTTCTGTTAAGAGTTAAGAACAATGATGGCTTGATTTCTCCTTCTGGTGGTGTTGTAACAACTGTTCTACAACAAATGATGCTCATCACTTCTCACTACTAGCTTTAGTGGTTGAAACATACTTTGATTTAAGACTGCACCACTTTGTCAACTTACGAAACCTAGATTTACGTAAAATGAACATCAGACATAATGCTACAAAAACATATTATTTAGAGGGCAGTGAACTGTTATGTCGCTTTGACAGAATTTGTCTATAGCCGGTTTAAGTTAGTATTTATTTTTAAGACTTCTCTATATATATGTATATAAATTGTACAGTTTGCAGGCATGTAGTAGTTCAATTTATTATATAATTTATATATACTATAATGCTATTAGACGTTATATTAGGATCATCAGAGCATCTGGCTTAATAATTTTTTATCCATAGATCATTTATTTTCTGAATCAAAAAGAATTTGATGGTCAAGCACAATGTAATTAAGATTTACAGTTTGCTTTATATATGCATACAATTTGTTCAGTTCGAAGGCATTTAGTTGTTAAATTTATAATATGCTTTTCCCACGACCACACGAGCGGAGCGGAAGTGTTGGAGTTTTTCCACGACCACACGAGCGGAGCGGAAGTGTGGGAGTTTTTATGATAAATGCATGTGCACACAACTTACGAAAATTATTCATCAACAATGAGACGAACCCTCGTCAAGAAATTTCATCAAAAAATTTAAGCATCGGAATGTAAAGTCGTTAAAGTATAATAACGATACAAAACACATTTAAACCTATTTAAATATGTTACCAAGTCTAAATAAATGAATACTTATGCCAAATTACATGTAGCAACAAAGCTGTCTCAGTCATTCTTTCAATGTAAACAATGATGACTCGCTTGCCTGACCTGCTGCGAGTGAACAAAGCGTTCACATTATGTCGTGAAGAATGTGGCTATTTATGCAGGACACAATGCTGGGTCGTGATGCATTGCATTGCCCAGTCTAGTATAATAGTTAATAGGTCTATGTATTAGATAATCGATAAGTTTTAAAGCTAAAGTTCACTGGGCTGGTAACGCAAGCAATGCCAATGATACCATTAAATCCAGTGGAAACATCTGCTAATAAAAAATGCAAAATTATATAGAGCCCATATAGAGTTGACTGCCTATTGCTGAAACCATGCCAATAGCCATCTACAACAAAAACTTATAGCCTAGAATCTGTAGATCTTTAGCTAGCTTGACTTTGATATATAGGTTGAATGAATATGTAGATCTTTATCTTGATTTTGATATATAGGTTGATTAACATTGGGGATGAATAAAAGCACCCACAAGCTCATTGAGATTAAATGTTGTACAATGTTGCTAGGTTACTATAAAAGGGAGCGTGACTGTGTAGCATAGACCAAGACGGGGCTCAAATTGTCACGCGGATAAATGACCTTAGCCATCTCAGAGGTGGTATAATTCGGTGGGGCTACTATTCTCATGGGCTACTTTCGGCTACTTTGAACACAGCTCGTTACACACACATTAATAGCAATACAATACAATGCGTTAATAGATTGCTTTTTATATTGAGAACTAGGGTTATTTATTTCCTCCCCGTCCTCAGAGCCGTATATTGGTCACAGCCCCGCGACCAACAGAAGCATGCGGGAGCTCGGTCGATTCCAAACAAACAGGCCACGCCTACTATTTTTTATATAAGTTATAATGGAGAGGCCGCAACATTAATCAACAAAAGCTACCCCCATTAGCAGTCGCTTTAAAATTGATTGTTTTATCATAAACCATTTGAAAGAAAACAAAATTCCCTACAAGAAGCTACTAATAACGTTTTTGTAAAAACGTAAAGTAAAGGCAAAAAAGAGCGGTATTGAGAGCGCGGTATGAATATTCCATTAGAGATCATTATGTCGATCGGGTTTGTTTCGAATCAAGCGTTTTTGTTTCCGGTTTTTGATCACGGGACTCGGTGAAACTATACGACACCGCCCGTACCTACAGAGCCGTACTTGGTACCCGCAAACCTATCTTATAAAAAACGTGGTCAAGTACAAGGAAGTTTGTTGTTTTTGTTTTATGTAATCACGCTTCTTTTGTTTTGTACGCCACTGGCGAAACGGCGGGCAATGAAAATGATACGTAATTTGTAAGCACGATAGTCGTTATTGTGGAATTGTAAGTATAACATCACTAATAACACTTTTATATAACTTATTAATGTATATAGAAAGCCTAATGTGTATGATTCATTTTTAAGATCACATCAGATTGTTCTCACTGAGAGCTTCTAAAGGCAAAAGGACGTGAGAACTCTTTTTGCCTTTAGCATGAGCTGTTTTGATGTAGTATAAAAGAGTAGTTTTTTGCTAATAGTGCTGGTAGGTTGTAAAAGCAGTACCTCGTTCGCCCTGTAACATTTTAATTGAATTAGAAGATGTTTGAAAGGCGTTTAAGAAATTTTGATAAGCTGTTTTATTTTTTATTATCTTTTTAAACAGGTTTCATATGTACGATATTAAAGCTGAGTAGGCCTAATTGAGACTATAGCTCTGACTCACAACAATTGATCTTTTTCTTCAACATACTTGTATTAGTGAGGTGGTAATACAGGGTGATATAAGAATATAATAACAGAGTTAGTCTATCGCATCCATTAGTGAAAGTATATAAGACAGTGTTGTGAAGTTAATCAGTTCACTTCACTAACAGACTGTCTGCCAGCAGTTTAAGAATAAGTATTTAAGAACAACAATAAGTTAACAACAGTAAGTTTGTTAATGGTTATTAGCAAACCATTAGCTATGCATAGAATTGATTTATAATACTCGGGAAAGAGAGAGAATCAGAAGTAAAGGTTTTTCTTTCATGAAAAGATTTTCTCTTTTATAACCACAACATAATGACGACGAGTCATCTCACTCTGCTCTACTTTAAATATAAATGATGGAATGAAGTATATACGTAGTCATATCATTTTCAACACAAATGAAGCATTTTATATAGTGCACAATGGGCTCCCAAAGTCAAAATTGTCAATACGGCTTAGGATTTTATGAGTCCAAGTCATTCTCAGCATTCATGATAATGTAATGATTGTAGAGTGCGGTTGCTATTATTTGATTTGAGTTTATTTTCATCATAAAAACAGATGCACACAGAGACATAAACTAAATAAATATACATGTATGAATAAGCAATCATAATACAATAGGGAGTGATGAAGGCCCACGCGCGCAGTAGCAGGGCTAATCAAGGTGCAGGGACCGAGTTGACAATTTTCTTAATATAATAATGTTCACATATTAAGACCTAAATCCATCCCAATGAGTCAAGTAGATGCCTTTTTAAAGCAATATTAAAACGATTTGAATTTTCAATGTACCTGATCGATATTGGTAAGTCATTCCAAATACTGGACAACTGGTAAGTTACCTGTCGCAGTTACACTCTGCAGCATTGCCCCATGCTTCTAAACAATAAATTAGTTTACTGTTTATTAAACTGTTATAAAGCAATGTCAAAATGTCAGTTGGAAAAATTTCTGAGGCTTTGAAAATTATACCCATGTTTTTATGCAGTTGACTTCTCAAATAATCAATATGAGAAGACCAGTTTAATGAGTTGTCAATAACTACTCCTAAGAATTTCACATTTGTAACTTTATTTATTGGCTTTTCGTTGAATTTATTTTGATTATTATAACATTTGTTTTATCAATGTTAAGGGTTAGTTTGTTTGCAGGACACCAATTTTGAACTTTATCTAAAGCTGAATTGATTTCGTGGATATTATCATTTAATTTCTTGTTAGTAAAAACAGATTTGTATCATCAGCAAACAAAATAGTAGAGAAGGGTTTCGAATAATAAATAGAGAAGGAACAATGTAGGGCCAAGGATAGAACCTTGTGGAACCCCACATTCAATTTGTTGTAATTCTGATAGAGTAGATTTATTTAAATATACTGACTGAGTTCTATCAGAAAGGTAACTTTTAAGTAGTTTGACAGTGCTACATGAAAAATTATAAGCTGCAAGTTTTAAAAGCAAAATAGATTGATTTATGGTGTCGAAAGCCTTCAAGAAGTCAATAAAAATACCTAGGACAATGTTTTTTTCCATTTAAAGCAGAAAAGACTGATTTAAAAAATCGGTTAGAGCATTATGTGTGCCTTTCCCTTTTTGAAACCCATATTGATGTTTGGCTATAATGATGTGTGTTTCCAAATGGTTCAGCACCTGAGTGTTCATGACTTTCTCAAAAACTTTTGAAAAAACTAGTTGAGTTGATATAGGTCTATAATTGCTAGACACCATTTTTGATCCTTTTTTAAACAACAAGGTGATCTTAGCATTAGTTGCTAGAAAACTCGTTAACCAAGATGAAGACACTTCAGAGATTCGCCGATTGAAGCTAAACTGTACATCAAACTCTAGCGAAAAGCTGACTTTATCATTGGTCGAGTCACTGTTACAATTGTTATCATTGGTCGAGTCATTTTTGCAATTGTTTCTGCTAAATTAAAACCATGCATCAAAATTTAATTGTAAAAAGTGACTACATTTTTCCAACTTAGACAATTGTTGAGTGATTCACATTGTTAATCCTGTATCATGTCATCGTCTGATTTTTTGTAGGTGTGGCTCGCTCCACCAGTCCTGATCTCACTATGCTGCTGAACACCATTTCCATCGGATTAATTCTTTGTGTTTCCTGTGTTCTACCCAGCTTTGCAAATGTCATTCCGTGCACCACAGAGTCCTCTGTAAGTTCTAAGCCAGTAACCATTCCCTGACCATTTTGGAAACTTTAAAATTGGCAATAATTTGACATAAGCTAGCAGTCAGCAATCCTTGAATATGATTGGCTGATTCTACTTTGTTGTTATGTATATCACCATGATCTTTAGTAGCTTAAAACTTGAAATCAACAGGATTCACTATCTGATAGCCTCAGCTCTTGCAGTGAAACTTTAATACTTCTGATGTGGCTGCAAATCTTCTGCTTCAAATTACCCAAAACAGTTCCAAAGCTCTCTTCTTCTTCTGTTAGCCAATAATAATCTGTCTTACCCTTATGTTAGCCAATCACAACCTCTCTTACCCCTTCGGTTAATCATAACTTGCTGTTGCCTTCTGTTAGCCAATCACAACTTTTCTTACCCTTTTGTTACCCAATCATAACCTTTCTTACCTTTCTGTTACTCAATTATAAACTTTCTTACCCTTCTGTTGTTCAATCATATTCTCTCTTACCCTTCTGCTAGCCAACCACGACCTCTTACCCTTTTGTCAGGCAATCATTCTCTGTCGTACCCTTCTGTGAGCCAATCATAACCTGTCTTACCCTGCCGTTAGCAAATCATAACCTGACTTACCTTACTGATAGCAAATCATAGCCTGTCTCACTTTGCTGTTAGCAAATCACAACCTCTCTTACCTTTCCTGTTAGCCCATCATTACCCTTCTTACTTTGCTGTTAGCCATTCACAAGCTGTCTTTCGCTTTCTTGCCCCTGACAACTTAAAAACAGTTTAGTAGGAAAAATTATATTGTTGAGCAGGATTTGAGCAGATCTCAGGATT
Source organism: Watersipora subatra (assembly GCF_963576615.1). Taxonomy (NCBI): domain Eukaryota; kingdom Metazoa; phylum Bryozoa; class Gymnolaemata; order Cheilostomatida; family Watersiporidae; genus Watersipora; species Watersipora subatra. The sequence continues at coordinate 28,999,653 of NC_088713.1, forward strand.
TACACTGTCTGTTTATATGTAGCAATGGTTAGCTATGGCACTGTTTTTTTCTTTGTGTACTTAGATCAAATAATCATACCAACAGTTGCGGGTAGATGTCTTCTGCTTGGCTACAATTTGTTAATGACAGTCTTTGATTTTTTTAGAAGACCATTTCATGTCTGGTTTCAGAAGACAAAGGTATGTTTTTAGTTCTATACAATCATAAAGTGTCTCGAATTTTATAATTCTTGTTTCACGTTTAGTACAGTCAAACATCAAGAAACTTATGTGTCTTAGAGACAGGTCTATATATATATTTCTCTCAATGTTGGTCAACCGCCGTTGTATATGTCAATCTATAGCTATTAAAATCTTGGAATATAGAAACCGTAAAGCAAAAGATTTGATCTACAATGTAGGTACCTCCCATTAGCCAGTCCGACACCTTACTAACTAAACCACACTAGCTTGATAGATTTGTTAGGTAATAGATGTCACTATCTGAGAGCAAATAGGCACGAGAAGCATCATTGAGAAGCGGTAGCTCCTATTAGTAAGATTACTCAAATTATCCATTGGTAATGTGCCAGGCTAATAACACATGGCAGGCAACTCTCATTACCTCTCATTGTTTATAAGCTGATTTCTAATACACGGGCAACGCCGGGAGGCACAGCTACTACATATATACATGTATATAGAAGCGTAAAATCCGAGCAGAGTGCTCATTGTTAAAATCAGTAAAACAGACTATAACTTTAGATAAAACTCTTCATTATTTATAGTTTCATGCTTGCAGTCAAAGTACCGTTCAAAGCTCTCAGCAAGCGTGAAACTATCAGTAATAAAATGCTTTATCTAATGTAATAGTCCGTTTTACCGATTATATATATATATATATATATATATATACTGTATTGTATATAAAGTTTTGTATACATTATATTAGGGCTGCACAACAATTAAAAAATTAATCGTGATTAATAACTGGTCTAAACCAGTTAATCTTCGATTAATCTTAGAATTAATCTCGCAAAAACCTGTATATTCGAAAACAAATAATACAGCTACATACTAGTTAATTATATTTGAGACAATTATTGTTAACAGAAGTACATGTTATGTACAATGTTTATAAGTTACAATGTGTTAGTTATGAATATGAAAGTAGTCCATGAAAGTCTATAATTAAGCCGGCCAAAAGTTAAGGCAGCATAGTTTATTTGTATTATCCCAATGAAGAAATGCCCTTTTCCTACATACAATATTGCCAGCTTTAAAAAATAGCCGCTCACAGGGGAGAGTATTGGCTGTAGTCAATAGTAGTAGTTATTGTCTGCGACAGCCGGTGATAAATTCTGAGCGGTATGATTAGAGTTAGTTAAATGATATTTAATGATGATATGCTGTGGTGGTAGGCAAATTCGTCTTGGCATATATTGCACTTCACATTCTTGTTTATGCTTCCAACATCGTCTGAAAATGCGTCAGCTAGTACGGAGGAAAATTTTCTGTTTTTATGTTCCAATAAAGTGTCGATCTTAAACTACTATTATTCTAAAGCTGAAATATGATTGTGATTTTTTTTTAAATCAAAAAACTTGTATAGTTTACATAAAAATGTTTTTAAAATATAAACAAAAAATAGACTGTAAAATATTAAATAATACTAAAATCGCTTTTGCTGCTATTATCTAGAAACATGTTCAAATAACTAACGACATGACACAGCTGCTTACAACTAGATAACTAGATCGACAGGCTTATTTTGTTGCATAAACAAGTTTTATGTTAGTGACTCACTTAGTGTTTTTATAGTTGAGTGTAAAATAATTGTGGTTGTATTTAATTGGTAAGAAAGTGTTGCTTGTCATAAATTAAATGGTAGTAACCTGCTATGTTAATGTTATATTTTGGTGGACGCTAGGCCACGTATTTATTTCTGATAAATTCGTGGCCATACGAATTTATCAGAAATAAATTCTGATAAATTTTTATAGTTCATACTCGCGTATAATTACTCTTATATATATTTTGAATATTGTGTCTGTTTTATTATGTGTTTTAATTGCATATAATTACTCTATATATTTTGCATATTGTGCCTGTCTTTATTATGTGTATTATTGCTAATACTTCGTTAGTTTGGCCGTAATTAAGCCAACGTGTTAGCGACTCTATAAATCATTTATTCTTATACGGTTTCCTACCTGGTTCCATTAAACCAGGGGTTCCAAGCTTTTGTTGCCTAGGTACCCGTTGGGTGTCTTATTGCAAAAAATGTACCCCTTTAGAAAACACAGTTCAATCAAGGGTATTATTGGTCTAACTTCATTAATATGACATGGGTGCATTATTGAAATGTGTCGCTTAAACAGGTAAAGAAATGTGGTATTGTGTGAAATTGCTATTTATTAAAATAATGATAACTATGCAGCACAACTTTTATACATCGCAGTGTTTTGTTACTTTCGCACTTTATTTTGGCCAGTCTAATGGGAAGGCTGTGCCTGCTTTGCATCAGTGAGCTGTTTGGTGGTCAGTTCAGTAACAGATAATGAAACTCTGAGGTCGTCATCAACATTTAGTCGTGAGCGATATTTGCTTTTCATGTACAAAAGTGAGGAAAACTTTTGCTCACACTTACAACTACTAGGAAATATGAGCAACACTTTTAAAGTTACCTCTGAAAGCTTTGGGTAGGATGTTACCAATGAGCACCAGAACTTGCTAAGAACGCAATCTTCAAATCTATCATGTGCACCAGAGTCATTGAAAAGGTCTTATTAATACGACCTTAATAATTATTAATATCATTATTATTAACTTATAATGATTTAATATTCAACTCTTCTTGCATGTCAATATCAGCTACATTTAACTTAAATGGTTTCTAGCCAACTTCAAATTTGTGTCATTCAAATCAGGAAAATGTTGTTGAAACTAGCAAGCTCGCTGAGAGAGGTGGTCTGCAACCAGATCTTTCATGAATAAAATTGAATCATGTGAAGGCAATACTTCTGACAAGCTATCAAACATCAAATGATCCAGCATTGACTTTCTCCACATCTCTAGTTTCATGATAAATGCTCTAAGCTCGTCTGTAAAATCAATTATGGTGGTTGAGCTTCCTTGAAGGGATGTGTCGGCAGTGTTTAATCTTAAGAAGATATCTCTCAGATAAGCAGCTTTCCATTTCCATTCTGAAGACCTTAACTTCTCACAGAATTGTGCAGCTTTCTCAGAAGTCTGTGTAGCAAAGAAAGCTGCAATCTCATCAATCAGTCCCACAAATCAATTCAGGACGTTGCCTTTAGAAAGCCATCTCAGTTCTGTGTAGTTAAGGAGGTTTTCATGATCTGCATCGCAACCTTGACATAATTGACGAAACAACCTTGCGTGTAGGGCCGATGCTTGCCTAAGTTTGTCTGAATGGCAAAACTAGTTGGCTTAAAAATGGTACCAATAATAGCTCTATAGCAGTGGTTTCAGCAAAGTTATTAATAATTAGAGCCAAACAAACCAAAAACTTATTAAGCTTATAACTTGTATTGTACCCCTTAGATTTCTAAAATGTACCCCTAGGGGTACTTGTACCCCAGGTTGGGAAACCCTGCATTAAACGGTCCGGGGAAAATATATGTAGTGTATATGGGAGCGCTCTCCCTAAGAGAGCAGAGTAGTCGCAGTTCCACAACTAATTTCCTTCGGAATAAAACAAACGAAAAACCGTACTCACTTCTCTTACAATTTATGCAACATTTATTACTATCTAGATCGTGCCTGAGGAAAGACTTGCCAAATCCTTTACAATATATTAAACAATACCAAAGAACCACATTATGATCATCACCTCGGTTGCATTTTATCTGAAAATTAATTGGCTCAACGCAGTTAATCGTGTATTTGTATTGATTGCGTTAATCGTTTAATTAACGCGATCATTGTGCAGCTATACATTATATATACATTGTATAGTATAATATTATATACAGTGTATATTATATATACATTGTGTAGTATCATATTATATACACTATGTATACATTATATAGTATAATATTATATATACATTGTATAGTATAATATTATATATATTATATGGTATATTATAAATACTTTATATACTATATTATGTTTTTTAACAGTTTTTATCTTTGGTCTTTACGTGATCATTAAATGTTAGGCTCTAAAATAGTCATCCATATAGAATGATTTCTTTAGTTAAACTGGTTGGAAGAGTCGATGGTCTTGACAAACATCTTTTGGCGCCTTTTTCTATTAGCAGCCTATTGTTCTATTAGCAGCCTATTGTTCTATTAGCAGCCTATTGTTCTATTAGCAGCCTATTGTTCTATTAGCAGCCTATTGTTCTATTAGCAGCCTATTGTTCTATTAGCAGCCTATTGTTCTATTAGCAGCCTATTGTTCTATTAGCAGCCTATTGTTCTATTAGCAGCCTATTGTTCTATTAGCAGCCTATTGTTCTATTAGCAGCCTATTGTTCTATTAGCAGCCTATTGTTCTATTAGCAGCCTATTGTTCTATTAGCAGCCTATTTTTCTATTAGCAGCCTATTGTTCTATTAGCAGCCTATTGTTCTATTAGCAGCCTATTGTTCTATTAGCAGCCTATTGTTCTATTAGCAGCCTATTGTTCTATTAGCAGCCTATTGTTCTATTAGCAGCCTATTGTTCTATTAGCAGCCTATTGTTCTATTAGCAGCCTATTGTTCTATTAGCAGCCTATTGTTCTATTAGCAGCCTATTGTTCTATTAGCAGCCTATTGTTCTATTAGCAGCCTATTGTTCTATTAGCAGCCTATTGTTCTATTAGCAGCCTATTGTTCTATTAGCAGCCGATTGTTCTGCTATATCTCTCTTCCAGCGTTATCAACTCTTCCTTAGTCCATACAATACCCTACAGGATGAAAATATTCGTTGGTCATAAAAATTCGTGATTTCGCGAACAGTCAATTTCGCGAATTATTAAATTCCGTGAATAGTTAGTTCTATTTTTAATCACAAGGGAGAATAACTACTGCATCAAATTGAAAACTAGTCTCTAGGCTAGTTTTTAATATAAATACTAAACGTACTTAAGTTCCAAAACATTTTTAAAATCATTGCCTGGGCTTTGAGCTAACACCATTGCCATTGCATCACATTTATTTACAAAATTATTCAAGGTTGTCACAAGATATGCAGAACGGCGTCATAGCGAAAATAGCCGCGAGGCAGAAGTACTAAACGTAGCCGAGTTCCAAAACTTCTGTAAAATCGTCGCCAGGCTTCGAGTTTTATTGCTATTGCAGCAAACTTTACAAAATTATTCAAGGTTTTTACATGTTGTTCGGCATGGCTTCATCATCGCAAAAAGCTCTCCTAGTCTTTTTACATTGAACTCAACTCCATTAATTTCAAATACCAAAGTTGAGGACGTTCATGATTCTGATCTGGGCATTATGGTATGTATTTGATTTGCAAATAACTGCATTAGTTAATTCTTTTGTTTAAAAACTGATCGCTTTCATTAAATACTTCAGCTAATGTTTTTGTACTTCCTTGACACTTGTTAATATTTTTTTCTTTTTTTGTGTTTACTGCAGATTGAGAACGAAACAACCTACTCCGATTACGAAAACTAGAGACAGAAGTAATATTCATCAAGGCAGAAATATTGGCAGAGAAGCAACCAGTCAACTTAGAACCCTTCATCGACAACAACTCCTTGATATCGCTGCAGCAAACATGATTAAATTGTATATTTTATTTCATGTGTAGATATATTATAATTTATTACAAACTTGAGTGTACAAATAAAATACTTCAAATACAAATAAAATTTTACAAACGATGAATGGAGTAAATAGAAACAGTTTAGTCATTATGGCGGTTATCTAGCGATAAAATTAAACTGGTACTCTTGATAAGTGAATACTAGCGTGTAATGGTGCTCTCTGACTAGTTATTTTGGTAATAGCAGCTTTGTCACTGTCTTGGGTAGATGTTAAAGGCGATTCTCTTGCTACTACATGGCTGGTAAGGAAGTTATCATCAGAAATCTCCTTGTGGCTTACTATTGTAAAGTTCTGCCGGCTGGCCAAAGATTTGTTCTCGTAAAGGCATTTTTGTTCCTTTTTTAAAACATATACTGTATATTCTCCTCGTTAGCAGCTGCGGCCACTTCTATCTCAATTTCAAGACCTCCCTGAATGATTGGTGATTTTCTAAGAATGACATTGTTCATTCAATTGTTTGTTCTTCCGTGTATGATGAAAAATCTCTCTCACACTAAACCAAATAATGAAGCGGTAAGGATGGAAAAATAAATATTGCGTTTTACCAAAGAACCAAAGTAAAATTCAACTCATTTAGTAAATCTGAAAAACTCATTACTTACCACAAATTGTTGGTTCATCAAAGGCCTCCAAATCTATGAATATTCGTGAAAACCTCTGAACGCGGCAAAGAATTTATAGCTTAGCACGATCCACCCGTAGTTGTAAGCTAAATAGAAAACCAAACGCGCAATGCGCGCAGCCATGCATGCGTAAGGTTTACTCTATTGGTAGACATAATAGAGTTAACTTTTCCTAGAGAGTGGCAGTTTTCAGCCGCGAATAAATTCATCCGCGAATATGCATGAAAAGACAATTTTCGTGAAATATAACTCAGCGAATAAATTCATCCTGTAGGGTAGCCTAGTGTGTTTGCGCCTGAAGATGTGTTTGCATCCCTTATACATGTATATAGGGATTCATGATTAGGGTCGGTCCTGGACAGTCGGTCCTAGGCAATTGACCTTACGGTGATTTGTCTAACGTTTGGTGATTGGTTTAACATCTAATGATTGGTGATATCGTATAGCTGTAGCTACAGCTATACGATATCGTTGCCATATGTGCTATATGACACATTGCCAATGGCTAATTTGAGCAGTCCAGTGTTCGTATTGCTAAACCTACCCTTTGTTAAACCCAATGCTAAGCCTCCCTTTCACAAGTTTCTCACCCTACAAAAGGAATCAACCGATACATATTTTTCTGTGATACATATTTTCATTGATAAACTTGACTTGCTACTAGACAGGCAGCGAACGACTACAGGCAGCGAACGACTACAGGCGATGACAAACTTTGAGATTTATATAGATACAGCAAGGTAGTCGAATGGTGCAGATGATCGGGTGTCCGGCTACTATATACCATTCTATATATGGCCGGACATCAGAGTTTGATTCCCGAGTGATGCTTTTTATCTTAACTTCCAAGTGTGGCTTTGGGCAGATGAATAGAAGGTTTGATTGAAGGTATAAAGTAGTTATGAAGTTAATAAAATTGTTAATAAGTTAATAGTTAATAAATTGTTTTAACAGTTGCTTTGCGTTGTACAAAACAGTCTGTGGCTATTTCAAGTCTTTCTGGTTTGTGTTGTACAACTCGCGTGTGGATATGTACAATGTATAGATGTATTGTATGTACATTGCATTGATTGCATTGTACAGTGCGCTAGTTGCTAGTAAATTAGTTGTTGGAAACTCCAGGTGAATGAGCTTAGACTGCAATTTTGGCTAATTAGCCGCCGAAAATCACTAAAAGGTGCTGGTCTGGTCACCCCATCTGTGTATCCTTTTCAACTTAAAACAGATAAGTTTCACCCTGCAAATGACAAATTTGTTTTGGGAGTTATCAGCTCTTACAATTCAATATTTTTCTCATACAACTAATACATTAGCCCTCTAACTGACTTTAAAAATTGTTTTAGCAGTCACTGCAACTCTGCGTTGTAAAAACATGGCTATATTTTTTATATGCGCCACCTCAGAATCCTCATCCAGTATCAACATACTGGTATAGAGTTAATAGCGTTCTGGGTTAAATAATGACCAGAAAAACTACAGGAGTAGCAATTTGGCTAGCTGCCATATCTGGAATGTTTTGCTTGGCAGTGAGTAGTATAAATAGAGTGCCATGTGACCTCTTCAATCACTGTCAACGTGGAGTATTAGTAATTAGTTTGACAGGTGAGACAAGCCGCATATTCGGAGTACGTAATCATAGAAAGGCATTTCTAAATATGCTTGTTTTTAAACTACATGGCTACGAGCACTTTTAAGGAACAAAAACTTTTGCGTGTATTCGGTAAAATCAGACTGTTCAACTTTTTTTAGTTCTGCCTCTTCCACATGCTAACAATATTAGACAACCTGTGTTCAAATCACAAATCTACGAACACTCGTAGTAAATGTCTCAACAAGCTTATAATAATAAAATGTTTAAGAAGTAATGCAGAGAATATTTTCTATAACATTTGCTATCATAAAAACCGTGTTCGTTCGTCTATCTGGAGCTACTATTTGAGGTTTGGAAAAAGATTGCTCTTAACAGGATTTGAACTCACGACTGTCAGCTTGGTAGACTGACAATACACCACCTGCACTAATCTTACTCCTTGCTGTTTATCGGAGTACTTACGCAGTTAGTTATTACACCGGAGGGTCTCTAAGCGTGTGTGTGACTGCCAGGGTGCTAGTGTTATTATAAATACATGATTCCTACTGACCATTTTTATTTTACCATCCTGTGTAGGCATATCCATAATGTATTGTTTATGATTTGTCATCCTTTAATGTTTAGTGTACCCTGTATTATTACCATGCATTGTCTCTCTCTGTTATAGTAATTAGCTCTGGTCACTATGTTTTTGTCTAATTATGATGAAAACTGCCTGTCCCTTCTGCCGTGTCCCTGTCGTGCCCATGGTCACTCCCTCTCTCTCAGCTCTGATCACTATGTTTTTGGCTAATTGTAAAGAAAACTGCTGTGTCCCTTCTACTGCTCTACAATAATCAAAACCACCGACTGCAAGGCAATAAGATAAATATGTATTGATCAAGAACATATATGAATACTTGTGATTCAATGTGGGCGCATAGCATACGAAGAACAACATGCCAGAGACTGCCAGCGATCCAGCCTCCTTATATACCATCTTGTTTCATACAGGCTCCATCCATCGGTCTCTCAGTCTGTCAGCGTCGGAGACCGTTTCTCGGTCGACCAGGTTCTCATCAAGCCGATGATCGGCCCAGTCGTGTCGTCAATCTTTGGGTTGTCGAGGCAGCTGGCTCTCTTTAACTTCACCTTAAAAAGCCTATTCGAGTTTAGACATAATTATGGAAACACAAAGAGAAAGTTCTAGGTTATAGCTTGTTATATCTTTTCATTTGGACTTTGTAATTATTATTTATAAATATTTTCAATGAGTATTTGATAAACCAGTTGGCAGCAGTTCAGTTATAATTGTCATATAGCTTCATACTGCCTATGTATAAAACAATCTATAACAATGGCATATGCTTAGAACAATCTAGAACAATAGCATAAGTACAGAACAATCTAGAACAATGACATATGTATAGAACAATCTAGACCAATAGCATATGTACAGAACATTCTAGAACAATAGCGTATGTACAGAACAATCTATAACAATGGCATATGTACAGAATAATCTAGAACAACAGCATATGTATAGAACAATCTAGAACAATAGCATAATTATGTATAGAATTATCTAGAACAAAGACATATTTATAGAACAATCTAGAACGATGGTATATGTACAGAACAATATAAAACAATGGTATACGTACAGAATATGGTATATGTGCAGAGCAATATAGAACAATGGTATATGTACAGAATAATCTAGAACAATAGCATATATACAAAACAGTCTCGAACAGTGGCATACGTACAGAATAATCTAGAACAATAGCATATATACAGAACAATCGCGAACAATGGTATATGTACATGTGCTGCCTACTAGTTGTCCTACTACTGTTTCCAGTCCAACTAATTGTCAATATGTCACCAATAGGTGTTACATTACCTCTAAATGGATTTGCTATTTCTAAGAATATATCTCTAACTGGAGTTGTTATTCTTTCAAATATATCTCTAATTGGAGTCGTTATTCCTTTGATTACATCACAAATTATTATAAATTTAGAAAATATAGGCGTATAAAGGGCATTTATACCAAACTATTTCTGACGTTTTTCTTGTAAAAATGTGTGCTATCACTGTTTTATCTATTGTTGTCTCATTAAAAATAAGCTACTTGTTACAAACTTATGCTAGTCCCTCCATATTAGACCATTTTATTACCTTTAACATGGTTGACTAACATTTCATAGTTTTCAGTGAATATGAAATAAGTTCCAGAGAGAATGATTGAATGCAAGCTCAAGAAACAGCTTTATAAATTCTCTCAAGGTCTGGTTTCATAATCTCGCTGTTGCTGTCCTGTGTCCTTTGATTGTTTGGTAAACTCATCAGTCTACCTCTTTTGCAGATGAATGCTCTGGTCAAAGTAATATTAGAATAGAAAGGAGCGTATTCTCTCAAGTCGTCAATCACACTGGCCTTGTGTTCAAGAGCCCTTGTAATGACTTTAACAGCTTGACGATTTCATGGAATGCTCCATCCGCTCAAGGTAGGCTTCAAGGTGCCCAGGTAGCCTCCTCAGGCAAATAGTCAAGCTGAAGCAAGTTTACTATTGGTTGATTTATGCCATGAATCGAGACCTACTGGTCTAGCATGCTTGAACTGCAAACAACAGGTTGGGGTTCACTATCCATGAAAGGACCTTGGTGGAGACAGGAATAACATCTACCCTTATAAGACATGCGCAACTGGGCCTGTCTTTTGTGGAAAAGTCTCTTTTCCAATCATTTTTATTGTGACCAAATTTTATCAATTTTAATCTTGAAACAATGGTGAGAGAAAAATATCTATACTTTCTAACAAAATATTGTAAAATTTGACAAGAGTTTTAATTATTTGAATCTGCCAATAAAGTGAAACATCATAAATTTTAATTTTTTTGTCAGATGACTTGATCCTTCATATGATTGAATTTGAAACACCAACAGAGAACATTACTGACCTTTGAGAACAGTTATTTCATGTCATACCCATTTATATTAGTATTGTCTAGAAGGTCATAAGGTCATGTCAGTATTGTGTCAAAGGTCATAAGGTCGCATATCATTTTAGTATTGTGTAGAAGGCCGGAAGTGGATCTCGCAATTGTCTCCATAGCTAACGTTATAAGATAGGATCTCACTCTGCATTATTATTATTATTAGTATAGCTGTATTTATCCTCTTTCAGACTTGTATGACGCAGAAGGGTATATGCTGAAAATCTATCGTTACTTGGATGGCAGGGTAAGTACAGGTGCCAATATTAGTAAAATTATCCCTCATTGGTCTTAATTAAAGACTTGTTTGTAATTTGCTATTGGTCACTTGAAATCAGTTCCTCTGTCAATTGATCACTTTAAATTGGTTCCTCTGTCAATTGTTACGTAAGTTGGTGGTTTCTATCCTAAGGTATTAGCCAGCGCAGGCATTTATAAATCACTCAGATCATGCCATGCAATACCACCTTTATTTTGTTCATTCAGCCATTAGAGTTGACACTTTTCCAAATAAAGTTAATTTTAACAAGCTAGGCCACCATTTTGAAATACTGTAGTCAAATATAACACAGCATACTATTGACTAATAAAGTGCACTGCCATTTTTGTACGATGATAACAGCCTATTTATATATGGATGGAAATATTCTCACTTTTAGCTCTTACGAAGGTCACTAGTATAAATTACAATATTTTTGTTGATACCAGTTACTGGCACTCTGTTAATATCTGGAGTTGCTGACTTTGTCTATTTTTAGCTCTGCTGCTCATTTCACAATTGTTTTGACCTAGGAAGTTTAAGTTCTGGTATGTCCGGTGTTTCTGGTATGTCCGGTGTTTCTGGTATGTCCGGTGTTTCTGGTATGTCCGGTGTTTCTGGTATGATCAGTGTTTCAGTACCTGTCTTACGGTTTATTCGCCTTGCAGTAATAGACATTATGGAAGCGGCTATTGAATCTACTTTACTACAATGGACCCCTGGGTTACATCGTACCTGTCTTACGGTTTATTCGCTTTGCGATGTAGAACAAATAAGGCCATGAAAATGTCGTAACAAGAGGTTTAATGTCGTAACAGTGAATATTACGGCATTAGACCACTCGCTACGGCACTTTCCTCGCCACACAACATAACAAAAATGTCTCACAGTTTGCACCGCGTACGTTGGAGTTGTGAAGATGCCGCTGTGCTATTTGCTGAAATCCCTCCCACAACACCTGAAAGAGTTGCGATGCTCTCTCTCTCATTTCAGTATTAATCGTGTTTCGTAAAGGCTTGATTGTGCGTGATTGGAATGATATCGAATTTATTGTAATATTTAATATATTATTTACTACAAACTTTAAGTTACTAAGGTTAATATACTATTTTGTTGCTAATTTTTACGATGTAAATTTTATATACAGTAAATGTGTATAAAATTTTGATGCTTTTTTACTGGATGGGTGTGTTCGCATAAGATTATTACTATGGGCGTCTATACCCCTCTATATGACATTTTTGCCTCATGATCCCAACACCAGAACTAATTAATATCTTATGATGAGGCCCTCTGTATTTTTGTTTTGATCAGAATGACCGTCAGACACCGGGTTGCATTGTTGACCAACTTACTTATTTTACAGAGCCTTGAGTTGTGTCGGGTGCTCAATGTGACCAGTAATGAGAGCAGCGTCAGTGTCTCGGATGCTGCTGTTACTTTCAACTATACTATCGAAGAAATTGCATCCGGTGATGATGTTCTCTATAGCTACGAGATCTACACACTTCCCTTGACGTCTCCGGAACCTTCTAGGTTTTCTAGTAATTACACTCAGTCATTGTCAACCGTAACAGGTAAATATAGCTCAGCGTCCGCAGATGATTTGCAGAATCATCTGGGATATAGTGGGAACCAGCCTTTACTCTGCTGGTAACCAGCAGATAAATCCAATAAAACATGTTTATTAGGTATAAAATATGTTTTGTTTTCAGGCAAATGCACGGTTATCGTAGCCTCAGAACATTAAACTGTTAAAACGATCTCGCGGCCATGACTTGTGCTGATGCATTGAATGAATTTATCCTTTGTCGAGAGGTTTACCCAACTCCAGTACCATAGCATAGTCTAATCAAGGCAAAATGTGCCCTAAACCTCCTCAGATTTTGAGGGGGACTCAAATTGAGTTTGAAGGTTTCATGTATGCCAAATTCTGCATCTCCTACAAGTAGAGAATCTAAAGACACCTTAAGTTATCTTAAGTTGTAAGACTATCCTATACTATGCTATTTATGCATATTTCAAGTCATATATATGTGTACGACTTGAAACGAGTGAATGAAAATGTCTGTGGTGAAATATGAAAATTATATGCATATGAAATTATATGTTCAGAATTTAGCCCACATAGCAATTAAAAACATATTTTCACATGTTTAGTTTAGATATTTGAAATGAGAACCAAATGAGGGTTAATTTAATTTATAATTTATGGTTGTTGACTAAATTCACCACAGGGGTCCTTTAGTGGGATATTGCCGAGGATGAGGCCGGGCCGGGCCGCAGTCTACACACACAAAAAAACAACAAAGGTCCACGTAGCTATGAGAAAAAAACAAAAGTATCCACCCAAATATCTCACCAATCTGATGAGCAGCACACACAAAAACCAAACCAATCGACAGATCCACCCATCATGTCAAAATATTCCAAGTTTCAAGTCATGTCTTGCATAACTCACCTTATGGTTTCTCAAAACTTGTCCCAAAGTCCCTATTAATTTGAGACTGTCCAATATACGTTTTAGAAATGGTCGCCGCTAGCCTAGCCTAATATCCTGATTCAACATCTTAGTAACTATCGGGGCATTGCTGAGTGCTCCCGATCTTTTTGAGTCTCTCTTTTAGCAATGCCCCGATAGTTCGTGAGACGTTGAATCAGCACGTTAGGCTAGGCTAGCGGCGACCATTTCTAAAACAGTTATCGGACAGTCTCAAATTGATAGGGACTTTAGGACAAGTTTTGAGAAACCATAACGTGAGTTGTGCAAGACATGACTTAAAACTTGGAATATTCTGACATGATGGATGGCTCTGTCGATTGGTTTAGTTTTTGTGTGTGCTGCTCATTGGATTGGTGAGATATTTGGGTGGATACTTTTGTTTTTGCTCATAACTACGTGGACCTTTGTTGTTTTTTGTGTGTGTAGACTACGGCCCTGATTCGGCAATATCCCACTAAAGAACACCTGTGAAATTCACAATGAGTAACAATTCTGCGAATGAAATTTTTAGGTTTCCAACAAAGTGACCCGGTCATTTCGCACACCACTATAACTTACTAAAGTAAAGTTAGCTGCTCCAATATTTCACTTTTTTGTATCAGAATCTGAGAACTCTCATTTTTTGCCTTTAACATCGACCATGTATTCAGCTACTATTGAGTAAACGATCTTTTTCGGAAACTACATATATAAATGTGAGTGTTTGCCTATTCAGTTATAGAATAAAATCTGGCTATAAAATATTCACTTCGCAGAGGATTTGATCTTGAATCTTCTAGATCTGAAGTCCAGCTTCTTGAACCACTCCACCATGATCGTTCAACTAACCGAGCGATGAATGATCGTGAGGACATTCATTACATCGGTTAAAATACTCAAAGCGCTTGGGGTCATTAACTAGCACAGTTGATGTAAACTTAGCAATTATTAAGCTGGTTTCAAATGCACTTTTGTTTTAGTAAAGATTTGGATTACTAGCTTACTAGGTAAGTTTCTCAAGTTCATTGGGTGATTATTTTATTACCTGTTCAATGGCCGGCATTCAGCTAGTATAAGTATATTTCATGTATAGACATTTTAGTAAACATAGTAGCTGTAGCCCTTGTTGCGCTCATGCCGCTTGTTTCCATGCATGTTTATCTCATATCGTAACCATTTTGGTGTTTCAGCTTCTCCGCAGATTTATGATGAGGAGACAATGAACTTAACATCGTCAAATCCGATACCTTATCGTATTATTGGACGCTTCAGGAGGGCCAGTCACTATCCCACTCTCAGCAAGGATAATAAATTCAGTCGCTACTGGGTGCTACTCAAGAACCCTGAGACTGGGTCAATTATTAAAGACTTTATGAATGAATCATTTATAACAGCTGAGAACATTCCAGTAAGTGATTAGAACAGACTCTTTATATTTCCATTCCATGGTTATTTTGCAAGTTTGCGTCATTTGTGAGATGAAAATGGCAAAACCAGCAAGTTTTATTAAAGGAAAAAGGAGTTTTATTACTCAACAATTTTTGTTGGATGCCTCATGCTTACGAAAGATGAAAACGGCATTTGCAAAAGATGCTCTAGAAAATGTCGTACAAGCTATTCCATTTTAAACATTTTCTACATTGTATAAAGAAAGCGGGCTGCTAAGCAAGACAGGAATGCGGTGCTATGAGCTCTTGTCTAGAAACCTTATCTTTTTTAACAAAGAGCCCACCTTAATCTACAACATGAGAATGCCCATAGAAACGCTTATCTCACCGTAACTCAAAGTGCGAACCTAGGGCTGTTTAGTGCGCACTTAGGGCAAATCCAAAACTGCATCACCCGTACATATGAAGCCAAGGATATGTGGAGGATATTGAAACACTTATCTCACGGTGACTCAATGTGCACACAACTCCAAATTCATATCATCAGTACAATGGAAGACTAGTGTATGTGGAGAAACCATACATCCTACAGACTCTGCAGTCCTTACCATATCAAGATGGTCAGAGTAGACATATCGAGTTATCTAGGTGGCAAGTTGTTGATTAGTCCAGTCATTGTCCATAACCAAAGTTTGAATTTGTAAGAGATCGATCTTGGCTACTTTTTACCATGAGTATACTTTTTACCATCAAAGGACTAACTGTAGCAACCATAAAACAGTGTGTCAAGGTCAGTGGCAAGAATTGTGTCAAGGTCAGAAGCAAGATAGGCTATTCAATCTTATTTGTCTGCAAAACTGTCAGCCATATTTATTGGTCCCCCTTTTCCACTGACTTTAATTTCTGTTCATTTTTGATAGCGTGATGTCAGTCTATGATAAGGTTTTTATTGATCTTCTAATTTATCTTATAATTTAAATTATCAAGTGTACTTGTGACATAGCTAGTAACTTATTAACACGAACAAGCTGTTAGAGGGTCGGCTAGACCTGAGGCTATGCTGCTGCCAGGAGTTCGTGTGTCGATATTAAGTTAACCTTTTTATTTATTGTGATAGTTGTAAAAGATGCCCCCCCCCCCCCCCGCAGCTACCACTGCGTCTAGTATTTTAACTGATATATGGCTCATTATTGCATGTATACTTCTGACTGTTGGCTTTGTTTGTCAGCTCTACCCAAAGTGAATGAGTTGTGGGTTCTAAACAGGCTACAGGTAGCATGTAAACATAACGTAGTATGAAATCATCTGCTATGACTGCAACACAAAGAAAAAATACATTTGCCAGATATAACATACAATTAAGTCCATTGGACGTTGTGTCACCTTTGTTTCGCCACATACCAGTATACGTCTGGTGGAGGTTGCCAACCTCAGGTACTGGTTGGCGGTAGGCACTATGAAAAGGTTTGGTGTACCAGTTAGGTTCCTTAAGTTGATTGTTAAGCATTGAGTTGGCTTCGAAGAACCGAACCTGTTACTCATATTTGGTAATAGCATTGTTGTGCACTTTGGTTCCATGGTTGATGTTGCTTTGCATAGTTGACAAGTACTTGCATCCTATATCCTTGATAGTACTTATTGGCATTGCCAGATTGTCTGTGTGCAATGTAGGACCTTTCTTGAAGAATAGCCTTCCACATTTTTCAATACCAAAGATCATAATGTCCTTGCTGTATACCAAAAAAGGTTTTTCTTATCCGTGCAAAGCTGGACATTCACCT
This sequence comes from Watersipora subatra, assembly GCF_963576615.1. Taxonomy (NCBI): domain Eukaryota; kingdom Metazoa; phylum Bryozoa; class Gymnolaemata; order Cheilostomatida; family Watersiporidae; genus Watersipora; species Watersipora subatra. Next base: position 29,016,539 of record NC_088713.1, read on the forward strand.
AGTATATGTATGTATTGTATGTATATGTATGTAGAAATGGATTTGTATAGATCTATATATATATATATTTTCAACCTCTAACCAACAAATTGTGGTAAGTTATGAATTTTTTAAACTTGAAGAACTGCAGGAGAGATTTTTTCAATGATGCCGGGCCGAATTCCGAATAACTTGTGACAACCTTGAATAATTTTGTCAAGAAGTGTGATGCATTGGCAATGGGCTTAACTCAGACCCCCGACTATGATTTTAAAAGAGTTTGGAACTCGGCTACATTTACTGTACTCATTACATTTACTCAGCTGTACATTTACCAACTCTGCCTAACGGCTAGTTTTTAATTCGAGGTAGTAGTTCTCCCTTGTGTTAAAATTAAAAATGATTGTTCGCGGATTTTAGTAATTTATGGAATTGACTGTGTGCGAACTCGCGAATTATCAATTCCATCGGATAGTTTCATCCTGTAGGGTGTATCTAGTTGATATATGTCCCTTTATGGAGGCATAAAAAATATCCAACGGCTTTGCGTACCTCGCAGGGTCATCACATAACGTCGTGAGAAGCTGATAGCTCTCATTATTAGTCATACTCAAATTTTCCATTGGCAATGTGCCAGGTTAATAGGCAGTGGCAGGCAACTCTCATTACTTCTCATTGTTTATAAGCTGATTTTTAATACCTGGCCAATGCCGGGAAGCACAGCTATATTATTATATATGTATTATACATGTATATATATTATTATATATATATATATTTCTAAATAAGTATGTCATCATTCCGGCTATAGCTATTAATATCTTGATATTAAAATTCCGCGTGCTGATGGATTTGAACTCACAACAAATTGACAAGTTTTTAATCCGGACACTCTACCACTGAGCTAGAACAGCGTTTTGACCAGAGTCATTTTCATATACGACATAAACTATGCGCATGTTAACTATTTCAGCAGCCCGTCCCCGCGTTATGATCATGTTCAGAAATATTTTGGGACCTACATGTAAGTTTATGCAACGCGATGCTTCTTCGTCTTTTTTCGTTAAAGCTGATAATTTAACTTGAAATTTAGCGAATTTCGTACTGATTACATACGTTACCAACATATATAGTACGTTGCGTCGACAGTTCTTCGTTTACATACTTGCTATTTATTTTCAATTTGCTATTTAACGTTCATTTTAATAGCGATATAGTATATTAGCAAGCGCAGATTCCTTTTCTCAACCGACAAATGTTGTGTTCGTTGCACACGCATTTCACAAAGGTTCCTATCAGTGCTCGCTTTGTGTATTAGCTTACACATCTTTCCTTCTAAACCTAACCTTTTAGTAATTCGTAATTAATTTCACATTTTACAACAAACATTTGTAAGATTACTGTAAGACTATCTGTTAGATTATCTGTAAGATTTACTGTAAGATTTACTGTAAGATTTATCGTGTAAAATTGAAAGTATCAGGTATTCCTCACTCCCTTATATTTACATACATTTACATACTTTGAAGAATATATACATGTATAGAGATATATTTACATTCTCTTATTACATTTATAAATTTATAACTTTTGAAGTTTATAATATAAGTTTTTAAAGTTGGTTGTATATATATATATATATATATATCTACTTATATATATATATATAAGTAGATATATATATATATATATATATATATATATATATATATCTACTTATATATATATATATATATATCCACGAAACCTCTTCATGGTGCTTACCACCAACAAATATCTAAGGTTGGCGATCTTCACCAGACATATATGTGGCTGAACAAAGGAAACCTAATGGCCAATACAGAGTCGCTAATCATGGCAGCCCAGGAGCAAGTGCTCCCAACAAGGCAACTCCAAACGAAAATCTATCACACTAGAGACGATCCTAGATGCAGACTGTGCAAAGATGCACCTGAGACCATCCAACACATCATCAGTGGATGCAGGCAGCTAGCAGGAAACGCATACACTGAGCGGCATAATCATGTCGCAGGTATTGTGTATAGAAGTCTATGTGATGAGTATGGCCTTAATAAACCACAACACTGGTGGGAAGCTCCTGGTAAGGTGAATGAAAATGATCGCGCTAAGATCCTCTGGGACTTCTACATCCAAACTGACAAGCATGTCCTAGCAAACCAACCAGATATTGTGGTGGTAGACAAGGAGAACAAGAGGGCTACTATAATAGATATAGCAGTACCCAATGACTACAATATAGCCAGCAAAGAAAAAGAAAAGGTAGAGAAATATCTCCCTCTTGGAGAAGAAATTGAAAAATGCTGGAATGTAAGAACAACTGTAATCCCAGTAGTCATTGGGGCACTGGGCGCAATAACACCGGCGCATAAAATGTGGCTTGCCCAAATACCAACAACAATCAACTCAGGAGAGTTGCAGAAAAGTGCGCTATTGGGAACAGCTAAGATCTTGAGGCGAGTGCTCAAACTCCCAGGTGTCTGGTAGGAGACCCGAGTTAGAGCAGAATTTACCATCCATACGGGGTACCCGGGGTGAGGAAACAATTTTTATCTACTTATATATATATATATATAGGTTTACGGCAAGTTCAAGCCTTTTGTATAAGCGTGCGCGTCTGGACTATATATAATATATAGACTATATACTGACATTTAATATTTGCAGCCTGATGGAGAAGAATACGCTTCATTTACCTTTGATGCTGTACCACCTGGAACATACCTTATACAGGTACGTTAGATGAAGATATTTGTTCTGTTCAAACTGTTGAAAACGTATGCGTACAAAATAACAAAATGAACATTTTTATAGTTTTTACTTACTTTTTGCTTCTTGTCATTATATGTTGGAAATATTATATAAGTTATATCATTTATATACATTATAAGTGTAAACACGCCTGTAAATAGGCTACTGAGTGGTAATTCAAGAATAAACAATAATAATAAACAATAATAATAAACAATAATAATGAACAATAATAATAAACAATAATAATAAACAATAATAATAAACAATAATAATAAACAATAATAATGAACAATAATAATAAACAATAATAATAAACAATAATAATAAACAATAATAATAAACAATAATAATAAACAATATTAATAAACAATAATGATAAACAATAATAATAAACAAGAATAATAAACAATAATAATGAACAATAAAAATAAACAATAATAATAACAATAATAATAAACAATAATAATAAACAATAATAATAAACAATAGTAATAAACAATATTAATAAACAATAATAATGAACTATAATAATGAACAATAATAATGAACAATAATAATGAACAATAATAATGAACAATAATAAAGAACAATAATAATGAACAATAAAAATGAACAATAAAAATAAACAATAAAAATGAACAATAATAATGAACAATAATAATGAACAATAATAAAGGACAATAATAATGAACAATAAAAATGAACAATAAAAATAAACAATAAAAATGAACAATAATAATGAACAATAATGAACAATAATAATAAACAATAATAATAAACAATATTAATAAAGAATAATAATGAACAATAATAATAAACAATAATAATAAACAATATTAATAAACAATAATAAACAATATTAATAGACAATAATAATAGACAATAATAAAAAACAATAATAATAAACAATATTAATAATCAATATTAATAAACAGTAATAATAAACAATAATAATAAACAATATTAATAATCAATATTAATAAACAATAATAATAAACAATAATAATAAACAATATAAATAAACAAAAATAATGAACAATAATAATAAACAATAATAATAAACAATACTAATGAACAATAATAATGAACAATAATAATGAACAATAATAATGAACAATAAAAATAAACAATAAAAATAAACAATAAAAATGAACAATAATAATGAACAATAATGAACAATAATAATGAACAATAACAATGAACAATAATAATGAACAATAATAATGAACAATAATAATGAACAATTTTAATAAACAATTTTAATAAACAATAATAATAAACAATAATAATAAACAATAATAATAAACAATAATAATAAACAATAATAATAAACAATAATAATAAACAATAATAATAAACAATAATAATAAACAATAATAATAAACAATAATAATAAACAATAATAATAAACAATAATAATAAACAATAATAATAAACAATAATAATAAACAATAATAATAAACAATAATAATAAGCAATAATAATAAGCAATAATAATAAGCAATAATAATAAGCAATAATGATAAACAATCATAATAAACAATCATAATAAACAATCATAATAAACAATCATAATAACCAATCATAATAAACAATCATAATAAACAATCATAATAAACAATCATAATAAACAATCATAATAAACAATCATTATAAACAATCATTATAAACAATCATAATAAACAATGATAATAAACTCTAACGTACCTGGTTTAAGTTCCTAGTTCTTGCGTCCTACCTCTCTAGTTCTCGCAGTTAAAATGCCGCAATCCCCCTCTCTTGTCGCGAACCGGACATCCGGTTCTCCGCATCACATCTCCCTTTCTCTCCCTTATCTGTATTTCTTTTCTTTAGCCCTGTCTATTATCCACTCTGTTGTTCTCTAAAACTATTACCTTTTCCTTAAGCCCTGACTATTGTTCCCATTAGTTCCTTCTACTTCACATACTCCCGAAGAGTAGGGACATCTTGCCGGATGTCTCTGTTTTTTATCTCGGGTTGTTCAGCAAATTGAACTCTCCGCTGCCTGACTGGTGACTTTCTCTCTCTTGTATCTCTATCTATCCTTCTGATTTCTTGTTGTCTCTTTTCCTCCCTGTTAACCATCTGCATCTTGCCCCCTGGACCTTTCTCTTTCAGTAGCTCTTTCAGCTATTTGCCTATCTTCTCTAGCTCTTACCACATCTCTTTCGTATTCTCTTTCCACTGCTGCCATTTCGCTTTCGAACCTTATTCTTATTTCACCTTTCTTTTGTTCTCTATCTTGTCTTGCTCTTTCTATCACCGCTCTTTCTCTTCTCCTCCATATGCTCTCTTCCTCCTGTTGGCTACCTTCTCTCTCTTGGTTTTCCCTCGCAGCTTCGACGTATCTTTCCTCTGAACTTCCATCTCAGTCCAACCTCTCCCTATTAATCTCTTCTCTCTTGTTTCCCCTTTCTGTTCCTGCTCTATTGTCTCTCTCTCTCTCTCTTTGGAGTCCGATACAGACATTCCCTCAAGTCCATCGCACCCCTTCTTCTGGTCGCTATGTATCTAGACATAGTCTCGGATAACACCCTCGCCCAGTGTTCGTTGGGGACTTCGTCTTTCAAGTGTTCTTTGTTGAAGAAAAACAGGCCATCCTGTCCTCTTCCAAAAAGGCAGGTGCACAAGTTAGGCGTGCCCTCCTTCTTGTTGGAGTTGAGGGTATAAATGAGCCTATTCAGGCGACCTATAACGCTGTACTGTGCAGCTGGCACCCTGGTAGAGGGGTAATAGGAGCAAAGGATCACTCCCGATCTATTTGATGCCCTTCTCAGGGTCTGCTCGTACCTGGAAACCTTGTCCCCATCCATGGCGTTATTTTTTTGGCCCATGATGTCGGGAACTCCGGAAATGATCATCTTTATCCCGGTGATTCCACACATGTATAGCAGCTCCTCCAGGGTGGCTCCTCCTAAAGCAATTTTTTTTCACCCGCACTGGCGTGATATACTGGTGGCGTGATATAGTGAGCTACGCTGTTCCCGACTATTGTGTAGTCCTCCATCTCTATTATTCCTTCGCTCTTTCTCTTTTTAAACCCTTTCTATTATCCGTGCTGTTAACCTCCTCACTTTCTATTGTCAAGCCTTTCTTTTACTTTGAGCCTTTTCTATTGAATCCAACTTTGGTTATAGTATTCTAAGTGTCTACAACAGAAGTTATTTGGAGTAAACATAATCATTATCACGTTTGTTTATTCTATCTTTAGTACTCTTTCATATTGGGTTACTATTACTATTAGCTCCTACCAATGTTTTCTTTCTACTCCCTTCCTTACTATTACTAACTACTTCCTTATCCTGAGACTATCATGTAGCGCAAAGCTTTTTCAAATAATAATCTCAGGTGTTTCCTATTCCTTCTTACTCTTCTTCCGTTCATAGCCACCCAGAAGCTATTTGGTTCTAAAGCCTCCTTAATAACTGTTGCCTCTCTCCCTTCATCTACGTGGTTTATTTTCACCCATACTCTATCCCCTTCTTTTAATACGGACAATCTCTTTTGCCTCTTTACCCTATCAAAATTGCTTTTCTGTCTCTCTGAGATGTCTATCTCTTTCTTTGAATTGTCCTAGATTGGGTACGACTAAGTGCTGTCCTGGTAACTCATTTCGAGTTCTTCTATTATACGTTAACTCATCTGGCCTATTTCCACTTTCCAGTGGGGTAGTTCTATAGGCTAGCAAGGCCAAGTTCTTGTCCTTCTCTTTCCTCCACAAACTTTTTATTATTTCTACCACTCTCTCCGCTAAGCCATTACTTTCAGGATATCTAGGGCTACTAGTTTCTCCTATTATATTGTACCTTTTCAAAATTTCCCTCCATTCGGGTGAGTTGTAACATGGTCCGTTATCGCTACGTACTTTTAATGGGGCTCCCAACCTTGCTATTATTCCTGCGAATTTCAACGCCAATTTTCTTCCTGTTCGATTATTCATCTGAACTACCTTTATCCGTTTCGATTAGTAGTCCATGAAAATAACGTAGCGCCTTCCTTCGAACTCTAACAAGTTTGATCCGATCTCTTAACAAGGTTTCTCTGGTAATGGAGTGTTACTCATCGGCTCATGTGATACCCTTCTATTTTTATACATGTCTCACAGCGTTCCACCATCTCTATTATCTCCTTTCTAATCCCTGGCCACCACACTGAATCTTGACACCTTCGGTACGTCTTGACCTGGCCCTGATGTCCGCTATGGAGTTTTTCCATTATTTCCTTTCTCATATTAATAGGTATGTAAACCCTGGCGTTCCACATAATCATTCCATTCACCAAGCCGAGCTCATCCTTCTTTTCCTTCAACTTTTTTGCCTTGCCGCATATTGCATATTCCCATCCTGTTTGTATTCCTTTCTTCACTGTCTGATACGTTTCATCTGTTTTCGTGTACCCTTTAATTTTCTCTATTAGAACATCCTCTATTGCTGCTACTATCCTACTAGCATGGTCTTCCACTCTTTGTAATTTTATTTTGTCTCTTTTTGATGCTGGTCTTGATAACAGGTCAGCCAGAAACATCTTATCTCCTGGTGTGTGGAAAATATTATATCTGTATCTCATCATCCTCATCTTAAATCTTTGGATCCTTAATGGCAAATCTGACAGATCTTTATTTCCCAACAGCGGAACCAGTGGCTTATGATCAGTCTCAACTTCGAAGTCTCTCCCCACCAAGTAGAAATCGAATTTGTCACACGCCCACGCTACGGCCAGTGCCTCCTTCTCTATTTGTCCATACTTTTGCTCTGCTTCACTCATTTTTCTTGAGGCATAGGCTACTGGTTGCCATCTCCCTTCCCTATTCATCTGCAGCAAATCTGCTCCCAATGTATGTTTACTGGCATCTGCTGTTATCCGTGTTTACTACTATTATCAAATAAAGTCAAGACTGGTGCTGTAGAGATGATCTCCTTAATCTTTTCGAAGCCCTTCTGCTGTTCCTCATTCCAACAGCATGCTGCATTGTTTTTGTCTAATAGTCTCAATGGTCTTTCCACTTCTGCTAACAAAGGGCTAAACCGTCCTAAATAGTTCACCATCGCCAAGAACCTTCTCAAACTCTTCCTGTCTATAGGTGCTGGCATCTCCTTGATTGCTTTTTCTTTCTCTGGATCTATCCGAATTCCTTCTTTGTTTAGGATATGACCTAAAAACTTGACTTCATCAACTCCAAACTGACATTTATCTCTATTAAGTGTCAACCCTGCTCTATTAAGCTTGTCTAGCCTATTAAGCTTGTCTAGCACTTCATAAAGCCTTATGTCGTGTTCTTCTTTGTTCTTTCCTACTACCAAAATGTCGTCCATCATACAAACAACTCCTTGTTGTTGTCCTAATATCTTACTCACTTGGCGTTGGAAAAATTCTGGAGCTGCCAAAATACCGAACAGCATTCGCTGAAACATATACCTACCAAATGGTGTAATGAATGTAGTAAGCTCTCGTGACTCTTCCGCTAATTCTGTCTGCCAAAATCCTGAATTAGCATCCATTTTGCTAAAAATGACGCTCTCCGTAAGCTCAGCTATTGTTTCTTCCAATGTAGGCAGTGGGAAATTTTCTCTGAGCACACTCTTGTTTAGTTGCGACAGATCAACACAAATTCGGACCTTTCCCTTACTCTTTGGCGCTACTACCATTCCTGAACACCAATTTGTTGGTTTCTCTATTTTTTTTATTACTCCTAATTTTTCCATCCTTGCTATTTCCTGTTTTGTAGTTTCCTTCAGACCTATAGGCAACCTCCATGGCACTTGGAGACGCACCGGTGTCGAATCTTCCCTTAAATTTATCCGGAACACGTCCGGTAGTGTTCCAAGCTCTTTGAACAAATTTGGCTATTTCTTTGCCATCTCGTCCTCTATCCTAGTCATTTTTTGAATTGTCTTAACTTGTCCTAACTTTATTATTTCCGGTTTCCCTAACAGATTACTATTGTTTCCCTTGATAACACCGATCCTCGCTATTATTCTTTGTCCTCTTTGAGATAAACTCAATTTTTGACTCGCCTGCTGTCTCTAACCTCTTGCCATCTGCCCCTTTCAGTACTCATTTAGTTGGTTCAATCTTGCAGTTTATCCTCCTTGCTGTTGCTTCACTCATAACTGTTACATCAGCTCCTGTGTCTATCTCGAAATCTATGTATTTGTTTTTAGTTTTCAAGCTGATTAGGAAGTCATTGGCTGCTTAAATCCTTTTAATTTCTCTTTTAGTCATAATGAATTTTCTGAATATTCCGATGCATCATTTTCAACCATGCTTATTTTTTTATCTGTTAGCCGGTTAGGACAGCTTCTCGCCATGTGTCCTGTTCCCGAGCAAGCATAGCAAGTGATAGGTGACCTTTCATCATTTTTTCTTAGAGTGCCTGCCTCCCTGGTTAAGTTTCGTCCTCTGTATCCTCTATTATACCCAGTTCCTCTATTTCTGAAGCAATCTTTTGAGATGTGTCTGAATCTATCGCATGTGTAGCATTGTACTCCTGATCTCCCTGTACCGATATTACCTTTGTTTCTTGCTCCTCCATCAGCTCTACCTCCTATCCTTTGTATTAACTCATCGTCTTCTTCTTCTCCTATTACTTGATCTATCGTTTCTTTTTCCCTTGTTGTTATTATCCCCGCTGCTATTGTGGCCGACTCGTACTGACTGCACCTAGCTCTTGCCTTCTCTAGGGTGATATTCTTCGTAAGTAACAACTCTTTTCTCATTTTATCATCATTCATACCCATTATCAAAACCTGCAGTATTAGATCTTTCTCTAACTCCAGCCTGCATTGTTTTGCTGCCCTTTCTATTCTTTCTACAGACCTGCGTAAATCTTCACAATTATCCTGTTTCATAGTAAATAATCTGTGTCTCGTTGCTACTATATGTTCCTTCTCAGAAAAATAATCGTCAATTTTTTCTTTAATGTCGTCGTATTGCATGGCGTCGACCTCTATCTCCCATGTTTCAAAAATATCATACCCCTTCTCTCCCCTGCAGTCCAACAGAAATGCTGCCTTTTTTGTTCTAAATCATATTCTTCTGATTCTACTTTTCTTGTCACTCTGGTGTGTTCCTTTCTTTTTAATCCTGCTGACACAATCGCTATCTCAAATCTCTTAATAAATCTCCTCCATCCTTCCAATTCGGCTCCTGTTTCTAGTCTCAGTTCGGGTGTCTTAACCCCCTTCCCAAAAATACTATTATTGTGTCTGTCGCTCATTTTCCAGGTTATTATCCTCAATCCTTCACTATTGTATAACTTATAATTTTTTATTTCTTTCTTCAACTATTATCCTTGCAAATACTCTCTTTAATCATCAATTATTCGCTATTGCCTAATAATTTGATTATTATCGCTACTATTATCGTTGACTTACTGATTTACCTTGTAGTCGCCAGTCTTGACACCATCTAATGTACCTGGTTTAAGTTCCTAGTTCTTGCGTCCTACCTCTCTAGTTCTCGCAGTTAAGATGCTGCAATCCCCCTATCTTGTCGCGAACCGGACATCCGGTTCTCCGCATCACAATACAATAATAATAAACAATAATAATAAACAATAATAATAAACAATAATAATGAACAATATAAATGAACAATATTAATGAACAATAATAAACAATATTAATAGACAATAATAATAGACAATAATAATAAACAATAATAATAAACAATATTAATAATCAATATTAATAAACAATATTAATAAACAATAATAATAAACAATAATAATGAACAATAAAAAATGAACAATAAAAATAAACAATAATAATAAACAATAATAATGAACAATAAAAATAAACAATAATAATAAACAATATTAATAAACAATAATAATAAACAATAATAATGAACAATAAAAATGAACAATAAAAATAAACAATAATAATGAACAATAAAAATGAACAATAAAAATAAACAATAATAATAAACAATAATAATGAACAATAATAATAAACAATATTAATAATCAATATTAATAAACAATAATGATAAACAATAATAATAAACAATATTAATAAACAATAATAAACAATAATATTGAACAATAATAATAAACAACAATAATGAACAATAATAATAAACAATAATAATGAACAATAATAATAAACATTATTAATGAACAATAAAAATAAACAATATTAATAGACAATAAAAATAAACAATAATAGTAAACAATAATAATGAACAATAAAAATAAACAATAATAATAAACAACTAATATGTTGTACTATAAACCACCAACCATATACCATTAGATTCAGAGTTTGCCAACAACTATAAATGGCAATTACTTTTTTCAATGCGCATGCAACTGACCTTTTACTGACCTTGATAGAGATCAAAAGATAATCTAGCTACTTGCTTATTGTATTCTCAACTAGATGTAATTAATTTTATGATGCTATTACAACTCTATTTGAACAACTCTTTGATAATTGGTGTCCCTGGGAAGGGTCATCAGAGTGTGTAAAGTGATTTATGGGAGGATGCTAAGATGAACAAAGGAGTGAGTTCTTGGGTGGTCTCATAACCTCTGACAGCTCTGTGCGTGAAGCTTAAACTGACCTGCTCTCAGAGTACTCCTGTAAAGCAGGTATATGAGTAGAGTAAAGACAGCTCGGTTTGTCAGGTGCAGCCAATGAAAGGCTTCCATGAACCATCTTTCGGTGCCAACGACTACTTCTATCTACCGCACGGCGAATTCAGTAATTTAGTAAACTCTTCAGGTAAGCAGCAAGCTATTTGCCAAATTTTGGGACTTCCTATCCAAAACATTTCTTCCCTTTTCATTCTCAGGTGAGGCAGTTTAGATGTTGTGGAACGAACAAAGATTGTGTGTCTGCACCAATCGCATCTAAATATGGCAACCTTTCAAATTTCGTTGTCAAAGGTAAGCTATCTCTTACCTTTACACATGCCCTTCTCAGTCACCTTTGCTCACGCTAGTATTTTACCCACAACAACTGTCCTTGGTTTGACATCCTTGTTTTTACGCCTTTCCAAAAAGGTTTTAGTGGAGCAGCCAGAATAAGATTTTGAAGGGTTGTTGATGCTCAACGGGTCAATTTTGTAATTATCTAAAAACATCATACACCTTAATCAAAATTTTATGTGGTAGCGCGAAACAACAGAAAAAACTGCATTATTCACTGTATTTCCATGCTTCAAATATGCTTACTATATGTAATTGTATGTGTATATCTACTTATCCTTTGTTGGTCGTATATGTAATTGTACATGTATATCTACTTATCCTTTGTTAGTCCTATATGTAATTGTACATGTATATTTACTTATCCTTTACTGGTCCTATATGTAATTGTATATGTATATCTACTAATCCTTTGTTGGTCCTATATGTAATTGTATATGTATATTTACTTATCCTTTGTTGGTCCTATATGTAATTGTATATGTATATTTACTTATCCTTTACTGGTCCTATATGTAATTGTATATGTATATCTACTTATCCTTTACTGGTCCTATATGTAATTGTACATGTACATTTAATTATCCTTTACTGGTCCTATATGTAATTGTACATGTATATCTACTTATCATTAATTGGTCCTATATGTAATTGTACAAATATGTTTACTTATCTTTTGTTGGTCTTATATGTAATGGTATATGTATATCTACTCATCCTTTGTAGGTTCTATATGTAATTTTACATGTATATCTATGTATCATGTACTGGCCCAATATGTAAATGTATATGCATATCTACTTATTCTTTACTAGTCCTATATGTAATTGTACATGTATATCTGCTTATCATTTACTGGACCTATATGTACTGTAGTTGTATGTGTTTATCTACTTATCCTTTGTTGGTCCTGTATGTAGTTATATGTGTATATCTACTTATCCTTTACTGGTCCTACATGTAATTGTACATGTATATCTACTTATCCTTTACTGGTCCTATATGTAATTGTACATGTATATCTGCTTATACTTTACTAGTCCTATATGTAATTGTACATGTATATCTGCTTATCCTTTACTGGTCCTCTATGTAACTGTATATGTATATCTACTTATCCTTTTCTGGTCCTATATGTAATTGTATATGTATATCTACTTATCCTTTACTGGTCCTATATGTAATTGTACATGTATGTCTACTTATCCTTTTTGGTCCTATATGTAATTGTACATGTATATCTACTTATCATTTACTGGACCTATATGTACTGTAGTTGTATGTGTATATCTACTTATTCTTTGTTGGTCCTGTAGGTAATTGTATAGGTATATCTACGTAGACTTATCCTTTGCTGGTCCTATATGTAGTTATATGTGTATATCTACTTATCCTTTACTGGTCCTACATGTAATTGTACATGTATATCTACTTATCCTTTACTGGTCCTATTTGTAATTGTATATGTATATCTACTTATCTTTTGTTGGTCTAATATGTAATTGTATATGTATATCTACTTATCCTTTTGGGTCCTATATGTAGTTGTACATGTATATCTACTTATCTTTTACTGGTCCTTTATGTAATTTTATATATATATATAAATTTTGTTTCCTCACCCTGGATACCCCGTATGGGTGGTAAATTCTGCTCTAACTCGGGTCTCCTACCAGAGACCTGGGAGTTTGAGCACTCGCCTCAAGATTTTAGCTGTTCCCAATAGCGCACTTTTCTGCAACTCACCTGAGCTGATTGTTGTTGGTATTTGGGCAAGCCAAATTTCATGCGCCGGTGTTATCGCGCCCAGTGCCCCAATGACTACTGGGATCACAGTTGTTCTTACATTCCAGCATTTTTCGATTTCTTCTCCAATAGGGAGATATTTCTCTACCTTTTCTTTTTCTTTGCTGGCTATATTGTAGTCATTGGGTACTGCTATATCTATTATATTAGCCCTCTTGTTCTCCTTGTCTACCACCACTATATCTGGTTGGTTTGCTAGGACATGCTTGACAGTTGGGATGTAGAAGTCCCAGAGGATCTTAGCGCGGTCATTTTCATTCACCTTACCAGGAGCATCCCACCAGTGTTGTGGTTTATTAAGGCCATACTCATCACATAGACTTCTATACACAATACCTGCGACATGATTATGCCGCTCAGTGTATGCGTTTCCTGCTAGCTGCTTGCATCCACTGATGATGTGTTGGATGGTCTCAGGTGCATCTTTGCACAGTCTGCATCTAGAATCGTCTCTAGTGTGATAGATTTTTGTTTGGTGTTGCCTTGTTGGGAGCACTTGCTCCTGGGCTGCTATGATTAGCGACTCTGTATTGGCCGTTAGGTTTCCTTTGTTCAGCCACATATATGTCTGGTGAAGATCGCCAACCTTAGATATTTGTCGGTGGTAAGCACCATGAAGAGGTTTCGTGTGTCAGTCAATTTCCTCATCATCAGGGCGTAGGTCCGTTGTAAGAGCAGCCGATTGAAATTCAGCTAGCGACCTATCTGAGATGGCCATGGAGGCTGCATATGCTTTGATGCTTTGCTCCTCCTCTTTCACTGTCTGCTGCACACTTTTGAGTCCCCTACCACCATCTTTCCCATCGAGATACAATCTAGTAGTATCAGATTTTGGGTGGAGTGCTCCAAGCATGGTCAGCAGTTTATGAGTTGCTATATCCGTCTCTTTGATGGCTTCCTCTGTCCACTTTATTATGCCTGCTGGATATCTTACTACTGGCAGTGCGTAGGTATTTATTGCCATGACTTGGTTCTTGGCATTGAGCTGGCTTCGTAAGACCTGCCGAAGGCGTTTCTTGTATTCGGTAATGGCTTTGTGACATACCTCGGCTTCGTGGTTGATGTTGCTTTGCATAATCCCCAAGTACTTGTACCCTTCTTCTAAATCTTTGATGGTACCATTTGGCATTCTTAGGCCATCTGTGAGCATAGAATGGCCTTTCTTAAGAATTAGCCTTCCACATTTCTCAATACCGAAGGTCATTCCGATGTCCTTGCTGTATACCTGAGTGAGGTGTATTAGCGAATCAATGTCCCTTTCTTTGTTAGCGTACAGCTTGATGTCATCCATGTAGAAGAGGTGGTTTATCTTGGTGCCACTCTTAAACTGGTACCCATATTGAGTCTCCTCCAACATATTGCTTAGAGGGTTTAGGCATATGCAGAAGAGCAGCGGTGATAAGGAGTCACCTTGATAGATGCCTCGCTTGATTTTTACACTCACCAGCTTTTTGCCATTAGCCTCCAGTTCCGTCTTCCATTTGGTCATTGACATCTTGATGAATGCCACAAGAGCAGGGTGAACATTGTACATACTGAGGCACTCAAGTATCCAACTATGGGGAATTGAGTCATAGGCCTTTTTGTAGTCAATCCAAGCCATGGCAAGATTGCTTTGCCTACTCCTGCTGTCTTGACAGACCGTCCGATCCACCAGTAACTGATGTTTGGCTCCTCGGGTGTTGCGTCCAATTCCTTTCTGAGCACTGGTCATATAGTGACTCATGTGCTCTTCCAGTTTGTCTGCAACTATTCCTGAGAGCAGTTTCCAGGTGGTGGGCAAGCATGTTATTGGTCGATAGTTCTTGGGAATCGGCCCCTGCTTTGGATCTTTTATCAGAAGTACAGTTCGTCCTTTGGTCAGCCATTCTGGATGGTCACCTTGTTCTATCAGGCATTCCATCTGTTTAGCCATTCTAGTGTGAAGTGATGTCAATTTCTTTAACCAGAAGGCTTGAATCATGTCATGGCCAGGTGCTGCCCAGTTTTTCATCAAG
This sequence comes from Watersipora subatra, assembly GCF_963576615.1. Taxonomy (NCBI): domain Eukaryota; kingdom Metazoa; phylum Bryozoa; class Gymnolaemata; order Cheilostomatida; family Watersiporidae; genus Watersipora; species Watersipora subatra. The sequence goes on from NC_088713.1 coordinate 29,032,046, forward strand.
TGCACTCTGCACTTGATGTCCTCTTCGCTGATGGTGAGTCCTTGCTGAGCCACAGTGTTTTGACGGCTGTCGTTAAGCCTCTTCAGCCAATTTGCAGTGGTGTTATGAGTAGTTCCTTTCTCCCAGATGTCCTTCCAGAACTTTGAAGTGCTAGATCGGGGAGGCTCAGACATTGGCCTCTGCAGTTCACCTTTGAACTGGGAATACACTCTAGATGGATTATTGATGAACAGTTCGTTCATTCTCTTGTTATCCCGTTTTTTGGTGTACCGCTTCAGTCGTGCCGAGAGTGCTGCTAGCTGCTGTTTGGCAGACTCTAGAGCTTCTATTGTGGCTTCTCTTTTTGAACGCTCTAAACTGGTTAGATCTCTCACTGAGCCTACTAACTTTCTTGTGCAAGTCTTTGATCTTATTTTGTAGCCTCAGCTGCCAGGATGTAATGGCTTGAAGCCTTGTTGGCAGTGGCTTAATACCCATCTCCTCCAAGATGACAGTTGCTGTACTGTAGAATAGGGCATTAGTCTCACTGATTGATCCAGTTGGGATCGACTCCAGTGCCAAGTTAATGTCTTTTAACAGCTTCTTAGGTATGGCCTTGCTAACTATTCGTAGTGGTACCCTGCTTCCATAATCATTAACAGCTGGTATCTTGTTGATGATGTTTTCCGCAAGCTCTTTCACCCTTGGGTCAAGGTCCAAGTGTATGTTTTCTTCAACCCGTGAGTCAACACATGATCGAGGATGTGTCACAGTGTGTGTTGATATTCACTCCTCGTTGGTCAAGGTTACCTGGGTGAACTGTTCCCTAATTTCATCTACCTCAAGTTCCGATATGAGGTGCCGCTTGATTATGTTACTCCTCTAAGCTACAAGTTGCTTAGCGGTTAGTGGCAATTCAGGGTGCATGTTTATCCACAGTTGATGCATCCTTCCCATGTAGCCCCACTTTTGAGGTTCACTCATAAAGTAGCACTGCATGAGGTCCGTGTTATCAGTCCGAGTCCATTTCATCCGTTTTGAACCAGTAGCCAATTTTTCGCTGCCTTGTCCTGGTTCAGCTACAGGCAGCGCGGACCTTGTTTGACCGGGCGACGTCGGAGCCGGCATGGCTTTGGTTATTGCACTCATCATAGAGGTTGTAGACATTATACAAGCAAGGGTCTTGTCTAAGGACCACCAGAAAAGTGCAGTTGTTGGGGTTTGAACCGAGGACCTAATGATCACGGTCCCGATACCACCGATACACCAACTGCGCTATCTGTCCTGTATATATATATATATATATATATATATATCATTTACTGGTCCTATGTGTAATTGTACATGTATATATACTTATCCTTTACTAGTCTCATATATAATTGTACATGTATATCTACTTATCCTTTACTGGTCCTATATGTAGTTGTATGTGTATATCTACTTATCCTTTGTTGGTCCTATATTTAATTGTACATGTATATCTATTTATCCTCTGTTGATCCTATAAGTAATTGTACATGTATATCTACTCATCCTTTGTTGGTCATATTTGTAATTGTACATGTATATCTACGTATCATGTATTGGTCCTATATGTAATTGTATATGTACATCTACTTATTCTTTACTAGTCCTATATGTAGTTGTACATGTATATCTACTTACCCTTTGCTGGTCCTGTATGTAATTGTACATGTATATCTACTTTTCCTTTGTTGGTCCTATATGTATTTGTTCGTGTATATCTACTTATCGTTTGTTGGTCCTATATGTAATTGTATATGTTTGTATACTTCTAAAATGAATTAGCCAAAGTGATCATAATATTGGTGAAAAACAAGTCTTTTTAATATGAGGTCACAAAGGTTTAGTTTTTTGTTAGTTGTTTGAAAGACTCAACATCCTCAGAATTAATCGCTCGCTCTGTGAGTTTGTATTTTTATTGTAAAGCCAATACTCTCAATACTCTCAAATGTCTCATCAAATCGCTGTTACGCTCCACTCAGGAAACAAAATGATTCCATTGCAGGTGCTGATTACAAACCTGAGGAACGACCCAACCTATCTATCTCCTCAACAAATGACGCACTCGTGAAATTTCAAGTAGCTCCCAAACTTCATTATATACTTTTCTACATTCTCCAATTCCAGAAGAATACCTCTGGTTCTGAAACAGTTAATATTGTTACAAAGGTCTGGATCGTACCTTTCTTTGTCTGTCCGTCGATGAAGATGGGTAGTTGCCGTAACAGTTGGTGATTTTGTTATGGCTTAGACTAGGGAGTTAAGCTTGCTCATTGTTATTCTCGCTAAATTTTATATCACATTCGGATAATCAAGGTTTTTAATTGCCATACAGGCTTTTCTAAAACTAGTATACTAAAACTGTGTCAAATAAAAAATATTTAGGATTTGTCTACTTTTGGATGAAACAAACAGTTGGTGTCTATTTTTAGGTCTACCCAGAGGCGCGAGACGACTGGTACTGGACAAACTTCACTCTAAATGGAAAGAGTTTGTTGGAGGTTTTCAAACCTGATGATGTAATCGTTGTAGAGGTGAAAGGCTATAGTAGTTGCTAGCTGTAATACGTGTTTTCAAATTTCTATTAAAATAATCATAAATGCATCGTAAAGCCTCTAATTGAATGTCAATTGCGCTCTATTTTTGAACTCTTCTCTCTCATAGGGGCGTTCAAATAGAGGTGGCATTCAAATAGAGGTGGCATTCAAATAGAGGTGGCATTCAAATAGAGGTGGCATTCAAATAGAGGTGGCATTCGAATAGCGGCTGGCGTTCAATTAGAGCTTTTGAAGCGTGTAGGACTGTCTCGCACATGTAAACCTATTAAATGTACTGCTAAACTTCTACCTTTACATACACATTTTTGACATGCAACTTTAAATTTTAATGCAGGTTTTTTTCAACACATGAAGCAATCTTTGATAACATGTCTGAAGTTTTTTATTATTTGAATGCTACACATATAACTAGCATGTTATGTTTGTATATATATTCTATGTTTATATACATAATAGACACTCCTATAACAACAAACAATTACTGTAAATCCTTGTGCATAAGCCGCACTCGTGAACCTAAAATATTGTTCAAATGTTTGCGGTACAGATTTTACACGGCGTCTAAAGATTTGTACCTGTAAACTTCTCTTTATGTTTGGGGTTAGAGTACTGACATGTGAGAAACTTAATGTTACATATAATGAAAAATTATAAATATACTATATAAAAGAATTACATAAAATATTAATAAATTTAAATAAAATTGTTTTATTATGTGGTTATTAATACAATTTTAACTAATCGTTAAAACGTACAATGATTAAAAATTATTTATTCAGCAATAAAACGCTAGGAATTACAAAATACTTGTACGGGCGTAATGAGGTCATTAGTTGAGGTCAATGTCATGTGACATCGCCTGCTTTGGGTTTCGTTCATTGGATTGGTTTTTGATTATGTCAAAAACTGCTGAAAAATGTCGCTTGGTAGTTTTGAAAGCGATATTCACAAATTTCAGTTAAAACCGCGGCGTCATTTTCTGTCGTACTCCATGACATGATTTACAAAATGTGCTTGCAGATTTGGTACTTGTTTACTGCAGTTTACTGAATGCGTAACACTTTCTTTGGACTGATGAGAACTCTCATTGGTTGATTGTCAGCCAACATGTGACAACAGACACAGGCAGTAGACTTGACAAATGACTCGCATGGCTAGGTTGAATTAAATGTGTTAAGAGAATGCAAAAAAGGCAGGCTCAGCTCGTAAACACTCTATCCTAGTAACTCCAACAAATTCAATGTCCAAAATTATGTAAAACGAAAATATATGTTTACTATTCTAAAACCGCTGTCTGTCTGTTCATCTGTCCATCCGTTTTTCCAGAGTCGAGGTTAGAGCTTAAATTAAAATAGCGGTTTCATCAAGACTCAAATTCGGGATATTCAGCTTGGTAGACCAGAAAAAGAGAAACCGATATTATTAAGGCTAACTATGGGACCCTTGTTATACAAATCTCTCTTGAGTCACGGCAAGTCTATTTCCTGCTTCCGCGGTGTCTTACTGGTGTAACTTCTGGTGGTGTAACACCGCCAGTCACCCGATACCAGATACACCTCTCGTCACCTGATACGGGATACGCCTCTAGTCACCTGATACCAGATACATCTTTAGTCACTTGATACTAGATACACCTCCAGTCACCTGATGCCAGATACACCACCAGTCACCTGATACCAGATATGCCTCTAGTCACCTGATACCAAATACACCTTTAGTCACCTGATACTAGATACACCTCCAGTCACCTGATGCCAGATACACCACCAGTCACCTGATACCAGATACGCCTCTAGTCACCTGATACCAGATACACCTCTAGTCACCTGATACCAGATATGCCTCCAGTCACCTGATACCAGACATGCCTCCAGTCACCTGATGCCAGACACACCACTACTCACCTGATGCCAGACACACTACCAGTCACCTGATGCCAGAAACACCACCAGTCACCTGATGCCAGATACGCCACTACACACCTGCTGCCAGATACACTACCAGTCACCTGATGCCAGATACACCACCAGTCACCTGATGCCAGATACACCACCAGTCACCTGATGCCAGATACACCTCCAGTCACCTGATGCCAGATACGCCACAAGTCACCTGAGAAATGTGAAAGTACGAAAGAGACCTGTCATGACTCCAGAGAAAAATGTCAACCTGGAAAAAGAAGTAACTTCAACCTATCCCGACACTAGTTATTTGTACCAATTCATACTTTTTGGTGCGTAAATGAATGTCGATCCATTGTAAGCCGAGTTTCGATAATCGCAAATGCTATCAAATACTATACTATAAATCTGAAAGTTCATAAGTTATGTAATAGTAATCCATCAAATGCTACAAATATATATTCAAGAACAAGTGACATAAACAAACCGTATTTATAATACATTCAGAAACAAAAACTTTTGCATCCCCTACTCGGCCAGTTGCATTCGAATTGCTGCTTTCGCTTGAAATCATTTCATAGTTTTCTGGCTGTTCAATACTTTCCACAATGTCTGCTGACCTCAACTTTTCTTCTTCTGCACTGCTTAACTTGTCAATTTTAGTGTCCAAACAGCTTAATTATCACAGCAAAACTTTTACGTGTCGCTATTTAAACTACATTTTACCTAAAAAATGATAAACTTTTAGACGCATGCATAACCTACAGTCTTTTCAAATGACAAGCACAATTTCTCTACTCTGAATCTTTAGCTATGTTCATTGTTTGCTTCGAAACATCTTGGAATTTTAATAAACGGGTTTCTGTGATTTCAAATTAATTAAGCTACAAAAGAGAACTCTAAACTCTATGATTTGAATATACCGTACTTTTCGGACTGTAAACTGCACCCCTATATAAGCCGCATCTGCTTTATTTTTCAAAAAATGATAATAAAACAATACATAGGCCGCACCTTTGTATAGGCTGCAGAACTCAGGACGGTGCTTTTTAACGCGGCAGCAACTTTGCGTTTTAAAACGATGCTTTTAACCTAGTTTCTAACGGAACAGTACCATTAGGCATTGTTTCGTATTTTCTTTCACCGATAGAGGCGCACTAACCAGAGATTCTGGTTAATGCGCCCTAGCGGTGAAAGAAAAAGCCACAGAATAGCCGCACCCTTATATAAGCCGCTTGGCTCAAATCGTCCAAAAAAGTAGCGGCTAATGGTCCGAAAAATACGGTAGCCTAAAAATTCCATCATAATTGTCATAAATATAATAAACCCTACTATATCTATGGTAATTGGTTTACGGGTTTTTCACATACGTCTGAGTAACACGACTGCATTAAAGATGTAGTTGCGTCAAATTTGAGTTGATTTTAAAAGAAAGTATTATTCTATGTCTATCAGTTGATTTGTTGTTTGTTGTGTTAGGCGATCTCATTGTCAAGATATTTGAAGATTAAAATCGAAAAGACTCAATCGCGGTAAAAACGCTCCGGGCAAAAACCATGCCCGGACTTGCCCAAAGTGATGTAATGCGTGATACAACCTGTCACTAACTCTCGTAATCACATCGGCTATTGCGATAAAAGTCTAGTCCTACGCGGCTATATTGGCATAAATTTTATCTTATATTTGCTCGTGTTTGCTAGAATAAAATTTTAAATCCAGCTACAGATACATTATTACCAATGTCTCAAACGCCTCAAACAAAGCAAATTAAAAGCTTGTCATATTAGCTTTTTCTAAATGCTGTGTAAACATCTTAGTACCGACTACCAATTCTACCGGTCTACGGTAATTCTGCCAAGCAAACTATGTAGAAAAAGGTCCACATCCCTAAAAGTCATGTACATTGTATAGTTGACTGTTAATGTTATCGAGTCATTATTGGTATCAATTTGTAGAAAAAAATTCACTGGTCACATTTGATTTGTTGATTCAAGTACTAAACCAATGGTCGAGCTATGCAAAAACGCCGGTCCAGGCAGCTCCGATTGCACTTCATAAATCCATCTATTAGACAAAATTTCAGCACAGGTGTCAACGGGGCTATGATGCATTCAATGTTCTGGAAATCATGTTTTGCATTATCTTCAACAATATTATTTTATTATATAATTTTTACAGGCAAAAAATTTTCGTCTCAGCAAAGCTTTTATTAAAAATATCCATCAAGTCGTGGCCACTCACATAGTTTCAGCTAATATAATAAGACAAACTCATCTACTGCAGCAAACTCAAACAAAACATCATGGTTTATGCAGCACACATTCAAGTCTCTCTCCCCATTTATGACAGTTTTCACACTGACAAAGCTGCTTCGGCTGGTGGGACCACATAAACATCCTGTAATCAATAAAACAAATTCAATAAATATATGTCATTCATAGATACGTCATTGTAACACGTATCTACTGATCAATCGATTTTCTTCACTTTCAACAAGTGAGAAGTGAACATCTAAAGTCAAATCATGAATCTAATTTACTAGATGAAACTGCCAAAGAAAATTAGACAAAAATATAGCTAGGTGAAACGATAAAAGATAATAACTATGATTGGTGATAGCATTAGGTTATAATATGATTTATTAGTACATGTATTAATAAGTACTAAAGTTATTACCTTTGGTATATTCATCAATCTAAGCCATTGTATTGCTAGATGCTATGGATTAAAAAGGAGCCATCAAGAACTCACTGTACATACATCTCTTACATGCGCGGGAAATTACATTATAACCTCAAACAATGAAATATAATCTGAATGTAAACTCAACAGTATATCTATAGGAGACTCAAAGTAAAAGATAAATTTACCTCCATTCTCCTATCTTCCTCCGTAGCACATTAACCACCTGATGCCCAGAAAACTCGAAGTCACCTTCGCAGTAACTTTACAATAATTTTTAGAATTTTGTTATTCGTCAATAAAACGTGTCGATCGAGTAATTCATTAAAGTAACGGTGTTAATTAATTTAGTAAATATCGATGTCCATGCGATTTAATAATAGAGTAAAATCCCTAAATTTGAGATCACAGACAACGCGTTTTTTTGAGTGATAATATTTATTACGACCTATATAAAAATTTCGTGCCAATGATTGGCTAATGAAGCGACCTTATATTTATCGCTCGTGAACTCTTTTCAGATGTATCACTCACGTCACGAATGAAGCACCCGCTCGAATGTGAGCTTTTTAAAAGATGGCCTCATTCAAACGCATATATTTCTGGACAGGATTAGTCTCTAAAGACAAAAATGACATCAAATTGCAGCTGATGTTTTAGCCTTTTATTGGTCTTAATTTCATTAAATCGACTTTTTTGACGCAACCACATCTTTAATTAGGAAGCTACTATTAGCTTGTTACAGATGTTAATTGATTCTGTAGGGTTGCTTTTAAATTTATAACAAAAAATCGTAAAGCTTTGGAGTTAGAAAATGGACTTCGATATTAACAGCAACAACGAAGGGAATAATTGTTATTGTTGTAACTAACTCATTATTAGTACGATTTTGTTGATAATTTAACTTTTTTACTGATCATTTTCTATGGGTTCGTAATGATCGAAGAATTTGGAAATGGCATGCAAATAAAGATGGCGTTCAAATATAGGTTTTATGGTGTATATCTGTATATATATTTCTCAAAGTTTGTCGTCTGTGACGCGTCCTTCGGTACATCCAGCTATAGCTGTTAAAATTTTGGAATTAGAATTTCACATTCTGCTGAACTTCAATTCACGAAGATTGCCACCGCAAGTTTAAACTCCAGATAAGTGATAAAATTTTAGGTAAAAGTTTACTAAAATGTATACGAAAAACTTTTTTCAATTATGTTTTTATTAATCTAAATTCATATAAGTTACTTTATTCCTTATAGTTTCATGCTTGCTGTCAAAGTACTTTTCAAAGCTATCAGCAAGCATGAAACTATTAGTAATGAAATGTTTTGTCTAAAGTAATAGTCTGTTTTACTGATTTTATATATATACCAGCGGAATGCCCGGCATTGCGCGAGTTTTAAAAATCGGCTTATAAACAGTGAAAGGTAATGTAGTTGCTTACCACTTGCCATTAGCCTGGCACATTGCCAATGGCTAATTTGAGTAGACTAGCAACTTACTTATTAGAGCTGTTAGAGCAAGCTTAAATCACGTTGCGTAGAGCATAGCGGTGCTTTCACCCAGATAGTCACACATATCACCCCAAATATATCTATTAATCTCGCGTAGCGCAATGGTTTAGCTTCGTCTGGTGAAGGGGAGGTTTTGAGATCAAATTTTCCGCAAAACAAATTCTTCATTCCAATATTTTAACAGCTATAGCCTGACATACCAAAGGACATTTACACACACCAACACTGAGAAATATATATACATATATATGACACCTACAGCTATCAAACTTCGGACTACGCATTGGAAAACAAAACATGTGTAGACCAGCTGTATGCATACCCGATTGCCTTTTATCTACTTTGTATAGGCATTTCACTCAAATCTGTATGAATCACTTGTACATGTATTTAAGAACTAACATGGTTGCATAGCTAGCATAAGTATAAGCACCTATAACTATAGATGTCTATACTCTGTATGTAGGTAAAACCACAGATGGCATTATGTCCTGTCGCAGGCCTTTGTGATATTGCTGGAGAGTGTAGACCTTGTTCTACAAGCAGGTCTTTAGGAGAAATAGTTCAAGGTAAATTTGTTTGAATTTGGTGAATTATCTACTCCTGATTATTACTATTTGTTATGATGTATGTATGCTTTGCTATATACTAGCATGCTGTTTAAAGTTTTACCTTTGTCTATATATGATATTGTACTGTGTTTAGTTATGTTATTACTCTGTTTGAAGTATTACTTTTGTCTGTATATGATAGTTTAATTTGTACTGTATGTTTACATTGTAGACACCTTCTTACCAACTAAGGTTAACTCTCATTGAGCTCTCTTAGACTTTTAGTGCTTGTTTCTTTCTTTCCATCTGCCTGTGGATACCCAACCCAATTATAGTGCTTTATATGGCTCCGCTAAATGGTATTCACCATTACTTCCAGGAAGTACGCAAAGCACTCCATCTACACACACTCTCTCTCTCTCTCTCTCTCTCTCTCTGTAGACACAAGTACAGGAGAGCAAACAATTGGGATTGTGGCAGCAGTCCTCATGTTCATTGTCATAGTAGTTTTTGGCCTAATCACATTCATCTTGATTCGGAGGAGGCGCCGTTTACATCACGACTATGACTGTACACCTAAACTTTTCTTTTCTACAAAGAGATCAAATTACATGGCTCCTAAACCTGAAGGTAAGCAAAGAGAGCCAAGTACATGGCTCCCAATCCTGAAGGTGGGCAAATAGATCCCACTACATGGCTCCCAATTCTGAAGGTAAACAAAAAGACCCCAGTACATGACTCCCAATCCTGAAAGTAAGCAAAGAGATCCGAGTACATGGCTCCTGATTCTGAAGGTAAAAAAAGAGATCCTAGTACATGACTCCCAATCCTGAAGGTAAGCAAAGAGATACCAGTACGTGGCTCCTGATTCTGAAGGTAAAAAAAGAGATCCTAGTACATGGCTCCCAATCCGGAAGGTGGGCAAATAGATCCCAGTACATGGCTCCCAGTCCTGAAGGTAAACAAAGAGAACCCAGTATATGGCTCCCAATCCTGAAGGTAAGCAAAGAGACCCCAGTACATGGCTCCCAATCGTGAAGGTAAGCAAAGAATTCTACGGGCATGAGTACTCGGTTCGTGTGTTACCACCTCCTTTGTGTATTAACATGTGTCATTTAACTATGTTATATAGCTAGCCTCTAGCTGCCTAATCGAATATGTTATATAGCTGCCCTCTAGCTGCCTATTTGAATATGTTATGTAGCTGGCATCTAGCTGCCTAGGTGAATAGAAGTGTCGGCCTGATGTTCCAGTGTCTTGCACGCATATGTTAGACCAGTGTATCTATATATGGTAGACCAGTGTATCTATATATGGTAGACCAGTGTATATATATATGGTGGACCAGTGTATCTATATATGGTAGACCAGTGTATCTATATATGGTAGACCAGTGTATCTATATATGATAGACCAGTGTATCTATATATGGTAGACCAGTGTATCTATATATGGTAGATCAGTGTATCTATATATGGTAGACCAGTGTATCTATATGTGGTAGACCAGTGTATCTATATATGGTAGACCAGTGTATCTATATATGGTAGACCAGTGTATCTATATATGGTAGACCAGTGTATCTATATATGGTAGATCAGTGTATTTATATATGGTAGATCAGTGTATCTATATATGGTAGACCAGTGTATCTATATATGGTAGATCAGTGTATTTATATATGTTAGATCAGTGTATCTATATGTGGTAGACCAGTGTATCTATATATGGTAGACTAGTGTATCTATATATGGTATATCAGTGTATCTATATATGTTAGACTAGTGTATCTGTATATGGTAGACCAGTGTATGTATATATGGTAGACCAGTATATCTATATATGGTAGACCAGTGTATCTATATATGGTAAACCAGTGTATCTATATATGGTAGACCAGTGTATTTATATATGGTAGACCAGCGTATCTATATATGGTAGACCAGTGTATCTATATATGGTAGACCAGTATATCTATATATGGTAGACCAGTGTATCTATATATGGTAGATCAGTGTATCTATATATGGTAGACCAGTGTATCTATATATGGTAGATCAGTGTACCTATATATGGTAGACCAGTGTATCTATATATGGTAGATCAGTGTATCTATATATGGTAGACCAGTGTATCTATATATGTTAGACTAGTGTATCTATATATGGTAGACCAGTGTATCTATATATGGTAGACCAGTGTATCTATATATGGTAGACCAGTGTATTTATGTATGGTAGACCAGTGTATCTATATATGGTAGACCAGTGTATCTATATATGGTAGACCAGTGTATTTATATATGGTGGACCAGTGTATCTATATATGGTAGACCAGTGTATCTATATATGGTAGACCAGTGTATCTATATATGATAGACCAGTGTATCTATATATGGTAGACCAGTGTATCTATATATGGTAGATCAGTGTATCTATATATGGTAGACCAGTGTATCTATATGTGGTAGACCAGTGTATCTATATATGGTAGACCAGTGTATCTATATATGGTAGACCAGTGTATTTATGTATGGTAGACCAGTGTATCTATATATGGTAGACCAGTGTATTTATGTATGGTAGATCAGTGTATATATATATATGGTAGACCAGTGTATCTATATATGATAGACCAGTGTATCTATATATGGTAGACCAGTGTATCTATATATGGTAGATCAGTGTATCTATATATGGTAGACCAGTGTATCTATATGTGGTAGACCAGTGTATCTATATATGGTAGACCAGTGTAGCTATATATGGTAGACCAGTGTATCTATATATGGTAGACCAGTGTATCTATATATGGTAGACCAGTGTATTTATGTATGGTAGACCAGTGTATTTATGTATGGTAGACCAGTGTATCTATATATGGTAGACCAGTGTATTTATGTATGGTAGATCAGTGTATATATATATGGTAGACCAGTGTATCTATATATGATAGACCAGTGTATCTATATATGGTAGACCAGTGTATCTATATATGATAGACCAGTGTATCTATATATGGTAGACCAGTGTATCTATATATGGTAGATCAGTGTATCTATATATGGTAGACCAGTGTATCTATATGTGGTAGACCAGTGTATCTATATATGGTAGACCAGTGTATCTATATATGGTAGACCAGTGTATTTATGTATGGTAGACCAGTGTAGCTATATATGGTAGACCAGTGTATTTATGTATGGTAGACCAGTGTATCTATATATGGTAGACCAGTGTATCTATATATGGAAGACCAGTGTAGCTATATATGGTAGATCAGTGTATCTATATATGGTAGACCAGTGTATCTATATATGGTAGACCAGTGTATCTATATATGGTAGACCAGTGTATTTATGTATGGTAGACCAGTGTATCTATATATGGTAGACCAGTGTATTTATGTATGGTAGATCAGTGTATATATATATGGTAGACCAGTGTATCTATATATGATAGACCAGTGTATCTATATATGGTAGACCAGTGTATCTATATATGGTAGATCAGTGTATCTATATATGGTAGACCAGTGTATCTATATGTGGTAGACCAGTGTATCTATATATGGTAGATCAGTGTATCTATATATGGTAGACCAGTGTATCTATATATGGTAGATCAGTGTATCTATATATGGTAGACCAGTGTATCTATATATGGTAGATCAGTGTATCTATATATGGTAGACCAGTGTATCTATATATGTTAGACTAGTGTATCTATATATGGTAGACCAGTGTATCTATATATGGTAGACCAGTGTATCTATATATGGTAGACCAGTGTATTTATGTATGGTAGACCAGTGTATCTATATATGGTAGACCAGTGTATCTATATATGGTAGACCAGTGTATTTATATATGGTGGACCAGTGTATCTATATATGGTAGACCAGTGTATCTATATATGGTAGACCAGTGTATCTATATATGATAGACCAGTGTATCTATATATGGTAGACCAGTGTATCTATATATGGTAGATCAGTGTATCTATATATGGTAGACCAGTGTATCTATATGTGGTAGACCAGTGTATCTATATATGGTAGACCAGTGTATCTATATATGGTAGACCAGTGTATTTATGTATGGTAGACCAGTGTATCTATATATGGTAGACCAGTGTATTTATGTATGGTAGATCAGTGTATATATATATGGTAGACCAGTGTATCTATATATGATAGACCAGTGTATCTATATATGGTAGACCAGTGTATCTATATATGGTAGATCAGTGTATCTATATATGGTAGACCAGTGTATCTATATGTGGTAGACCAGTGTATCTATATATGGTAGACCAGTGTAGCTATATATGGTAGACCAGTGTATCTATATATGGTAGACCAGTGTATCTATATATGGTAGACCAGTGTATTTATGTATGGTAGACCAGTGTATTTATGTATGGTAGACCAGTGTATCTATATATGGTAGACCAGTGTATTTATGTATGGTAGATCAGTGTATATATATATGGTAGACCAGTGTATCTATATATGATAGACCAGTGTATCTATATATGGTAGACCAGTGTATCTATATATGATAGACCAGTGTATCTATATATGGTAGACCAGTGTATCTATATATGGTAGATCAGTGTATCTATATATGGTAGACCAGTGTATCTATATGTGGTAGACCAGTGTATCTATATATGGTAGACCAGTGTATCTATATATGGTAGACCAGTGTATTTATGTATGGTAGACCAGTGTAGCTATATATGGTAGACCAGTGTATTTATGTATGGTAGACCAGTGTATCTATATATGGTAGACCAGTGTATCTATATATGGAAGACCAGTGTAGCTATATATGGTAGATCAGTGTATCTATATATGGTAGACCAGTGTATCTATATATGGTAGACCAGTGTATATATAAATAAAACATGAAATGAATAAAACATGAAAAACAAATTGATTAATTAATTAAATAAATTAATAATATACATTATACATACATTGTACAGTATTGTTTTATGTACCAGTACACACCAGTAAACTAAACACTTGAATTTTTTTTTTGCCAATGTAGGTTTTTCAGTTTTTTCTACTTCCTTGCCATTACTAAATGGTTGTCCCACTTGAACGCTGATCTCGTGCATGGCCTCGAACTCTTTCAAATCGGCAGTTTTAAGCTCCTTGTGTTTGCTTTAACGAATTTCTTGTTTTTAATATCAATAATCGCAATTGGTAATTGATTGCAACCATATTTCTTGGCAATATTAACAATACAGGGCCTTCTTTCTATTTATTTATGACCTCTAATTTTCTTGTCATAGAAATCATTGTTCCTTTGTCTTGTAACGTTTGTGTCAGTGTCATATTCCATAGCTAACGAATTAAATATAGTTACTTGTAGTTATATACGTTTGCTGAATTAAATATTTGGATGTTTATTTTAACATAAACATGTTAAAATGTTCTTATTTCTTTAAAATTTCTAGTATTTTATTATTTTTAACATAAATATGATTGTAATAGCTGAATGCCTGGCATTTAATGGATGTTAAACTTTCGAAAAAAAGATTTACTACAGGTAGACATGCGGTTCTTATTTCTTTAAAATTTCTAGTATTTTATAATAAAATTTGTTCTTATGTATTTATTTTATTGGTTTAATGAAGTTGTGAGATATTTTTATCTTCTAACCTCAGTAGTTGTTGTTATTATTATTCAGTTAGTAGTTGTTTTTTGTAGATATAGTGGGAGGAGATAAAGTAACTATTTGCATCGCCCATACCGCAGATCTGCCGCCAGAGTATCGTAACTTCGACTCGGTTCTCCGTTCCGTACTTGAACAATACTTCAATGCAGAGGTTAT
This sequence comes from Watersipora subatra, assembly GCF_963576615.1. Taxonomy (NCBI): domain Eukaryota; kingdom Metazoa; phylum Bryozoa; class Gymnolaemata; order Cheilostomatida; family Watersiporidae; genus Watersipora; species Watersipora subatra. Next base: position 29,047,100 of record NC_088713.1, read on the forward strand.
TCTATATACAGGAGATCTGTCTGATGAGTGAGTATCACAGAGTTCAGTGATGCCAGTCGATGTAAGCAGAGAGCAGTTGTAGCCTAGTGGTCTAGCATGCCTTATCTGTAAACAACAGGTTCAATTCCCATACCTTGTGACAGGAATGACAGGTGGAGCTACTGGGCATGTCTCCAGCTGTGCACTGGACTCAGACATGTCCAGACAAGTCATGTCATGCCCAGTAGCTGTCGTTCTTCAAGTTGGATTGCTCACACTTAGACATACTGTATTTGGTGCACTGTAAGTCACTCCAGAATGTAAGTAGTACTAGCCATGAAATGCACTCTAATGAAGTAATATAAGTGACAGTGGAGTATAAGTGGCCACTTCAGACAGCTTTATTTCCTAAACACCAACAACAAATGTTAAAAAAGTTACTCACAATTATAATGGAGCCAACAACAGGCTGAACAGTATGCATACACTACATGACACAACTGAGCATGTTAATATAATACGCATACACTACATGGTAATATAGCATGTTAGGGATTATTCTGTTAGATATAGCATAAATAACTTGCTTAAAACTGGTAATAATCTGTCAATAGTTTCACACATAACTCACTCAGAAGTATAAGATGCACTCCTGGCCGAACTATATGAAGTCACAACATATAGTTCAGAAAATATGGTAAGCATTGCATCATCAATCAGCTGACCAAAGCCGCTTATACCTAGCCAATCATGTCGGAGATTACAAACTGTACTTGGTTGCTTAATCTTGTAGGGAAACATACAAGAACTGTGACTATGTGGTGGTGCTCTACTCTCCCAAGCTTCTCATCACATATTGTTTCTTTCTACGGAATCCAGAAGAAGTTCCAATGGAACAGATGAGAGACAAAGCTGTCCTTGACCTTTTACTTACTCCTCAGCCATCTTCCACTCCAGCTGTATTATTTGTGAGTTATTTTCTTTGCACCTACTTCTCAGCTAGCCTCAGTTATTTGTGAGCTGCATTTATTGTAGGTTTCTTACACCCACCCCTTCCTTTTAGACTCGACCCCTTCCTTTCAGACTCTTTTTCCTTTTAGAGTACATCACTTTCTATGCGCTGAATATTCAGTTGTAAGAGATTTTTTGTTTTAAACATATTCACCTTAAAGTGATTGCTTGATCAGTTTTTCTTCTGTCCTTTTTTCGACATTTGCTTTCAATCTAACAATTGGAAGGTTCCAAGGCTATACAGATAATTGATGAGTCAACGAGGGGAAACCTGTTCATTTAGGTCTCTTGTTAGGTAACCATGGAACCAAAACTTTCTCTGTATCCATTCATTCTCTCCCTCCTAGGAGTCATTCTCTCTTGGCCATATTCACTTTCCATGTTTTAAAATTCAATGAAACGATATTGTCTCACACATGACCTTGTCAATAAACTAGAAACTGATAATTACCTCATTTGGCTTCTGCTTTGTTTCTATTTTTGTTAAAGATAAACTTACTCAATTATTTTAGTTTATTTCCTCCAAAAGCGTCGATATTTTCTATCATTTGTGATTGTTTGTGATGTTTGATGTGATCTGACTACTAGAATGTTTCAGATTAAAGTTCATAAAACTTGATCACGATTAAAATGCTCAGAAGAAAAAAGTGAGAAATGACATCACTAGTTGTTATGGTTGTGATAGTTGGTATCTGCTATTGTGTTCAAGTTGAAACATTGTGCATCTACATGTATATTCTGTCGGTTGATCACATTTTCGATTGATCTGATTATTTTAATCGATATGTAGTTTTATCGATTTTAAACTTGAAACATCCTGACAGTCAGATGACCTCAAACATTAAAAGCAATCACAAATGATAGCAAAATACCGATATTTTCTGATAAAATTTACTAATTTACTACACATTTTGGTAAGTTCATCTTCAGCTAATTCTGGTGGATAAGATATGCAGTCTGGCTTGTAATAGCAGAGAGTGTTCACTAACACCATACACAGTTTCATCTCTCAATCAAACAAGTTTTCTCTATGTTTACAAAGACACGCTTGAGTGGTCTCATTGTAGTAAATATGAACATTACTTTTATTCTTCAGGTTGCGTTCGAGAACATCGCACTCAGGAATGTCAATGATTTGGTCAGCAAAAACTCTAGTCTTGCTATTTTTAGATTTCCGAATGACCTTCGACGATTTGTAAGTTTTTAAACTCATACATAGAGACATACTTATATATAACCTATGGATAGTTTAAAGAATATCATGTACTTGGCTGTCAGCTACATTCAGATCAAGGACACTTGAAACTGTGTCAAGTACAAGTTATTATTTGACCTAATTATTCTTCGACCTAATTATTCTTTGACCTAATTATAGCTTTAGTTTCATACTTCATATTCAGAACTTATTATTAGTTTTATTTAAGTCATTATGCTTTAGACAATTATTATTTACTTCAACATTTATATAATATATACTGTATATTATATATGTTTACTATGTATACTATTTTATTATATTATTATGTTATTTATCATACTTATTTACATGATTAATTTATTGTTTATACACTATTATGTATTATTATTTGTTTTATTTGATATATTATATACAGCTCATGTATTTTTTATTCCAGTTGTCTTTATAGACATCCATAATTCGTTTAATATTCCAGTGTATTGTAGGGTTGCTCTATGGTAACCCATAAAGCTCTGGGGTTACTCACGTCTCTAAATTTTAAATGTTTATGATTTATGGGAGTTACACTCTCTTTGTAGCTAGCTGAGTTGTACCATAAGGGAAGTAACCTCACATTGAAGCAATCTATGACCTACTTTGAAGAAGGACCTTTGGTAAGTACAATTTAGCTAGCACTCATTTGAAGCCTTCTATGGCTGCCAGCTCTCATAGACATAAGCATCTGAACATATCCAAGGATGCTAGCTCTCAAAGACATAGGCATCTTAATATTTTCAAGGATACTACTAACCTTCATAGACATAAACATCAGCATTTCTCTATTTTGTGTTATAATGTTTAGAGGCCAGTTAAGCATCCTTTAACAGTTGTCTATTCTTGCAGAAGACGCCTCTCATGGATGCCATGTCTAAAGTTACTTCCATCACTGACTCTGGACTAGGAGGAGGTAACTGCCTTTAGTCTACACTAGGATTTTAGGCAGAAAAAATCTCTATATCGTAGTTTTTGTAAACTTTTGTGCTCAACTGTTACTGGTCACTCATAGAGTTATCATTCATAGTTATTATTCACAGATGTATCATTCATTGAGATATGATTCATGGATGTGTCAATCATAGAGTTTTTTTCATAGAGGTATCATTCATAGATTCATTGTCTATAGATTTATTTCCCATAGATTTATCATTCATAGATGTATCAACCACAAAGGATTAGTAGAACTGTATATCATAGAGTGGTTATTTATAGACTAGTCTGGCATATTTACGAGTTTGCATGCATGGAGTTGTCATCCAGGAGTCCTGCTCTTATTTACTTATCATTCATTGAGTTATTATTTAAGTTATTGTTTTAGAAGTCCAAGAGGATGTCCGTACTATTAGAACTGTTGACCAACAAGTTGACCGGATTGGTGAGTTTGCTAGTTGTTGTGTGATGCGTTTAGGTGCTTGTGAATATACGGTTAGATCATGTCTTTAGTTTGTTCTCATTATTCTTTCTGTTAGTAGTTCTATTTTACTTTTATTAGTTCATGTTATATTTTTAGTTTTCAGGATTGTAATATTAGTTCATATTACTCTCAAAGTAAATGTTGAGAGTAATATGTACTATATTTAGAATGTGAAACTATAGATGGAACTATATATGCGTAATGTTTTGACAAATATTTTTTTGATTGCCTACAACAACAGTTCTGGTTATAAAAGGGACAAATCTGGTATAAATCTCAAATCAGACATAAAAATAGTAACAAGTATTGGAATAAGTACATGCAACTTAGGCTGTATCTAGTGTGAGTTGAAACAAGTCACCCATCCTCACTTATTTTCTGAAACTGCATTTTTGAACCTGCACCTCTATTTACCTGTTTCCATAGCAACTAAAAAACCTCTCTTCACTAGTTGTTACTGTGTTAATGAAGTTTTACATTTAGTTCTGTCATACTGTTTTTGTTTGAACTCTGGAATGAGTTCTACAAAATTTAATCTAATATATAATATGATATAACAAATATCTTATATTATTTATTTGAAATTTTACAATAATATTTCCGCCTAAGAGCGTAATGGATTGATGTTGTATATTGAAGCTGGTCTGTACCTATTTCTGATGGGTTTGCTGCTAATTCACTAGTATGCTCATGATTTCTTAAGTTTCCATGCCGAGTTTCCTCGATATTTGTGTCTGGGCTCCTTCGCGCCATGTAGCCATCTCTCTATCGTATCATCAAAGTGTTGGCCTTGAACTTAAGCAACATGAGCGAAGATAAGAGAATACAACAGCGTAGCGAGACCGCCACGAAATAATAGCCGCTCATTTGTTTGCCAATCTGTTCTATACATGCTAAACCATTAGGCCAAGCGGGTACATTGCTATACAATGGAATAATTGTCATCCTAATTACATCAGTTACACAACACAAGCTTAAAGCGCTTAGAAAAATACTATTGGTTGTTGCTAGCACGCTTGAACATCATGATTGTGTTAGAGATCATTACGAGTAACAAAAACTACTATTAAGCTGACGTCCGACATGACTTTATAGTAAGTATCTAGACTAGCTTAAGTTACTAGCTTATATTGCTCATCTTCATTAGGTAATTATTATATTATTGTGGAACTCCAGGTATTCATCTAGTCTATGATAAAGAAGCCTCCTTTGCTTTTAGCAAACTACCTTTTCAGCTGTTGAGGTATCACTTGTAAAAGATAGTTAGGCTTTTTTAATGTTGGTCTCGCTTATTTAAAAATCTCTATTATTAATAACTCAATAGCCTCAGTATTCTATTATTACAATAGCTATGGAAATTCCATTGGGTACAATAGTTATGAAACCTTCATTAGCTCAGCTGCCACAAAGCTTCTAATGTGTCATACAGAAATGGCTGCGGAGCTGGATGTCCCAGCTTCAGTGTCAAACTCTACTACCTCTATGGTTTTTGAGCAGCAATATATCCAGGATCACCAGGATTTTTCTGAGGCTAGACAGCCCTCCCAGACTCCATCCCAACCAGTTCATGAATATTTGTAAGTGCCTTATATTTGCTGTTTGTGTTAACTCCTCACCTTACATAACAGTGATCATGAGACATATGGTGGCGATAGACAAACAGGGCATTGCCGTAAATTTATTAACCGATATACTTGTGTGCATGAATATTCTAGAAATCTGTCTTGCATGCTTCTAGGTCAATGCACTGTTTTCCATTATGCGGGTTAATGCAGGAGTTTTGTGAAAATTAAGGAATTCTGGGCCAGAGGTCATAATGTCACACTCCTGGCTCGCTTAGTAACACATGCTCAAATCATAATAAAAATGAGTTGAGTGTGGAAAATGTTTAAAATGGAATGGCTTGCGTGGCATTTTCTTGCCCATCATTCGCAAGTGCCGGTTCCATCTTTCGCAATAATGAAACCTGCAAGTCAAGCGAGTAACAAAACTTGCTTGACTTGCAGGATTTTGATTTTGGGGAAAAACAACATCATAGAAATAAAGTGTTGCAGACTTACTGTCGCTGAATTAACAACATCATAGAAACAAAGTGCTGCAGACTTACTGTCGCTGAATTAATTTCATGTCTGTTGAGCTTTTGTAATAAACTACTGTTTTGCAAGGCAAATGAGCCCTGGTTTTATGATCTTTACTTACTATTTTTAGTTATGGTAACAAAACAAGAAAAATAGATGCTTTTGAAATAATATATTATTTAACGAATAATAATTTAAAATATATAAAATGAATAATAATATTATATTTTATTTACAATATATTTTTATCTATTGATCATATATAATAATCTAATATACATGTAATAGATTTTAATTATATTAATATGCAGTAAGTTATATTATATATAAATATTTTATAGATATTTATGAAATATTTATTATTAGTTATATATTTATTACATACAATATAATTATAATATAATACATTGAATGTTTTCCGTTCTACAAGCCTTTTTCTAGATACTGAAATCTATTAAAATTGCATCAAGAGATGATTTGGGTTATAATTAGAACCTAAAATATGGCAGCTTTCATATTATTATATTATATCATATTATAAATTTGATCAGTTAGTTACTAAACAGATAAGTTTCTGTTCAACTTCTCACTCCTGTAACATATTGTTGAAGCTTGTCATCAAGTACTCTAGGAGTTTGTCATATTTCAGGAGTGTCGGGATGCCATCTGCTCCGCCAGCTCATCTTGTGATCATAAATGAAGCAAACTCGAATAGCGGTAAGGCCAGCTCTCTCGTTCATATATCATAAAAATATCTTTTAGTGAACCATGTACCAAGTTTATGACTAAAGATGGTCAAGCTTAAAACATACACTTGTTTTCTATTCTGTTGCAGAACCATTTCATTACAAAATCTATTTTATTTTTTTGTAAAAAGATTTGTAATGAGGGGTTGGTTTAGATGAGTCATTTCACAGTCTCTGTTTATTTTAAGATCGTTCATCAAATCTTTAATATTTGACAGTACTCACTGGTGACTCTGCGGATGCTGACCCTGAGTGCAGACACGGCGGCAATGACCTCCACTCTGTCTCATCATCTGAGGACAGTTTCATGTGCTCTGAGCTGACTCCATCCAAGTTCTCTAGCACTGCTCAGGCATCAAATCGCCTTGAGACTATCGAGTGCTGAGCACTTGAAAAAAAGTATGCATATTTGGAGTTGTTCTCTCAGGTTTTTAAAGCGCCAAATTTCTATCTAAAGATTAACAAATTATTTTTGATAATAAACCGTCGCTGTAGTCATTTTTATTATAAATTATTCTTTGCGAATTGTGATCTATTTTTTAAGTTGCAATACGGGTTCATATGAGTTGTATTCTTGCCAGCTGAAATATAAAAATACTGTTTTTATTTATTAAACATATGCAAGGCTTAAAACAACCTTCACTTGCGCAACCAAATTATCAAAATATATTATTTTTATTATTGACAGTCAGTTTAATGTTAAAGCTGGTAGATTTAATTATTCTTTATTTTATAAAGCATTAACAAATTAAAATTAGCAAATAATTACTAACACTTCTGTATCTGCTATTTAGGGAACTGGGAAAACTGTTTTTTCGATCATCTTTTGATGTATGATTCAAATTCTTTGATATTGAAACACTTCATGCTATATTCATGTGTCAGCTTTTTCAGATTTATAATGTATTTTTAATTTTCATTGCTATGAATTGCAGGGAACAACATTTCACTCCACGTATTATATATATACATGCCATATACATATATATAAAATACAATATAATAATAATATAATTTTATATATAAAATTACATACATGTATATAAAATATACATATGTATTTTATTATATATATATATAATGTTTTTTATTGAGCAGTCTACAATTATTTTCATGTTTCTATAAAACTTATTTTATAGAAAATATTGTAAAGGTCTGGCCCCGGTAGCTGAGCCAGCTTTACTTTTTCTAGCAAGGCAGTGTAGTCTGAACACTGGGCCTTCCCCCCGTCGGCCTGCCTGCCACACCTAGTGGTCGGGTCAGGCCGCGGCTGGGTATCCGCAGTTCAGGCTCACTTGGAAGGCTAGCACGGCCTGCTCTCTGAGACCCTATCTTGGCTAGTTTAGGTCCCGACTACTTACTGGAGGGCCTGATCTCCAATGCTATTGCATTTCTGATCAGGTCCGATCGTAACGTAGCCCACCCCTAGCCTTCTTTAGGCGTCTCCCCCAAGCAGTTCGTGTTTCGAAGCCAGAGCAGTTCTGGCGGAAGGATCCTCCTTATGCCAACCAGGCAGGCATCAAGCGTAGGCAGTTTATAAGAATAAGTATAGTGTATTTAGCGTATATCAGTACATGTATAACTTCGTCTTAACAGTATAAAATTCGTCAGCAGAATCCCAAAGGGTTGGCTTATGCCTTCTCCTTTTATACTATTTGCTCCGCCCACAATTATATAACATTCATTGTTTCACATCAGGCCTGTGAGGCAGGCCCAGACAATAGGCATAATGGTGTGCTAGCAGGCCTGTGAAGCAGGCCCAAAAAATCAGTATTATGTAACAGTTTTACCAGGGTATTATATAACCGGTTAAGAAATATACATAAGTGACTAGGCATAATGTAGTCTCAAGCACAAACATATGGTTTAGTATAGTCCCGTCCTCCACAATATGTTTTATATAATTATGGTGCATATATGGTTTAACTTTCCAGCCAATTGGAATGAATATTGATTCTAACATGGTTGTGGGTTACGTGAACTTTAATATTTATCCATGATTATATCTATGCTGAAGTTGTTTTAATATATTTACTAAATTTCTGTATAATTTTGAACTTCAATGCTCTGCGTGATTTCAGGACTTGGATCTTGATCTATAAGGTTGTGGTCGCTTTATAAAACAGAGTGGAAATGCAATTTACATTGATAGTTATATATTATTTGTTTTTTGATTCGTATTAAGTTATAAAATAAGAAGGTGAATAATATCAACCTCTGGTTCCTTTATTTCCAATGGTAGTTAAATATGCATTCAGCAGAATAGCTTCCTGACTTGCGTATACCCTTAACAGAGACGTGTAACTTGGCTTCTCAAGTTAAAAAATCCATGAAAAGTCCACCAGCGAGGCACAAAGACAAATCAAGACTTCTGAAACCACGTTTTCTCATAAATGTTTTCATTTTGCTCAAAAAACTCTATATTTTTAAAATTTCAGCTTTTATAGCACTTATTTTTACAGTTCTTTGTTTCCTGTTTTGTTCAAGAGCTCACTTTTTGGTACTGATCCACTGTAATAGTTCAGCCTCACTAGAGACTATTTCATGTACTGATCCACTGTAATAGTTCAGCCTTACTAGAGACTATTTCATGTACTGATCTACTGTAATAGTTCAGCCTTACTAGAGACTATTTCATGTACTGATCGACTGTAATAGTTCAGCCTTACTAGAGACTATTTCATGTACTGATCCACTGTAATAGTTCAGCCTTACTAGAGACTATTTCATGAACTGATCTACTGTAATAGTTCAGCCTTACTAGAGACTATTTCACGTACCGATCTACTGTAATAGTTCAGCCTTACTAGAGACTATTTCATGTACTGATCCACTGTAATAGTTCAGTCTTACTAGAGACTATTTCATGTACTGATCCACTGTAATAGTTCAGCCTTACTAGAGACTATTTCATGTACTGATCCACTGTAATAGTTCAGCCTTACTAGAGACTATTTCATGTACTGATCTACTGTAATAGTTCAGCCTTACTAGAGACTATTTCATGGACTGATCCACTGTAATAGTTCAGCCTTACTAGAGACTATTTCATGAACTGATCTACTGTAATAGTTCAGCCTTACTAGAGACTATTTCATGAACTGATCCACTGTAATAGTTCAGCCTTACTAGAGACTATTTCATGTACTGATCCACTGTAATAGTTCAGCCTTACTAAAGACTATTTCATGAACTGATCTACTGTAATAGTTCAGCCTTACTAGAGACTATTTCATGTACTGATCTACTGTAATAGTTCAGTCTTACTAGAGACTATTTCATGTACTGATCCACTGTAATAGTTCAGTCTTACTAGAGACTATTTCATGTACTGATTCACTGTAATAGTTCAGCCTTACTAGAGACTATTTCATGTACTGATCTACTGTAATAGTTCAGTCTCACTAGAGACTATTTCATGTACTGATCTACTGTAATAGTTCAGTCTTACTAGAGACTATTTCAATGACTGATCTACTGTAATAGTTCAGCCTTACTAGAGACTATTTCATGTACTGATCTACAGTAATAGTTCAGCCTTACTAGATACCATTTCATGTACTGATCTACTGTAATAGTTCAGTCTTACTAGAGACTATTTCATGTACTGATCGACTGTAATAGTTCAGCCTTACTAGAGACTATTTCATGTACTGATCCACTGTAATAGTTCAGCCTTACTAGAGAATATTTCATGTACTGATCCACTGTAATAGTTCAGCCTTACTAGATACTATCTCATGTACTGATCCACTGTAATAGTTCAGCCTTACTAGAGACTATTTCATGTACTGATCCACTGTAATAGTTCAGCCTCACTAGAGACTTTTTCGTGTGCTATACCTAAAATAAAGCTTTTGGTGAGGGAACCAAGGTAAAACAAATAAATTTAATTATTGTAGAAGAGACCATGCTTATGACTAAATTTTGCCCATTGTCGCTATAGTGATCTTCGCCACTTATACATTATTGAGACAATGATAAGCAATAGCCAACATAGTATCTACTTACTAAAGCCACTATATAAACTGTACTAACTAACCAGATTATACAGCCCCGACATAATGTATAATTCATTTTTAGCGCCTGCATGTCTACACGGAATAAGATGGTGCCTGACCTAGTAACATGTCTGGCACTTGCTGAACTTATCTGTTATATTGCAAGTAATTGTTTATCTTCAACTTTAAACATTACATACTGATGACAATGTCACCTCACATTGACAATGATTCAACACAGAGGTATCTTTGACAAATCCACTGTCTATCACTTGACGCTAGCATGCCATCATTTGCCTCACCTAATGCATCAACTTCCACTCAATGCTGTCCTACCATTTTTACTGGCCGTGACACAAACTACCATAGTCCTTATAGCCATAAAGGGCTTGCAATTTAAATTCCAACACCATACACCTGTGAAGGATTCACCGCGAACCCTTTACTCTCCCGCATAGAACCAACTGCATTGTTTAAGTACATGTATAATGGAATAAATATTAATATACATCAAATATATATGAGATAAAATTCAAAGTTTTTGAGTACAGCCAACTGCATATGATGAGGCTTTCCTTGGTTCTGCCTTCCTATCGCTTGACTTGCCTCTTTTATACTGCTCTGGGTTTCCTAGGCTCTGCCTCCTTCTATTCGGGGTCGGATGGTCATCTTCTGCCAGCCCTGCATCCGGTCGGTCTTTGGCGCCAGCCGGTCGTTTTCTTATTGTCTGGCAATTGGCTGCTCATACGCCCTGCCGGCTCAATGGCATCTCGGTAGGGCTGGCACGAGTCTTGCTCAGCTGTGCCGGACCAGTCTCCTATCAGCTGCTTGGTCGGCTAGCCATGTGGTTGGTACTTGCCTCTTTGTCCGGTCATCCATTACACACTATTACACAAGCTCTATTCAATGTATTCGAGGAAATTGTGTCTGGGGTCTCCTTTATAATACCAATATAATACTGTTGGTAACTCCAAAACAGTTTGGCCTGGTTTGTCAGACACAGTATTGTAAAAAAGTCGGTGCCAGCTAGAAGTTGTTATAGCATATCGACGGGTTGCTATGATATGTCGATGATTTGCTATGACATGTTGATGAATTGCTATGGCATGTTAAGAAACTGCTATGGTATGTTAAGAAACTGCTATGGTATGTTAAGAAACTGCTATGGTATGTTAAGAAACTGCTATGGTATGTTGAGAAATGTTTAGGGTATTTGGTGTAATTTGTGTGGTGTGTTGTGCAATTTCTATGGCACGCTGATGAATTGCTATGGAGTGTTAAGAAATATTTATGGTATGTTGAAGAATTGCCAAGACATGTTGAAGAATTGCAATAGTATGTTGACAAATTAATATATGGCATGTTGACAATTTGCTATGGCATGTTGATGAATTGCTATGGCATGTTGATGACTTGTTATGGTATAGTGAGAAGCCTTCATGCCATGTTGAGGAATTGCTACGAAATGTTGAAGAGTTGCTATGGCATGTTGACGATTTGCTATGGCATGTTGACAAATTGTGCAATTGCTTACATTGAGAAACAGCAAAAGGTTAAACATAAACAGCCTCACATAAGAATTATTTAGTAGATTGCAACTAGTAAACTGGTCTTCATTTGTGGATGTTTCATCTGTACCTGCAAGCACTTTCCACTTATAAAATATTTTGGTGCCGAGAAGTGCCCAAAAGCTTATCTATCACTAACGTGATTCTTGTTGGAATTATAACCAACAGTTGTTATCTCTGATTTCCTGTAGGAGTTTCCTTCATCCCCTTTTTAGAAAACATTTTAACAAATGCAAAATTTTTTGTAATAATTAATAAATTTAAAACGGCTATATCTAGTAAATCTAGATTTTGTAGCAATAGATATAGGTAATTCGTTCACCCGCGTAAGTTTGGAACATTCCAGAACTTCTAACATTTCATCTGTCCTTAAAAGCATGTTTTCAACATATAAATGTATTTTAGCAAGTTAATCAATTAAAATCTAGCTGCAATCTAAAGATGTTTTATCTATAGTCTCTGTTTGCTGACAAACTAAACTACGACAGCAAAGCATAAACCTATTGTCAAGAATAGAGCTAAACCAACCTGCCTTTGTGAATCATAACTGTTGGCACTCACCTACAAGAAGTTCATTAAACGTGAACAGAAACGAAGAAGTTTGAAAACCGCCATGTTCTGCTGTGACTTTTAAATAGAAAAACATTTACGGGTTCGTCTTTGGCAAAACAATAACCTTTTTTGTTTTGTTGTAGCAGATAATAGGGGAAACCTAATTGAGGCATCCTTTTTATTAGGTTTTTTAAAAATGGCGATCTGAATATCTGAAAGATAGATAGATGGATATGTACAGGCAGAGATGAGCACTTGAATTAATATGCTTACTCAAAGCCCATGAGCTCAACTCTAAACAAATTGAACTGAATAGATTTTCTGCTCCCTTTTACTGATTTTAGAATTGATTGACTCGGCAGATCCTACCAGTAAAAATTGAATTGGATCGGCTCTTTACTGTCATCATAGGAGAATTGAAATTATTCATTCTCTACTTTTAGTAAACAAAACGACTCAACATGCATTAATGCTTCACTTTATCATTACTATATCTATTATTATTGCTGCATCAAAAAATGCATTATGGGCAGTTAAATCCTAAGTAAATGGATCACTTATTTGAAACGTGCAGAAGCAAGGCAAGAATACCTCAATACCATTGTGTATATTCTATTGGTCGATAATATGTGCTACATACTAATATAATATCATTCTATGGTTTACCGTGCACTGCCAATAAATTTAGTTGTTCTGTTTTTATTGCAGTTCAACTAAATGTTATTATTTTAGTTCCGTATCATTTCGTTAGGTCTATATGGGCTAATCATCCAAAAGGGTGCATTTGTTTTTATACTTGCAATGTCATGCTTATATGTACTGTATTTACCCTCTTGAACTCATCTGCTAGAAAAGCTTTTATAACTGCTCGCCATGTAATGATTCGTACGCGTGGCTGTTCAGGTGATCAACGCATGGTTCTGGGGCTTCATTGATATCCTTTAACTTGGAGATTAGTAACGTTCAAAAAGAAACAAGTTGTTTCTTTTTGAACGTCTGCAATTCAAGCAGCAAGGAAACGTTATTACTACCCGTCCACTAGTGGTGGAACTTGACTACTAACTATAAGCCATTTATTAACACCCATAGTGGTTATTGCAGAACTCTACATTCCATTTGTCTAAGAGAAGTCGAGTAGTAATTGTTACCCTCAATCTAACAGTGGTGGAACTTAGATATACTAACTATAGATTAGTTGTAATACCAAGAGTAGAAGCAGAGACAACCCATAGTGGCCATTGTCAAACTCGACATTCCATTTATCTAAGAGAGCTAAGTCAAGTAGTAATTGTTCCCCTTAATGGTGGTCGTTGGCAACTACCCATGTATGTTTCAATTGGCCAGAAAGCCTTTACAAAGGCTCGCCTTACTACATGTACAAAATATTGATCACAGATAACAGAGTCAACAGGTTCACGTAATTTTTTCCCCAACAAATTAAAAATACTATTATTAATTTAAATGGTTATTGTTTTGCCAAAAACGAACTAGTAAGTGTTTTTCTATTTAAAAGTCACAGCAGAACATGGCGGTTTCCAAACCTCTTTGTTTCTGGTTTAGGATGAGGTTTAGGCTGAAGAGTTGTAAACTTGGTAAGTAACTGTATTATACAATAACTTAAACTGCATTAAGTAAACTTGATGCAGTTTTAAATTGCAGCAACTTAACTAACTCTATCTCTACTAGTGAGCTTCTTCAACATTAGGCCTAAAATATTTCTTACTGATATATCTTTATATTACAGAAATGGGAGTATGCATTTTAGTCCTACTGTAAAAATAATAACGTTTTTTTGCAGCTGGTTACCCGGTTTCCGTGGACTACCAAAAATTTAAACGTTGCTTTTGTCTGTTCAATTTATTGATTCTCACGCATAATTGTTTATCGAACTTGAAAAACTTAAATACCAAAATAGCAACAAAAATACCAAATGTTCGCAATAACTTAAATGCATGTGAATGAGCAAAAATTTCCATAGTAAAAGAGTTAATATTTGCTACACAAACAGTCAAATGGCTTAGCTAATGCGTGTGGTTAAGTTAGTGGTTAAATAATAGAGATGGCTGTTTTAAAACCTATTAATATCTAAATCCAGCTTTAAAAATAATATCAGTCTTTTCTGAAAGGTAGATAAGCTATTTAGCATTGCATATTTAAAAAGCGCGATAACAACGCTAGCTTGTGATAAAACTGTGCTTTTTGAGCTCATTTTTCTCGGCGTCCGGCCCATTTAAACGTCATGTAACAAGCTGCAAGCAATTTTAAATAGTTTATATCCCTTTCATAAAAAACTGAAACTATTTTACAGGCTGGATTTAGATAATAATGGGTTTTAAGACACCAATCTCTATTATTCTAAATCGGACTAAACTTTACTAACTTCCGTTTCTGAAAAAGCTAGGTTTTGTCACATATTTATGGGCGGAGCTTGTAATGCCGATTGTGTTGTTTTCGAAACGGATATTGCAACGCTTTAAAAAAGCCTGAATGACTTTGAAGGTTAGTGGACTAATCTTTATTTTGATTACAAAATCAGAATCCGCGTGTCTGATTTACCTAGTAAATACAATAAAAGTTGTTCGTGACAGTTATGGTTTAAGGATCATAAACTATTAGTTGTGTAAATGAAATACATTTGTAAAGGAATTACAGTATTGAAAAAGAACTGATTTTGTATTTTTGAGTGAATTGAACTGATTTATTTGAGTTGGGATAGCTATAGAATTTAGCTACTTCAGCTACTTAGCTAGTAAATCAATACTGAATTGAATCAATTCTAGCATTTTTTATCATATGAAATAATTGAGAATTAAACTGTCAATTTCCTGAAGAGAATTGAATTCAGTCGAGTCATTTTTAAAGCCTTTAAAACATATCTGGGTACGGGTAAGTGCAGCTATGCGCTGGTAGGTACAGGTAGGTAGGTAGATACATGTAAGTACAGCTAGGTTCGGGTGAGTACAGAAAAGTACAGGTAGGCACAGGTAAGTACTGTTAGCTACAGATATGGATGGATAGATAAATAGACAAATAGATAAGTAGATACAAGTATAGTAATAAAACCATTTGAGAATTATTCCTATGATAGCACTAGTGAAAGACCCCAATATTATACTGGTCATTACATAGAATAACTCATCCATGACAATCTCAACCATGACAGCTTTATGACAGCTCCTTTATTGTGAACTTCTGTTGCTGCTCACAGTTGATAGTTTAGTAGCAGTCTAGAGTCTTACTAGGAGGTAAATCATAATTGGCTTCTATGAATCGCTGACTCAGCGCAGACACATGCTTAGCTGTGTCTGCGACACATGCTTAGCTGTCAGTTGATGAGCTGCATTGGACTTTCTACCAAAGATAAGGCAGAGCCACTATTGTGAACTCCGCATTAGTTGCTCTTACATAATCAGTAGATCATACCACTATTGATGCATCTTAACTGCTTGCATTCGTGTGGTGATTAAATGGTAGCCTATGCTTTTAATGCTGCCGTAGCAAACAGCAGTTAGGGTAACAGTTGAGTAATGTTCAAATTTTGCAATGCCAGATGACCAAACTTTCCCTAAATGCACAGTGGGTGTAAAGCATGGTTATTTTGCTGTGTGAAAATACTGCAGACAGTTCTTGACCATTATGAGAAACACTTGCGACTCCGTTGGGTACCCTGACCTTACTAGCACCCTTACTAGTACCCTTACTAGTGCCCTTACTAGTACCCTTACTAGTACCCTTACTAGTACCCTTACTACTACTAATAGACAGCATTAGATGAGTGCCTGCCTTTTGATACACGAATATAACTGTAGCCTGAGGTTTGTGTTCGTAGTTCAGGTTGGTTGGTTACATCTACTAGCCTTTTCTTTATAGGACAGACAGGATCATATAAAGGTGGGTATGTAACCACATGGAAATTCCAATGTGAACATATAGTATACAGTTACCATTATACAGCTACAGTATACAGAGCATACAGAGAGTGTCAGTCACCTCTGATACTGTACATATCGCCTACTATAATAATACGTACTGATCAGTACACAAGCCTTGAGATATACACAAGTAATAAACGCTTTGTTCAAATAAAGCAGTTGACTAAGTTTCATTGAATGTAAGTGTGGCAGTAACTCTTATAGTAACTACTCAGTCTGAACACGGAACAAGGTCAAGAAGTAGAATAAGGATGAAGGTTGTATGCGCAGGTGTTGATGTCACAATCACTGGGCATTTGAAAATCATGCCATCTGGTGGGCTAAAATGAAATTAACTATCATCTGCCTGTCTTCATCAGTTGTGAGTATTGCGTCAATATGGAGATTGTCTTCGTATGCCACTGCCAATTCTATACTGGATACGTGATTGATGCTGCCATAGGAATAAACTAATGCTCCACTGGGTCAAGTGTGACAGCCAATCAGAAAGAGATAGCGCACTCCCTGACTGATTTGTATCTGCCTAAACTGACAGTCACTTGTTTATACTAGCTCCGATTGCTTACATTTGGTAGATCATTTCTCTCCTGCCTGATGTTCTCTTTCTACGTCAACCACTCTGTTTGGCAAGAAATAGGACTCACTTCAAGGTATTTACTTGACTGTATAAATGCTTCAACTATTATCTGTTGTTCATCATGTTGTTTTGACAATTCTGTTTAGTTTCAATTAATAACTACTAATATTCGTTACAGCGGGTACTGTATTTCTTACACCATTAAGAACAGTGAAAAGCCTAAAATTTTCTAAAAATTGATGCCTTGCCCTTTAAAACGGTGGTGCGCCCATGTGGAGCCTGAGTTCTAAAGTTTTTGGTGTGACTTTAGTAATACAGCAGATGTGTGCTGCTAATTGCTATATACTGTTTAATAAGCCATCTAAAATGGCATCCATAAAGGGACACACTTATGAAGCTCAGCTTAAACTTGGAGCAGCGGCGAGCAAGTTACGCCACCATATGTGGGTGGATTGTTGGTGCATGGGCTAAGGTAAAGCCAGCCTCAATAGTCAGAGTTTTAGAGAAAGCCGGCATCAATGTTGAACCACAACTAACCATCGAGTCTGACTCAGACAATGGTGAGAAGTAACCCAGAATGTTGAACAGAATGTTGAAAGAAGAGTGAATATTTTATTCAATGAAGTTTACGGTTTTGCTTAACTTGTTGTTTTTTCAAATGCATCTTATAACAGGGACCAGGGATAATAATACTTATAATACGAGGGAATTGAGACTGTCCCCCCTATGATATGAGGAACTATACAGAGTGGAAAATACAGCTTTTATCATTAGATACACCTGGTGTTCTTCAAGTTATATAAACTTGCAGACGAGGAACTAATTTTAAGCTATAATAATACTACTTGTGGTTAATCATTTATTACTAATCTCATGCTCTGAATGGTACAAGTTTTTTTTGGTTTTAATATCTGTCTCTTATTCAAATGTACATAATTATACACCATTTATTATAAAAACTGCCATATAGTAACAGCTTTTTATGGCAGTTTTTAACTTAAAGCTATTTTATTTTTGGCAGTACGTGAGCTACCTGATTTCACACTATCTGTAATATATCATTGTTTACTAGTTAGATGTACTCTGCTACATTAGAGAGGTATACCCTTTAGAAAGCTTAGAAAACTTTAGAAAGCATTAGAAAGCTTTTTGCTTCTGTTAATTGTTTGGGTTTTAAAAGTGTAGACATCATAGATTAACTGAACTATTTTCCGTGACACCTACAGTTCCTTTTGACAGCTATGAGATAGATGGTATATTACTTTTATTCAGCAACACTATAATTAGTGGTTTTTCTATATTCTTCATATAGTTCTAGAGATGACGGATAAATAATTTTAAAGACTCAGTCAAAATAACATAGAGCTGGTCTTGATTTGCTAGACGCTTCATTTATTTGTAAATTAGCTGTTGGTCAGATACTGCCTGGCTCCATAAAAATTTCTAATAAAAAATGAAAAATGTTTTGTAAAAAAATTGATAAGAAAAATACTGTTTTTATAACTAGTATGTGAAAATATGATTCCGACACATATGGCAGTCATTTCTTGCTGGGCTTTGGAAATCTGCCTCCTTAAATATTTTTTGTGCATTTTAAGCGTGCAAAATATAACTGCATTTTTGCTGTAATACTATTTTACAAACAGGGAGACTGACAACAGTCACAAAACTTCTACAAACTCCAGACCCTTTAAACTTAACAAATTTAAACCTAAAATAGAATATAAAAGTCTTTTTACACCTGCAGACTGTTGTTGTTGTGCGCCATCAATATGGCATTTGCTTCTCTGGTATAGATAACTCCTCCTTTGGATATCCTGTATCATTTGTTGACCTTTTTTAGGGGTCACCCAATTTACAAGAGTTGCGTTCCATTTCATCTATTTTGAAGGCCTGCCTAATCTTTTGAATAACTGCTGAGTAGTAGGGTCAAACGTTTTATCAAGCAATTTGGAAAGGGTTAGAGAAAGTTGACGAGCTTTCGAAACAAGTTTGACCTCAAAGATAAGGCAGCACATTGAAGTAAACACTGAACAGCTAATGCCATGCCAGTTGAGATGAAGGCTATAATACTTGAGCGCCTGTTGACAATTTGAGAGCTAGTTGCAAAGTACGTAGTAACAGTGTTAAGTCTTGATGTGTTGATATTCTTGTGTTTTTCACAATACTCAGGCCTTCAGTATCTTTCTTAAGAACCCACAATGTTTTAAAAGACTCCTTGGGTTTAACATGTCTCGAACTAACTGATTTAGCTTAACTGATATTTTTAGGGGTCACCCATTTTACAAAAGCTGGGTTCCATTTCATCTGTTTTGAAGGCCTGCCTAATTGTTTGAATAACTGCTGAGTAGTAGGGTCAAACATTTTAGTCAGAGAAGAGTTAGAGGAAGTTGATGAGCTAATGGAATTAGTTTGACCTCAGGTCAAGATAAGGCAACGCATTGACGTAAACACTCAACTGCTTATGCTCTACCAGTTGAGATGAATACTTGAGCATCTATTAATAATTTGGTAGCTAATAAGATGAAGTTTGTGACAATTTTGGACAGAGTGTTGAAAGAAGAGTGAATATTCTATTCAATAAAGTTGACTAAGTTTACTGTTTTGCATAACTTGTTGTTTTTTATATGTTTTATAATGCATCTTATAATATAGTGCGCCTTATATATTGCTTAAGTACAGAACTTGACCAGGGAATTGAGACTGTGCCTTATGATATGATGAACTATATGGAGTGGAAAATACAGCATTTATCATTAGATACACCTGGTGTTCTTCAAGTTTATAAACTTATAGATGAGGAACAAGTTTTACGCTATAGTAATACTACTTGTTGTTAATCTTTTATTACTAATCTCATGCTCTGAATTATACAAGTTCTTCTGGTTTAAATATCTCACTCTCCTATTCAAATGTACATATACAGTTATACACCATCTACTATAAAAACTGCCATATAGTAACAGCTTTTTATGGCAGTTTTTAACTTAAGGCTATTTTATTCTTGGCAGTACATGAGCTACCTGATTTCACACTATCTGTAATATATCATTGTCTACTAGTTAGATGTACTCTACTACATTAGAGAGGTATACCGTTTAGAAAGCTTAGAAAACTTTAGAAAGCATTAGAAAGCTTTTCCCTTCTGTTAATTGTTTGGGTTTTAAAAGTGTAGACATCATAAATTAACTGAACTATTTTCCGTGACCCCTACAGTTCCTTTCGACAGCAATGAGATGGACGTTATATTACTTTTATTCAGCAACACTAATTAGTGGTTTTTCTATATTCTTCATATAGTTCTAGAGATGACGGATAAATAATTTTAAAGACTCTGTCAAAATAACATAGAGCTGCTCTTGATTTGCTAGACACTTCATCTATTTGTAAATTAGCTGTTGGTCAGATATCGCCTGGCTCCATAAAAATTTCTTGTGAAAAATAAAAATGTTTTATAATAAGTATGATAAAAAAGTACTGTTTTTATAACTAATATGTGAAAATTTGATTCCGACACATATGGCAGTCATTTTTTGCTGGGCTTTGGAAACTTTCCTCCTTAAACATTTTTTTGTTGATGAGATTAATTTGATCTCGTTTGTCTTTATCAAGTTCAAATTTTATCAATCTGAACGGTGTGCATTTTAAGCGTGTGAAATATAACTGAATTTTTACTGAAATACGATTTTACAAACAGGGAGATTCATAACAATCACAAAACTACTACAAACTCCAAATACTTTAGATTTAATACATTTAAACCTAAAATAGAATATAAAAGTCTTTTTACACCTGCAGACTGTTGTTGTTGTGCGCCATCAATATAGCATTTGCTTCTCTGGTATAGATAACTCCTCCTTTGGATATCCTGTATCATTCGTTGACCTTTTTTAGGGGTCACCCAATTTACAAGAGTTGCGTTCCATTTCATCTATTTTGAAGGCTTGCCTAATCGTTTGAATAACTGCTGAGTAGTAGGGTCAAACATTTTATCAAGCAAGTCGGAAAGGTTAGAGGAAGTTGATGAGCTAATGGAATTAGTTTGACCTCCGGTCAAAGATAAAGCAGCACATTGATGTAAACACTTAGATTCTTATGTCCTACTAGTTGAGATGAAGGCCATAATACTCCAACCTGTATTGATAACTAGTTAGCTAGTTAGAAAATACATAGTAACAGTGGTAAGTCTTGATGTGTTGGTATCCAAGTGTTGTTCACAATCCTCAGGCCTTCAGTGCCTCTCTTAAAAATCCACAATATTTAAAAGACTCTTTGGGCTCAACAATGTCTCAAACTAAGTGATTTAGCTGAACTGATATGTTTCCAGAAACCATTAATAGCAATAGTTGTTATTTCAATATAGAACTATATATCAAAGTAGATCATAAATATAGAAAAAAAAACTAATAAGGCTATAACAAACTTCTCTCACAAAAGCTTACGAGATACTTTTTGATAATTTCTGAGCTCCAATCAACCATCTGTGTTTGACAACCTATACCTACTTTTTACTGCTTACTCAAACCATATACCACCTAATGGTGGTATATGGTTTGAGTTTGAAGAAAAAATGGTCTTCACTTTAGTCAACTATCAATCGGCTTAGAGTAGCTAGTTCTTTTCATAAAAAAGATATATCATAAAATATATAAGTTGTATTGTTGGATAATGTACATGTATATAATCTATATGTATAATCAAATCTCAGCGTTTGTCTGTCTGTCATCTGTAATTCGTCTGTCCAGTTATAGTGATAAAGTTTTGAGAATGAAAAATCCATTTCATGGTGGAGTTGATCACAGAACCTCCAGTTTTAGAGCTGTCAAGCTTAACTACTAAACAACGCATTTAACTAAGCAAGGAGAATAATAATAGCAAAGGTATTCATTACATCGATTTAAATATGCATAACGATGTTGCATCACCCGCTACGATTACCACTGGTAATAAAAACAGCTTGAGGACAGTTGCAGGTAATTTAATGTAAAGCTAACGCAGGTAGGGTAATGTTTATAAGCTGCTTTTTAATACTTGTGCAACACCAGGCATTCACTTAGTATAGACATATATCTAAATGTATCTAGCAGTTCGCTGCGTGCTAAAGAGTCAGTTGACGACGCATGAACAAAAGAGGCAATTTTATTGTATTACACTGTTTTGATTTTCAAGAACTTTTATCAGATCAGTTTAATAACAGGTTAGATACCTCCTTGCACAGAAAGAATTACCTTCTCTCTTTATTAACAATCACGTCTAGGGACAAGGGACAAGCACTGTTTATTCAACATTCCTTTGCTTGTAGGGGGTGAACAGTCTATATGTACATGTAACCAGACCTCAAAGTCCACTGTGCACCCGCATCAGCAACCACACATTTCAATGTATGTACTGAATACACAAAATATTTATTTGCTAAAACATATTTGCTTTATACTCAAGATACAAAACAACACAGTAATTGGTTTGTGAGTACAAGTGATAAGCTGCCAACCTATATACATGTATAGTAATCACTTCTAGTTTGTGGCTTTAGCTACCAAACCCCCTCCCTTCCTCACCTTTGCTGTATCGTGGAACTTTGAAAAATGTGGCTACTTGAGTTTGTTCATCTTCAGTTGATACTGAAAACTTATGTTTAACATTTGTTTCCTTCGTTCACGATATCAGAAACGAAAATTCCTAATTTCTATTGATGGTTGCTTAGGTTGGGTTGATAGTATGTACACCTAATCATTGGTAATGGTGTCGAAACCGCTACTCGTTGCAGTCCACCACACAACTAAACCTTGATTTGAGTGATAGTGTACATGGGCCTTTAGTTAATGTTAGTTTAAACAGCTAACTACAACAGTAGAAGAGTGTGAGATGTCTTTTCTCTGCTAGGGTTGTGACTATTATGAATGAATCATAAGTGTGCATTAATTAGTACTCACTGAAGCCCAGACGTAAAAGGCATTGCAGTTGAAATAAGTTCTTGCCTGGATAGTAAGCATGTCACAGCCATGCAATAAGCATTATAATTGCATTAGGTACTTTTACTACTGTCTAGAGTGAATTATACATGCTGTACGACTATTTTCAACTGCGCAGTAAGCAATATTTGCGCAGTGACAATATTGCTTACTGCACAGTGTGCAGTGTTGAATACAGTGTGAGTGTTGCTAGTGTACATTTCAAAATTCTAAATACAGTAGGAACTTTAGCAGTACAATTTAAAAACATGTGCTGCCCATTTTTTGTGAGAATTCATCACAGAATCAAGTAATGAGTTGACTTTTACACAACCCCAACCCAATTGCAAGATGTAAATGCTGCTCAAAACTTGATCATAAGAAGGCAAACAAATTGATCACAATTACCACATTATATATGATTTAAATGAGAATTTGTTACAGCTTTCATATAATACGGCTATCCGATTGCGGTTTGTAGAAATGGTTCAATGATAATAATGCATGACTCCCTATTTTGAAATTATAAAGAAATTATAGCTGAAGTTCATGAGTTTGCTAAAAATAGTA
The DNA here is from genome assembly GCF_963576615.1 of Watersipora subatra. Taxonomy (NCBI): domain Eukaryota; kingdom Metazoa; phylum Bryozoa; class Gymnolaemata; order Cheilostomatida; family Watersiporidae; genus Watersipora; species Watersipora subatra. The sequence continues at coordinate 29,070,713 of NC_088713.1, forward strand.
TCTGACACTCTTGTACAAGTGTCTGTACAATGCAGTACTGACACTTGGTAAGCCAGCAGTGTCAGTTGATCCACGGTATCAACTTTACACTAATATGCAGTTGCAGTACAGAGAGTGTTGATGAGCTGATGGAACAGTTCAGCAAGTATTGATGATTTGATAGAACAGTTCAGGGAGTATTGATCAGTTGATGGAACAGTTCAGGGAGTGTTGATGAGTTGATGGAACAGTTCAGGGAATATTGATGAGCTGATGGAACAGTTCAGGGAGTGTTGATCAGTTGATGGAACAGTTTAAAGAGTGTTGATCAGTTGATGGAACAGTTCAAGGAGTGTTGTTCAGTTGATAGAACAGTTCAGGTAGTGTTGATCAGTTGATAGAACAGTTCAGGTAGTGTTGATGAGTTGATGGAACAGTTCAGGGAATATTGATGAGCTGATGGAACAGTTCAGGGAGTGTTGATCAGTTGATGGAACAGTTTAAAGAGTGTTGATCAGTTGATGGAACAGTTCAAGGAGTGTTGTTCAGTTGATAGAACAGTTCAGGTAGTGTTGATCAGTTGATAGAACAGTTCAGGTAGTGTTGATGAGTTGATGGAATAGTTCAGGGAGTATTGATGAGTTGATGGAACAGTTCAGGGAGTGTTGATGAGTTGATGGAACAGTTCAGGTAGTGTTGATGAGTTGATGGAACAGTTCAAGGAGTGTTGATCAGTTGATAGAACAGTTCAAAGAGTGTTGATGAGTTTATGGAACAGTTCAGGGAGTGTTGATGAGTTGATGGAACAGTTCAGGGAATATTGATGAGCTGATGGAACAGTTCAGGGAGTGTTGATCAGTTGATGGAACAGTTCAGGGAATATTGATGAGCTGATGGAACAGTTCAGGGAGTGTTGATGAGTTGATGGAACAGTTCAGGGAATATTGATGAGCTGATGGAACAGTTCAGGGAGTGTTGATCAGTTGATGGAACAGTTTAAAGAGTGTTGATCAGTTGATGGAACAGTTCAAGGAGTGTTGTTCAGTTGATAGAACAGTTCAGGTAGTGTTGATCAGTTGATAGAACAGTTCAGGTAGTGTTGATGAGTTGATGGAATAGTTCAGGGAGTATTGATGAGTTGATGGAACAGTTCAGGGAGTGTTGATGAGTTGATGGAACAGTTCAGGTAGTGTTGATGAGTTGATGGAACAGTTCAGGGAGTGTTGATCAGTTGATAGAACAGTTCAAAGAGTGTTGATGAGTTTATGGAACAGTTCAGGGAGTGTTGATCAGTTGATAGAACAGTTCAAAGAGTGTTGATGAGTTTATGGAACAGTTCAGGGAGTGTTGACGAGTTGATGGAACAGTTCAGGGAGTGTTGATGATTTGATGGAACAGTTCAGGGAGTGTTGATGAGTTGATGGAACAGTTCAGGGAGTGTTGATGAGTTGATGGAACAGTTCAGGGAGTGTTGATGAGTTGATGGAACAGTTCAGGGAATATTGATGAGTTGAGGGAACAGTTCAGGTAGTGTTGATGAGTTGATGGAACAGTTCAGGGAGTGTTGATCAGTTGATAGAACAGTTTAGGGAGTGTTGATGAGTTGATGGACCAGTTCAGGGAGTGTTGACGAGTTGATGGAACAGTTCAGGGAGTGTTGATGAGTTGATGGAACAGTTCCAAGAGTGTTGATGAGTTGATGGAACAGTTCAGGGAGTGTTGATGAGTTGATTGAACAGTTCAGGGAATATTGATGAGCTGATGGAACAGTTCAGGGAGTGTTGATGAGTTGATAGAACAGTTCAGGGAGTGTTGATGAGTTGATGGAACAGTTCAGGTAGTGTTGATGAGCTGATGAAATGAAACAATGAAGCAATGAATATGCAACAGATTTTCAAGTTTCTTTGAAGGCTCACACCAACTTCTACTACTAAATGCTTTACTTGTTGACTGAGCATTTCCTTTTGGTGACAAGACTCATAGAAAAAGTGAATATTTACAGCATAATAATTGATTATGATTGTGACTTGAATAAGTGGCTGTTTTTGAAGACTGTAAGATAGAAGTTTATTTGAGTTTATCTTTGTATTGCAATAGAGATATGAATCTAATATGACTTGAATTAACTTAATTTACTATTACATTACTTTTTTTGTCTCAAGTCATTTCAATACATCTTCTGGCCAGTTTCCTTTCTCTCATCATTTTCTAGTTGGTTTTTGTGCCATCGTATTTAAAGCACATCAATTACCTTTATCATATATTTCGGTACATAAGAGACTTGGCTTTCGTATGAGCCTACATATATTCAATACACAAAGAATAATTAAACTATGAAAAACAGAGTGTCAAAAGTATGTCCTGCAACAAAAAAACACTTGGTTACGGTTCCCACAATGTGATGTCATAATTATCATTTAGCCTTAGGCCGTCAATTCCTTTCACTGCCATTGAAGCTGCGCTTTTCTGTGACATTCGGTGCTCTTAAACCTAGTGAGCGCTAATAATAAATTAGGATTCTAAGATAATTAACAATGCCCGGAGATAGTGCTAACGCTCGACCAATACAAACACATGTTCTGGGTTAATAGATTTTGGGTGATGGTTAGATTTTGCTTTTTGTCATCCCTTTGTTCATTTTAAACATTTGTAGTAATTATTATCACATCGTTTCATATATAAGATTCTAAATGCTTTCTAAATATGATTATGGTTCAATAAATAAATTGTCGTTGATGAAGGTAATGAAATCAGATTGATTAAGTTGTGATCTGCAGTAACGTGGCCCTAGGACTATATGGAAATTGCTGTTTCGCAAGATCACGTAATGCTTGAAATTAATTAGCCTCAGTCATGCCCCTCAACATTACAATAAAAAGAGAGAGCTAGTGCATAATATCATCAGAAAGATATACTATGCTGCTTGGAATCTGAGCTATTTATCATAGAAATAATTTGTACATGTAGAGCTAATGACACTGATTACTTTTTCATCTTCATTGGTTCTTTGGAGTTATCCTACCTTTGCCTGCAACTAGCATCATTATCGTAGTTGATCAATAAGCGGTAAGAGCAGACAACACCGAATATTAAAATTATGATGTCATAACTTCCGATCCTATAACATTGAACTTTTTTGCAGTAGAGCTTTGGGAATTCTCATAAACACCAACCAAATGTCTGTCTCACCATGTCAAACAATGGCTCATTTGAAAGCCAAGATATTGAAGAACCTGACTAAGCTGAAACAGTACTTATGTAACTGATGTGCTTTAATGGATTGTTACATGTATAAACAAAAATTTTTGCTTGTGCTTTTTCTATTATTTGTTGCTTCAAGTTTTAAAAACCTTATCTCATTTTTACATGACCACCACTTGCACTATTTTTCCTGAGATCGTATTAAAAATAAGATACAACGATGTGATATACTATATGAGAAAGAGTTACTGTATGTACAAATATACTGATTTACAAAACATCAATGCTTAGAGAACTTGCTGTTCTCCAGAACTGATTAGATATTAGATCATAAATAGAGAAAAATATTTTTTGAAACCTTTTGTTGTATGTCCATGAATTTTAAAAAGGAATATGATAATTTTTTGAAGATTTTACGGTACTAGTGCAAGTAGGTATGTACAGCCTTCTGTCGGTTGAAGAGCTGGTATTTTTAAAAACAGATCACAAGGAGTTAAGTTCTCTTGTTTTGAGTTAACTGACTACTTATTGCATGCATTTATTTAAGCTAAATTTAAAAACTATAACTTTGTACTCACAGTTTGTAGAAACAACTGCTATATTGTTGGCTACCTTTCTGAAATTTATGTGAACACAGAGTGAACCTAGCTTGCTTCCTAAAGATTTCGGAGTTATTACCACTCATTCAAAGAAAGCACAACTCTTCCTAAGATGGGTAAGCATCAACAGCTTGCTGCGATAGCATCAAATGTACAAACTAACTATCCCCAGATGTAACTAGCCACATAGAGCTACTCATCATCTAATGCTCTCGTCGCTTTTCATTTTGAAAAAAGTCATTGCTGTAATCTTGGCTGATGTTAATTTTATTCACTCGTTAACTGGAACTGACATGTGCACATGCCAATAAAACAACCAGTATGTGGAAAACCCACATGAGTTTGTGTTAATCAACCCACACATATTTAGATGAACCCACGCATGTGCATGTGAAGGACTCTACATTTGCGTATGACAACAAACCCACATGTTTGTGTGGGCAAAGCAAGTATATGCTGACCACTCAACATTTTCTGTACTGGCTATATTATAGTTATTGACTACTGCTATACACTGCTATATTACAGTTATTGACTACTGCTATACACTGCTATATTACAGTTATTGACTACTGCTATACACTGCTATATTACAGTTATTGACTACTGCTATACACTGCTATATTACAGTTATTGACTACTGCTATACACTGCTATATCTATTACTTTGATCTCTTTTTCTACCACCGCAGCATCTGACTAGTATGGTTACGTACATATGTATATATGCATGGATGTACGTACATATGTATATATGTACATATGTACGCCTATGTATATATGTACACATGTATGTACATATATAAGTACATATGTATGTACATATGTATGTACACATGTATGTACATATGTATGTACATATGTATGTACATATGTATGTACATATGTGTGTATGTGTGTAGGTACATACATACATGTATGTACATGCACATACTGTATGTATGTACAGATCTTCATATATATGTATGTATATATATACTAGTTAGACTACCCGATTTGCTGTGGTAATAAAAAAGTCTTTGGTCAGAAAAGTGATTTGTATTTAACATATAACAACATTTCCCATTCTAACTTTTAAACTTCATATCATGAGTGAAATGTTTTATGTAGTTGAAATAAATTTAGAGAAAAAACAAAAACAAATGTAAAGGTTTTCAAACTTTTCATACAAATATAATTTTCAAACTTCATAACTTAAAAAGAATTGTTTCGTTGAAATAAATTGGGAAGAAAAATAGAAACGAAAAGGCGTTATAATGTAAATGTGAAATCATTAGCAAGTAATGGCTAAAAATAGCCTGTTTTGCTACAATTACAATGAAAAATTATTTTGGTATACAATTACATGATTTCAATTTATTTCAGTGTTGGCATGCAAAAAGTGGCATGCCAAATCGCATGCCAACATTGTTGGTGAAAGTATTGTAGGCTATAGATGTACATAGAGTGGTATAGAAACCCATAGTAATTGACATGATGCGACCTGTCAATCAACCAAACTATTGACCAATCAGCGTTTAGATACGACGAGGCTTAGCAATCGATGTTGGGGGTCCTACCACACAAAGTTGTCATCAGAATAGTCACTTTTAAAATCACTGTCGTCACTTTTAAAATCACTTTCGTCACTTTTAAAATCACTGTCACCTTTTTCAAGTTGGTAACCAAAACAACCTCTTTCTTCACATTCGTTATTTTAATACAAATATCCATTCTGGTGGCACTGGGTTGCGTTAAAAACTTGAAACTTGCTCAGTTTGAACTTCTGCTAACCAAAAGCATGGCTCAACCAACGACCTTCACAAACTTATTAGTGATGTTTGGGAGCGTTGCTGATTACTCCGTGAAGAGTGACAGCCGTTTTAGGTTTTTAGGGCTACATTTCTTGTACTGAAATTAGACCGAGATTGTCTTTAATAATCACTGTCAGTAACAGACTTGGAAACGGATTTGCTGTCAATGTCGTGGCATTACATTGCTTTAATTATTTGGCAGTCTTTAAATGCTGGGCCAGATGCTTCAAACCAAAACTAGTGAAGTTTCGGTTGACCGTGGTGATTTATGAACAAATAATAAGTTAGTAAAGGTACGGCTACACGTAACAAATTTTTCGTTGGTTCTAACCGAAATCACGAAACGATTGAAACACAGAATTATTCTGCGCTGCTAGAAACGTGCTAGCGAGCACGATTCCAGCAGCTTTTGCAAATAGTATAGTCCAAGAGGCGTATAATTACACACAATAAAAGTATAAGTGCAATTCAACATACGTAGTACACACGATGCAACTGCTTAGATTGCGTTATTGTATGTATTTATTGTTTGGACGCTACAGCTGCAAATTGTTTAATTTTTAATTATACTTCCTTTTTAGCAGCAAAAGTTTTGTGAGAAAAATGTTGCCATCTTTAGCGCAATCAAGTCGGTTGCATCGTAATTACTATGGTAAAGTTTCTTAATGTTTTTCTTGCGTGTTGCATTATATTCTCGGACTACATATATCTTAAAATTTGCTAAAGTCGTGCTCGCTAACCAACAATAGCGCAACTTAAACAGTTACATCGTGTGTTCTATGTTGAATTGCTTTTGCACTTTTATTGTGTGTCGCGATACATGTCTTGGACTATACTAATTGCTGAAGTTGCTAGAATCGTGCTCACTAATACATGTAGTTTGTTTAATCTGTTAAAAGCGTTTTGTCGACGAACTCGGTGGGCATGCACTGCTCAAATAATTCTGTGAATTTCGACCGATTAATTCTGCGTTTTTCGTGATTTTGGCCAGAACTCCGAACTAACAAAAAATTCGTTACGTCTAACCGTACCTTTAGTAATCCTACCTACACAATCATCGTCACCTACATTGATAAATGGTCGTCTCGTCTGTCATTTTTTAAATATCCCTGTCGTCGGGTCGTCAGAATCGTCACAAAACATGGGAGGACCCCCGATGTTGCTATCCGCCATGACCTCCGACAAAGCAGCAATAGTGAATGTTGTTTGAACGTTAATTTTGCTTCTATTTTTACCGTTTATTTGACGATTTAAAATGGTGAAACAATGTCAATGGGGTCTTTGTGACTCAGTTGACATCGTTTTTGACTTTGTGACTCTATTTGAATTTCAATAAAGATAATTTCTACAAAATATTGACTTCATACAATAAACAGAACAAACGTTAACATACGTACATGTACATTATGCTAAGGGCAGAATTAATCATTATTCCAACAGTCACTTTTTTATCCGAATGAGAAAAATAGCTGGTCACTTGAAACACACATATAAATAATCGGACATAAGTACATTAAAGAGAAATCAATATTTCCAATATATTTCAGCTATATATATATATATATATATATATATCCAATATATTTAGCTCTAGCGTTGAGCCAGCATTCTGTTCACCACTTCTGGTGGCCAATGTATTGTATGGCTCGGACGCTAAGTACCCAAGTGGTGTACCCCTCACAGCGGCGAGAAGTTCAATGTCCTTGTCCAACAGCTGAGCTTTTCTGAAATAAAGTGAAACAGAATGTATTATCACACTTTGTATATATTTTAGAGATTTAACATTAAAGTTTTATTACTATAAGGAACGTTTTTTCATTTCATCCTTAAAGAATTGTTGACTATTTATTCATAGCATTGTAACTAAAACACATGTGTTTTATTTATAAACACAGTGTCTTCAATAAAGTGTTGAAACTCACTACTTTTTTTCAATTTTATAACTATTGTCAGTTATGCCTGCAGTCAGTGGGCGTTTCTTTCGGTCTTCATTTACTACCCCGCTTTACAAGAACAGTGTGCATCAGTGACCTTCAGCGGCTTCTCATTCTTTCGCTTTGACCGGTACGTTGTCGCCTTTACAGTACTTTATTCATCATTTTTTTCAATAAACACATTCACTGATGCAAAGAAACTTTCATTTGCATACTTTCTTCCTTTAATTCGTTGCCTAAGAGTTGGAATATACGGTAAAGAGCTTTCGCCAAAATCACTCGGTAAACAATGTAAACTCAGTGTAGCCATTTTGGTTTATGCGTGTCGGAGGTCAACTAGTTTCTTGGTCACGTGACGAGTGGGTGGAGCTACTCTGGGAATCGCGTCATGTCAATTATCTAATGCAATCACCTCCTGGTAAAAATCACCATCATTAAAAATAGTAACAAAACAATATGTTAACCTTAGTACCCATAGGTACCTACAATGACTGTGGCATTTTGTGGTTATGATCTGCAGGATAATATAACATTGCAATGTATTACATAGAGGGTTTTTACCTGCGAGACACATGTGTAACATAAAATTGGCAAGAAAAAATAAAAATAAAAAGCAAAAATTGGCATGTAGGCTAATATTTTAGGCTACAGGTACTAATCATCATCATTAAAAATAGTGCCAAAATACTATGTTAACCTTAGTGACTATAGGTACATACAATGACTTAAGTGAATTTAGGGGTTATGATCTGCAGGCCCAAGATAATATAACATTACAATGTACTATGTGGAGAGTTTTACCTTCGAGGCAGATGTGTAACATAAATGCTAAATCTAACTAGAATGAATTTAGTTTACTAAACACATACTTTAAGGAAGATTTAGTATGCATTTTAATAAACTTCAAACTTTTAGCTAAAATTTTATCATTTATTCGTTCTACCGGTTTTTACCCTAACGGATAATGCTGAGCTCACCATGGCAAGCAACGCATATAATTATTTTAGTAACGTAAATAATCAATACACAAATCGCCAAATTTTAAGTTCGGGATAAATTATTGTTGATATTGCGGTGCGGAACAAATTAACCCTAACAAACAGCAGACAAAGAAGCCTCGTGTTGCATATACATATACAGCAGCATATTTGCTTCCATATAGCGACATATATTGCTTAGCAAACCTATCAAGCTCATGTGACTGAACTGGTAAGGCGTCGGACTGCTGGACAAGAAGGTTCGAATCAAGAACCTAGATCAAATCTTTTCTTGTACGGATTCTTTATTCTAAGATTCTATTTAATAGCTATAGATGGACATATACAACTACGGATAAATACATAAACCTTGAGAAGTATATATATGGATATACGTATAATAAAGTATAGGCTAAAAGTCAGCATAAAGTGCTCGATACTAAAGTAGAGCTTACTTGTGAGCTAGTAGGTGTACTAGCTAGTATAACATGTGAGCTAGTAGGTGCATACATATTATACCAAATATCTACAAAATATCAGACCAAATTTGGAGTATATAGAGATGATGGTCTGGGAGCTTTAAACGCAACACCACGCCAAGTTGACAACATCAAGAAAGACCTGTGCGCTATCTTTGGCTCACATGATCTAAGAATATTAATAGAAGCCAACAGGAAAATAGTAAATTTTCTAGATGTAACCCTAAACCTGGAAAACGGGAAGTATGAGCCCTACACTAAGCCAAACACCACCATTACCTATGTTCACAAAGATTCTAACCACCCGCCTAACATTAAAATATGCCACTGGCAATTAACAAAATACTCTCAGAAATTTCATCAGATGAAAATGCCTTCAGCAAAGCTGCCCCTATTTATTAGGAAGCCTTAGAAAAAAGCGGATACCAACACAAGCAAGAATTCTCCTCACCTAAAGCTTAACCACTAAAGGCAAGAAATAGACAAAGAAAGAGAAACACAATTTGGTATAACCCCCTTTACAGCAACACCGTATACACCAACATCGGGAAAACTTTATTTAAATTAATCGATGAAGAATTTTCTACTGACCACAAACTACACAAAATCTTTAACAGAAATATTATAAAAATAAGCTATAGCTGCATGAACAATGTGAAACAGGCTATCAACTCTCACAATCAGAAGCTATTATCACTGAACAATCAAGAAACAACTAATCCTGGCTGCAATTCCTCACTAGTCCTCACTAAGCCTTTTATCTGATGAGTGTTACACATCTTTTGTGTAATATGAAACTTTCAGTAATTTTTATGCTTAGTCAAATTTAAATAAATTTCTTACCAAATTTATAGATATATGCATGTACTTATGAGCCTATGGATTATGTAAATATGCACATAGGTATGTATAGCCTATATATACATGTATATTTAAATGTAAGCATGTATGTACATACATATGCATACTTGCGTGTACCCATATATGTCTGTATGTGCATATGTCTGTATGTACATATGTCTGTATGTACATATGTATGTGTATATGCAAGTATTTACATATGTCTGCAAGTGTGTGTGTATGCAGCCTACATACATATGTATGTACATTGCATGTGTATGTATATACACGGTTATCTTGAGATACGATTGCTCCAATATACAAATTATTTGAGATACTACATGAAAATTTCTAACAACTTTGTTCTGGCATACAATGGAAAATTGGAGATACAAGTCAATGATTGTCGTGAGTGCTGCTAAGGAACAGTGCCTTTGCTCAGCCTGTTTAGTTGTTGTTGCTGCTCCATTCACACGTACTTGCTTAATCGCAGTGTTTTGTTTCATTTTGAAGTATATATCTCATTATGTCATCAATTGTGTCCCGAGGCTAAAAACAAAAAAGTTGCCAAGAAAAAACCTAAGAAAATGATATCGATGGAAGCTAAGAGGAAACTTATAGCAAAGCATAAGCATGGTGTTTGTATCATCAACTTGGCAAATAAATATGGCCGCAATCCTTCTACAACGTTTTAGCAATTTTTTTATTTTTGTTTGTTTAGTTATTAAGTGTTTGCCTTTTTTTGAACAAAAACAGTTATTAACTGGTTTGTTTCTTTCTTGGCCGAGAGCCAAGAGCCAAGAGAAAAAAAACCAAGTTACCAAGCCGAAGAGACCACTTTAGCCCTTGCGCAAAAGAAGATATTGTGATCGTGAGGGGAGGGACCGAAACGGCTCTCAGCTTGGTCAGAAGTGCTACAATCTGTAGGTCAATCGGGTTAGCTACTAAATTGTCCGTAGAAGACCGACCTGCTACCGAGTCAAGCTCTGTGGTCAAGAGACAGAGCCTATTGCTGGAATGCATATATAAAGAGTGCTGATGAGCACCTGAAAGTCTCATATTGCGCAGTTGATTACTGCTTGTTGTATGCTCTCAACTGTATCATTTATATATTTGAGAGATATATACATTGCCTCTGTACTCAAGTGGTTCAGTTACTTGTGAAGCAGTAAAGCTTTTCTTTACACTGGGGCAATGGTAGAATCGATAAAATCCCTGACTCCAAAAAAGCCGGCGAACCTCTAGATGTACTAGCTAAGGTTATCCTTGTAGTACAATGTAATAAAGGGAAGAAATCAAGAACGAGAACGAGTAATTCAAGGCGAAATATCCTACAGATTAGGGAAAACCTAGCTGCCTTGCTTAAACATGGCAGACTGCCTTCAAAGATCAGAAGCATCCCTCATGGAAGGGTAGGCACCAAGATGACCACCAGGCGTGCTAGGAGCTTGGATGGGAGTATGAACCATTTTGCTGAGGTACTGGAGAAGATGATGATGGTGCCCCTGGTCTTAGGTTCGCCAGTTTAAGTTACCTCAATACTCTAACTCGAAAGACATAGTGTACTTTATCATCTGTTTCAGGATGTAACAAAGGCCAATGTATTGACCGAAGTGAATAGTTTGCTACCCTTCAGGGAGTCCCTGAATGAGGAAGCAAAGAATTGTAGTCAAGCCAATCACATAGAAGCTGTCTTTGATGCTTTACGAGCTCGGTTTAATCTACCTATTTAGCAGGCTCAGTCTACTTACCACCCACTAAAACATGCCATCCGATACAGCAGCTAGTCCAAGTGGCCAATGGCAACTTACCAAACCCTCACCAAGCCAACATGGCCAAATAAATGTTTTGCAGTACACTGAAGAACCTTGGATGGCAGAGACACCTGCTGGCGGTTCCTAAACTAATATTGATTTACCCGGCCAAAGTCAGCATGAAGTATCTCCAGATTAAGTTCGGAGAATAACAGTTGACAACCGTCTGATCTGTAGAAAGAGAGCCGGCAGAACAGAACATTGTTGTGCAGGACCAAACCATCAACCACCTGACACTATTGGTGAAGCGGTTGATGAAGCAGGTTCAGAAAGCAAAATGAGAGGCACAGGCCTAAAGAAACCCGACCTGCCAAGCTTTTCCAATGTTGGGGTGTGAGTGACAAGGACATGTTCACAGGGGTCCCTCAGCAACAAGAAGCTACTAAATTGTGGAAATAGCAAAGGACCACAACAGTAGTGCTGATTGCGAATTGCAAAAAGACTCTCAACCATCTTTGCTTTTGCAAAACGCACTCTAGCCAGACAGCCGAGAACCCGAGCCAGGTAAGAGTTCAGCCAGCAAGGTTTCAAGGAATGATGGAGAAGTGACACAAAGATCTTTTGCTATATCCTCTTAAAATAGAAAGGTGATGTGGAAACCTTATGTCATAGTCACCCATAACGGAGAGGTGACGCAGAGATTTCTTGCCATTTCTACTCGGAATGAAGAGGTGACATGGAAGTCTTTTGCTATAGCTTCTCAAAGCTAATATGATGCCTTGGAAAATCTATAAGTCGAATACTTAAAACCTGGCCTGGTTATGGAAACTCAACCTGAGCCCGAGCAAGTCACTCCAGGCTGTGTCACCAGGAGTGTGCTCAATAATGGGCTAAAAAGCAAGTCTGCAAACAATCGGAAGTCGGCCTTCAGGATGGCAGGGCTGACTCGGTCCAAGCTCTTTTTTCGAGTTAAGCTAGTGCACCAGAAGTCTGTTCTGGTAGACTCAAGAGTGTTCAAGTCTTTTTCGGGCAGCTAGAAGGGTGGCCCATGCAGTTCCTAAATCGACACTGGGTGCACCTTAGAACTGCTGAACAAGCAAGTTTTCAACAGGCTCCCTAAGAGTGCAAAAGACTTGCTTGAGGAAAGTAACATGGCTGATGGAAAGTGGCTGCTATTCTACAAGGTCATACATTTGTTAACACGGGTCTGGGATGCCAAAACTAAGGTCTTTGTGGTGAGCCACATCAGCAAGGAGGCCATCTTAGAGGTGCCATTCAAGGTGGCCCATCAGAGCACTATCAAAGCATAGCTTCAGCAACTTGTGGTTTCCGTCAACGGGTGACCGTTAACTCAAGCAGATAGACACGGGTGGCGGCTTAGCAAATTTTAAGTGGTAAAGCCATAGTTCAGCTGGCCAGGTCCAAGATGGTCATTCCATGTCGAGTCATAACCTGAAACTACTGTTTAGTGGGACTAATAGAGGGTTGCTCAGGGACCTTTGCTTGCTACAAGCTTGAACCAGCCTAGGTCAAATGGAAATGTTGTCTGCATGGTGCCTCCACCTCTAGGCACATGTTGCCTGAACTTCACAGACGTAGCTCTAAAGCTTCAAGGATGAACCACGGTCAGTACATATACGAAAGTGGAGGACTACTAAAGACATGAGGAACCATCTCTCTCTGTCTCGGGTCTTACAACACGGGGTGCAAAAGCATTGAAGGCAGAGGTGCTAACTCACCTGTATGACCTGTTTTAAGGGGGTAAAAAGAAATTTGATAGAGCCAAAACAAGCTAAATGGTTAGCAAGGTTGCTAATGCGCTACTAAAGCTTATTCATCATGGGCAAAAGAGATGCGGGGCAAACCTTTAAGAAGAAACACTCTGTTCCTTTGAAAGAGGGGACATGACCGATGCAAAAATTTCTTTACCAGCTCAGGTCAGAGAAGAAGGCTTAAACAGGATGCCAGATGCAGGATTGATTTCTTTAGTAAGAGGCTTATTGAGCTTGCTGGAGGCGTCTGAAGCTCTCCAATAATGTGGGCTAAAAGAATGATAGAAAGTGTCAGTTCTGTTCGGTTCTGTTCAGTTCTGGATGCCTACTATCTTTTTTGGATTGATGCTAGCTTCGATACCTTTTGTGGCAGCAAGCTCTTCAGTACACTGGATCTGGCCTTTGGCTACTGGTAAAAGCCTTTAGATTCTGATGCCTAGGAGAAGTCAGCATTTGCAACCTACTCCAGTTTGTTGAAGTGAAAGGTTTTGCCAATTGGACTTACCTCTGCTCCAGCCACCTTTCAGAGGCTAATGAAGCAAGTGTTGTAAGGCCTGCATTAGCAGACGCTACTACTCTACTTGGATGACATCATATTCATCGCACCAGATTTTGATATTTACTAGAGATGCCCCGATTCTAACTTCACCAGCCGATTCAGATACCGATCCGATATACCGATTCTTATAGAAAAATAATCCGATTCAGATCTTTTGTGTTGCATAGATAATCATTAATTTTATTATGCAAATATAAATTTAATGCAAAGAAAATATAAATATTGATGCATTTATTTGTTTGTATTTATGGAAAAAGATATACATGTATATTAAATTCACATACTGACATACCGTGCATCTAGTAACAAAACAGTCCATGTTTCTTTTAATCTGCTATTAATAATGGTAATTACTGTTAGCGGTACATCTTTCTCTGTGATAATGAAGTCTGTCTTCTACTGCTGAACGAACTGATGCACCGGTACAAGTTTAGAGCAAATAAACGTTTATCTAAATTACCGTTAGTGATTCAATTATCTCAGTGAGATGTCCTTATCTTCCATCACTAGCGATGTAGCCAGTCGTACTGAAAAAGGATTCACTTGCAACAGATGATGGAGGACAGGCTAAATACCGATAAGCCACTCAGGTTATTTTATGCGATGCAAACGATACATCATATCATCAGGATCAAGAGAGATACGTAAATAACTTTATGCATTGACTGCTCAAATTACTTTCGTAATGCTAGTACATAGAAATGTTACACCGCACGCACGCATTCTTGTTTCCATCATGGGTCTCTTGTTCGTGATTGGCTGCAATAAATCATATCGCTGTAATTGGGAAATACTGCACTTGTTGATTACGTCCTGTCTAAAGCCAAAAGATTCCTTGGCTGTGTTGACGTTTATCAGGCTATAGACATGAAATAGATTGTGTGACAGGCTTGGAATTCATTAGGTGAAAGTAAGGAACTTGCAGCTGATGATTTTTGATTAGAGCATCAGGCTAAAATACGGTTTTCTGCTAAATAGTTGATCTGCAAAAAGTGTCTGAAGTTTCCGATTTTTTAAGAAAATATCGGCCGATACCGATTCAGATACTTAACACCCATATCGGCACCGATACCGATTCCGATATTGAAATCGGGGCAACTCTACTATTTACCTGCATGGATTGAAAAAGGAGTTCCAGCAACAAAGGGAGCCAGGCTCAAGCTCAAGTTAGCCAACTGCAAGCTTTTTCAATCACAGGTGCATTACATGAACCATGTGGTTGGTGACGGAGGAGTGGCTAGACGCTGAGAAGACTGGGTAGGTTTCAGATGGCCAACCTCCTAAAAGCCCAGAAAGTTGAAGGGTTTTCTAGGCATGGTAGGATACTACCGTCAGCAAACTCTGAGCTTTGCTGCACAGCCCGAGCTAGCTGCGAGCCTTAGGAGCTTTGCTTCTTAGCTCCGACAGATGCTAGGGCCATGACTAAAAAAAAGAGCCAAGCTACCAAGTCAAGCCAAAGACACCGATGTGGCCCTTGTGAATAAGAAAATATTGTGGCTGAAAGAAAAAGAGTGACTGATTCAGACCGCGGCTGCCCCGGAAGTGTGACACTCGAGAGTCAAACCGGGTTGGCCACCAACTCGGCCATAGAGAACCAACTTGCTACCAAGTCAGCCTCAACAGTCAAGAGGCGCATCATATCACTGAAATACATATATAAAGAACGTGAATGAGCCCAGTCAATCAGAGCACTTGGCAGTCTCATACCATGCAGTTGATTGTTGTTTGTGGCATACTGTGAACTGTACTTGTATATTTGAGAAATATATATATGTTGCCTTTGTTCTTAAATAATTTGGTTTGTTGTGGAGCAGTGAAGGAATGCAGTGGTTCCTTTTAAAACACTTCCTTAAAAGTGGCTGCCTCGAAATAAGTAAGTTCTGCCTGAGAAACACCTGTCTGGAGCTTGGAACACGAGCTCTGCTTGCCTTAAGGGGAGTTTAGGAATTGTTGAACTATTAACTCAAATTAATGGTCGGGCCAGTTCAATTTAGACAAATATTACAAATTAAAGAGGCAAATAGCCTTTACAAAAGATAATGCAGAACAGGCACATTAGAAGCACTGATGCAAGCACAGGACTGCTGGTCAAAGCCTTGAAATGGATGATTTTGTTGTCTCATCTACTGAAATACTAGGATTGGGTATGTCAAATATTTCATCACCCAATTCCAGGAGGTAGCAGATGAGAGCCCACCATGCCGGATGAAAGAGGCCACCGTGCTACATTTGAGAGAGGCCTAAAAATGTGGCCAAAGACTGCTCACAAATGAAAACCGCTAAAACCGTGTTTGAACCACTGTGAGCTCAGTTCGGATTGTCATTTAGGCTAGCCCATAACTAAATTAGCTTGCTGAGATGGAGTGACAAGACATTATTATAAGATCATGCCATGGAAGGGAAGTGGCTGGTCTGAATCGCATACCAAAACCTGTCCAACCTGCACTGAAGCATCATGTCAATGAAAACATTCGCTAATTCACTAAACAATTTTTTCCTCCAGCCTCACCTTTTGGTGGCAAAATAATCAAAAGCCTGTCTTTGAAGCAATAGAGCTAACGTAGACCTGACCCAAAAAAGTCAACCAGCACAGACTTTAGAGGCTCACAAGGTCAAGAGTCCACCAGCAGTTGGTGACTTGACTGTGCTACAATACAGGGATATCCCAAATTTTGCGAAGTGCTGTGATAGAGACACAACATTAGTGTAGGCCCTGAGTTGAGCTCACTCCACAAACTACCTTTTTTCCCACAAAATTGGAGAGTAAACCCACCCTATACCTGCCAGACACCAGCTGTACAACATAACTGTTGAGTAAATAAATGTTCGACCCGTTGCGGGGAACTGTGCAAGACTAATTGGAAGAAAGTGGCAGCCATTGGTTGTTGGTGGATGGAACGTGGCTACCCTTGAGTAATCCAGCTTCTCATTTGGCTTCAAGACGAGACAGAAAGACAGAAAAGGCCTTTGTGATAAGCTACATTGGGACGTGTTAAGGACGTTATTTTGATAATGCGATTCCTGATTGCTCGCCATTGCTCTTTAGGGCTCCTATGAATTCTTGTTCAAAGACTCGCTGAGTCAACTGAACACCCACATGGAAAAAAGTAAAACATCTACTCTTACTAAAAAAATACAGTCTGCAGCGGCTTGCCAAATAGCTGCCATAAGAGCTGAGCCAGCCAAAAGCCTGGATCCCCCTTCACTGATTTGGGAGCCTCTGGCCAAGGCATTAAAGATAGAGATGCTGCAGTTGTCTACTCTGCCTGAAATCCAAGGTTGATCAAAAAAACATACATTCAGGTACTTTTCACACAGACTATAGAAGAAGAAGCGGTTGCATTAAGAGGTAGTAAAGACTAGTATGGCATCTGTCAGTTCACAACTAGCAATAGAAGAAACAGGCATCACATGCTGCAGCACTTGGAGCCGTTTTTGAATGCCTGTATACATAGCAACATGTCTTACATGATTATGTAGTGTGGCTTCAAAAAGTTTTAAAATAAAGCTCCGAACCATTTGTCGACTTAGTGAACCGACCACAGCATATAGTCATTTTTGGGCCGAGCAAGGATAGGGCCCTCGAATGAAAATGGTTCCGTACAACCTCACACTGACCAAGAAGGCCAGCTCAGGTGCCAGCAGGGCAACAAGCTAGCTCGATCCAGACTGTAGGAAGGACACTCACACTATTGATCAGCCAACCTGGTACAAAGCTAGCCAAAATGCCCAGTCAGCCAATCAGCTTGGCCCGGAAGCAGACCCACTCGTCCCAAAGAATTACCAGCCTAGCTTAAAAAGAGGAAAAAAGGGTACCTGTGACTGTATCACAAAGCTATATAGCCTTCTTTTCAAATCATGATCCTCATGTACATAGCAAAAACATCGTAAGCTTTGTGCTTGTCATCAGTTAGCTCTTTATCACACAAACTACCGATATAAAACAGAACATTCGCCATCTAATTTATGTGTCACTATACTTCGAAGTGGTGCCATATATCCATACAGTTCATTATAGCTGTGGATCTTCCTGGAACAGTTTTTCAGCCAGTGGCAGTTGAATTTTTGTAAGCAGTCAGTTGATCAGTGACGCCTCAATTTGAAATAGTCATTCAACAAGCGACAGTTCAGACCTGATAACAAGATGTTATGATCGAATACCTCAAATATCAACCTTTGTCTAGTAATCACCTGATACTAAACTTTGGAACTACATGTATGTGTGTACCACACACTATTATGCAATGCAAATGTTGAAAAAATGACATTTGCTAAAATAGGAAGAGATTCACATGTACATACGGGTATATTTTTTGTACACATTTTATCTCTAGTGCAACTACTAACTCGCATTAAATTCTAGTCATGTATAGAGCTGCCATTTTTAACCAACCTTCTTTAAAATGACGAGGATAGACAACTCTATTGCTCTGAAATCGTGCTGTCAAAGAACAAAACTTTTGGCTTTAGCAGCCTAAATGTGTAAAAAGCAAACAAACAAGGTTCACTATGGAAAATAACTTAGCTTTAGCTATTTTTTGCTCTCTTGTTGTGCGATTCCATTTATATCATTTATTTTTACCTAGATAGTAAGTATATAGATCATGGATGGTGATCAGCTTATTTACTACTTTATGACAGAGAAATAAAATGAATTGTGACGAGTGATAGACAACTATTGCTTTCAGAGTAACTGAAACAACGCTGTCAAAGGGCACACATCTTAGCCCGAGTAACCTAGGTTTATGACGAACAGACGAACAGAGTCAACTCAAACTCTATAAAATGTCTTTTTTCCAAATATTTATGGTCTTATTGTAGAGTAATTCTATTTATATTATTTGATTCTTGCCTACATGTATCTAGAAAGCATGCAGATTATGGATGACAAAATGCTTACTGCTGATGATATATGATGGTACTTAAAGTTGATATGGCTGATTTGGCCGACTCAGCCGACACGACTGATTTGACTGATTCAACTGATTCGACTGACTCGACTGATTTGACTGGTATTATATTTGACTGGCAGATATTAAGGATTCCAAAAATATGTGTCACTTACTGAACATTAACTAGCAAGTAGGAAGCCAAATTAAAACACTAAAAAAGATGACTAGATAAATTATTAAACGGTAGTTATAAAGATTTGACAACAGTGGTTATAAAGACAAACAAAAACGAGTGTTAACTATATAAATACATAAAGAATAGTCAGGGTTATAATATACTTATTGCTAATGATATATAATCATACTTAGCATGGTGTAATTAAAAATAAAAAAGAATATTATGTTCACTAAAAATATGCTGTTCTATTACGCTGGTTATGCTGACTCTGTTCTTTAACGTGTTAAGAGGTCAAAAGGTCTTCTGACACTTATTTGAAAATAATCATCTATCACTTGTCAAAGAATTTGGAACATAATTCGCACCGAGGTGTATTATTTGACAATCAGTTTTGGCACTCCAAGTGTTAACTATAGATGGTGTCCCATTACATCATGTCGTGAAATATCTATTGCAGGCTAAAAACCATCTAATGTGTGGACTACATAATGTCAGAGTTTCCATATGTAGAATGGCTAGCAAGAAACTATAAATCCAGAGGGGAGGAGTCTGGCTCCTGGAGAGACTATGTGCAGGTAAGTTAATTTGATTCCCTCATGAATGTAATATAGCATCTTTCCATTTGGTGACTTCATCAATGTGATGATGTTTTTAGTATGGACCATGTATGGAAATGCTACTTGTCACACCATATCACTCTCACTATGTTTTCTCATTCACTCTCACTATCACCATCTTAGATCATTTATGTGTTATGGAAAAAATAAAGCACAATATTTTAAATCTCAAAATCTATTTTGAGATTTATGTAATTTATTTTCAGAGTTCCTCGACTTGTTGTGCAAAATAATTTCAACGAAATAGTCGTTATATTTCGCGTTCACTATTTTGGTCATAACTCGAAAAATGGTTTTTGATATTTAGGGCCTGTACATATAACCATAACAGTAGAAAGTTCTCTATTAAATGATGCTAATAATGACTAGATTACATTAATATAAATAAACTTCTTCTAAAAAAATTGTCAGTGCTTTGCGTGCACTATTTTGGTCAAACTCAAGAACTGTATGTTTGACCTTTATGAACCAACCATAAAAATGATCAGTAGAAAGTATTTTACAAAAGGATACCTATAATGACTAGATTACATTTAAATATATATGAGCTTTTGAAGGATACAGTTGGTTTCACCACAATTGCAAAAATATTCTTTTCAAGTGAGGCTACTCAGCCCTAGAATGCCGGCAACATCTACATCTTGCTAAGGTTCACTTGTAAAATTATTAATAATCGGAGGTATGTGAATATTTAAACTACTTTTAGCTACTGCAATGATGTATTTCCAACATCACTATTGCCTACTAACTGTTTTCGATGCTGTGATAGTAAATAGAACATGTCCGGTAATAGCGATTGTTAGAATCATTGTAACTATAGTTACAATTGAAATTACTTGAGATCCTGCCCCCCGCACTAATGACTCGTTGGTCAGTTCTTCTCTGGCCAAAAGGCCTCTGTACATGGCAACAATGGGTTTATAACCCATGGCCTGCATCTTTGTCAGCTCTTGCCAACCCCATCTAGAGTCTTCCCCCGAGCTGTTCCACAAAATTCCAAGGATGGCCTCGGCCAGTTCTGCATCAACCTCCCCCTAGCTACTGTGCTGGCGGCGGGTTGACCCATGTGATCGATCACTGACACTGACACTTCTTACAAGGACTGGCCTGTCATGGTGAGCTCCTTCATCTTAAAGGTTGGCTTGCAACAAAATTCACATTACAGTTATATGGTATCAAAAGATTCACCATGTCTTATTCTGCTGTGTTGTAGGTGCCAAATATGTGAAAATGTGATTACAAGCTCTTAAAAGCTCGAAAATGAAAAGCCGCCTGTTTGGAATCTGTTTATTTCACTGACGTAGTCATTACAGTTTGGTTATCGTCTTGTCACATGATGTTCTCATGTGAATCGAAAGGCCAATAAAAAGCTCAATATAAAGTTTATCGTAGCACTAGTTTATGACAAACACTTCGGGTTTTACCGAAGACCCCGTATCAAGTATAGATGCTCGCTACTTTAAAGTTCTGTTTCGGCTTGATCTAATCAGCAAGTCGTAATCTGACCATGTGACCCAATACTTCAAAAATAATTTTTGCAACACTTTTCGATTATCACAGGGGACCAACAGGCTCGTCTTGATTATCAGACAATAATATGTACTCCTTCAGGCTAAGGCTAAATAATTTAAATGAAAGTTTACGGTTAGTTATAAGATATTACTGCTAAAAGTGACAGCATTACAATGACGATAAAACAGATGCGTAAAAACAATAGACATGGTTTTATTGATTGCGTGATTTGTGAAAATATTTCTACGAATGAGATTGCGTGAAAGTGTAAACAGAAACCATCCTGGAACAACTACGTCCCATTTGAGCCATTTTGGAAAGCGAATCCAAACTACGGCGGTCTCGTGTGGCTGCGATTAACTGTTCGTCTTTTAGCTTTTAAGAGCTTGTAATCACATTCTCACATATTTTGCACCTACAACACAACAGAGTAAGACATGGTGAATCTTTTGATATCAAATAACTGTAACGTGACATTTGTTGCAAATCAACCTTTAAAGTAGAGCTCTTTTTCAAGCTCCTTTCAAGCCATCCCTCAGCTCAATGAAATCACACTGCCGGCAGTTTTCACAGGAATATTGTCTAACTACCTTGGCATTTCCATGGTGTGTTCCAGCTTGTTGTTCCGGTGTATATGTAATGCTGCCGAGATCTTCAACCATATTGCCATTTAGTTGAACGGCTCTTTCTTCTAGCATAGCCAATGAACTAAATCACAGTCAATTTGAAGCAGGAACTGCCGGCTATACAACTATGGTTGAAAATTATTGACGGCTTTGACTACTGCCAGCAACCCTTTTTGTGAGACACATTAGTTCATTTTCGCAGAGGCTTAGGTTTGGCTGAAAAAAGCATTCACCCTCTCTAATCTGTCATGGCCCTGGAACAGTACTGCTACCACTCCTCGTCTTGAAGCATCTGTACTAGGATATACGGCTGACTCAAATCGGGATATGCCAGGATAGGTGCAGAAGTGATGCCATTCCTTCAGAGCCTCAAAAGCAGCTTGTTTCTCTTCTCCCCATGTATACTTCTTCCTTTTTCCTCTCAACCTGTACACAGGCTATGGTACAAAGGCCATGCCAGGGCACCAACGCTCAAGATTCACTGACAGTAATATCTTGCTAAGACCAGAAAACCCTGCAACTTCCTGAACCGTCTAGGGGTCTGCCATTCTTGGACTGCCTCAGTTTTCTCAGTCAGTAGCCATCCCTTCTTAGCTTACCACATGGCTCAGGTAGCACATTGTAAAATTTTGCACTTGGCTGACTTGAGCTTGAGTCCAGCTCCCTTTAGTTTCTGGAACATATCTTCTAGTTTGTGAAGGTAGCTGTCAAAGTCTGGTGTATTGACATACATGTATGATGACACTTTGTTAGAGTAGCAGTGTTCACCATTGCAGGCTGTGCAGCACTAGCTCCATTAGCCTCTGGAAGGTGGCTAGCGAGAAAGTAAGTCCAAATATCAGGACTTTCTAGCTCCACAAATCGGAGTGGATTAAAACAATAATGTCTCCTAGACATTGGCATCCAAAGACACTTGCCAGTAGCCACTGATCAGATATAACATACTGAAACACTTACTGCTGGAAAGGAACACCTTTCTTGGATGGGCCATAGCCTCATTAAGGCTATCATCAATTTGGAAAAAGCGGTAGGCGCTCTGCTCTGTAATTGTGTTCAGCCGGCGATAGTCAACACAGAACTGCCACTTCTCACCTTCTTTTTGAACCAATACCATCGAAGAACTCCTGGCTTTTCCAGAAGGCTCAATAAACCTCTTACCGACGAAGTTTTGCACCTGGCTTTCTGCCTATGCCTCCTTCTCTAGCTGAGCTAGTGGGGAGGTTGATGTATAGACTAGGTCCCTTCTTTTAGTGAAATTGAGTGTTTCACCTCAGAGGTCTGACCCACATCTCCCTCACTAGGACCAAATGTGCTTTGGTAACAGGTTAACAACCTTGCTAATTGTTCAGCTTGTGCAAATGATGCAATTTTTTGTTGTTGCCTGGAACAGCTCCTTTAAGTGGGTTGGCATCCTTGCCTCCAGTGCTTTCGCACTCTATGTCGCGAGACCCGAGCCAGAGAGAAGCGATTCTGGATCTACCTAGTGGTTCTCCACTCTTGTATTTGTGATGTCAATGGTACGTGTCAATACACTTCCTTTTGGTCTAAGCCGGTTTAAACTTGTAGCTAGTGATGGATCACCTGGGCAACCCTCTCGCAGTCTCAATAGAGAGTAGTTCTGAGTGATGACCCAACATGCAATGACCACTTCAGTCTAGCCTGGCGCCGCCAAGTCGCTGACTGCGTGAACTTTGCTAATCAGCAGCCACCCATGTATGTCTGTGCAAGTTACTGTATGTCACCCATGTATGTCTGTGCATCCACATCATTGTGGATGTGGCTCATCACAAATACCTCCTTAGTCTTTAAATTTTGGTCATACGCTTGCTGTATCGGCAAGTGTGTGACCCCATAGAATGGCAACAACCTTACATTGGCCATGAGACCATGACTGTCACTTTCCTTAAGCAGATCCTTCATTCTCTGAGAAAGAGTGTCAAAAACGTGTTTGCGCAGCAGGTTTTTGGTGCACACAGTGTCAAGCTTTAACTGCATAAGCCTTATCTAGTTTTTCAAGGAGAAAATAGCTCGTAGAGCTCAAGTTGGTCCAACTTTGTACCCTGAATGGCTCAGCACCATTGTTGCCCAACAAGGCAAATTTACTGACACCAGGCCCTCCTAAGTGTACCGGGCAGACTTCTAGTGTGTCAGCTCATCTCGAAAAAGGGTAGTGACCAGGTCAGTCCTATTGGTTTAAAGGCATGCTTTATCTCATTGGCAGGCCTGTTTTCTCTGAGTCTTGTTTAGAGTGCATTCCTGTCGACAGTGCACTTTTGACAGTGCGCTCCTACCTGGTATGGCCCAGCCGGGATCAGGTCTTGTTTCTATAACAAGGTTGGTTTCCAGGTGTTCAGGTTCCAGTTTTTCAAGGTTTTGCAGTACTTTCTGGTGGCTATGGCAGAAGACTTTTTTTGTCCCTTTCTCATCTCAAGTGGATATTGCAGAAAACCTTTGTGTCACCTCCCCGGATATGGCAGAAGGTGCTGTTGCACCAATAGTTTGAGCTGACGGATGGTCTGGTTCTGCACAACTGCAGTTTGTTCTGTTGGCTTTTACTCTAAGAACTACAGCTCTTCAATTGCTGTTCTTCAGGTTTAATCTGGAGATACTTCATGCCAGCTCTGACTGCGATCGTTAACATGCGTGTAGGGATTGCTAACAAGTATCTTTGCAGGCCAGGGTTGTGCAACACCTCTGTTACAAGTGAATATGGCAGAAAATCTCCGCATCACTCCCTTGTTATTTTTTGAAACTTTGCGGGCTGAATTCCAATCTGGCTCAGTGACCCCAGCCAGCTTGCGCCAGAGTGCCTTTTGCCGGAACTAAGACAGTTGGGGCCTTATTACAACTAGCCGTTGACACTACTGTTGCGGTTCATTGCTGTTTCCTTAGCTCAGTAGCTTCATATTGCTGGGGCAGTCTCAGCGGTCATGTTCCTGTCCCTCACACCCTAACATTAGAAAGGTTTGGCAGATATAGTTTCTCTGGACCCGTTCTTCTCATCTTGTTATTCTGCCGTTGCTAAGCCTACTTTTTTGTGTGCTGTTGCACCAATAGTTTGAGCTGACGGATGGTCTGGTTCTGCACAACTGCAGTTTGTTCTGTTGGCTCTTACTCTATGAACTACAGCTCTTCAATTGCTGTTCTTCGGATTTAATCTGGAGATACTTCATGCCAGCTCTGACTGTGATCGTTAACATGGGTGTAGGGTTTGCTAACAAGTATCTTTGCAGGCCAGGGTTGTTCTGCGTATTGCAGAACGTTTATTCGGCCATGTCAGCTCGGTAAGGATCGGGTAAATTGGTGTAAGCCACTCGAACTAGCGCTCGACTCAAATGACATGTTTTTAAAGGGTGGTAGTTGCGACCTTTTTCAGGATACTCAGCTTGACTTGAGCCTGCCAAAAAAAGATCAAAACAGTCTCATAAAGCATATAAGGTAAAAGTGGAGGTGAAAACGACTTTTACCCACTTAACTTGTCTGCAATTCTCAGCCACCTTCTTCAGGACCTTCAGAAGGTGTAGCAAGCTTGCCGTCTTGGTTTATCTATATGCCTCAGCTGCTTACTGAACACGGCCGATACGGTACTCCACCTTTTCTGAGCCAGAGAGCCGAGGTGACTTGAACTGGTGAGCTAGAGCCGGGGCCCAGAGTGTTATCATAATCTTCTTTATTACCTCTGCAAGATGATCCGTACTGCCATCTGCAATCTGAGCATGTCTGTTTGCCACCTCAATGCCTTACCCTTACGAGAGATATTTTTTGGATCTTTGGAGGCAGACTTCCACATTTTAGGAAGCTAGTCTCATTTGAGTGCGGAAGTATCTTGCCACAGATTACTTGCTTTTTTGGGTTTTTCCTTATTACCACTAGGGTAGCCTCGGTTGGTACATTCGAACATCAACCGGCTTTTGCAGAGTTGATCTGATTAATTCAACTCCTGCCACCAGCGTAAAGGAAACCACTGCATTTCTAAACAGAATAACTTGAGTATGAAAGAATTAATATTTCTCAAATATGTAAATAATACAGTGGAGGGTATACAACAAGCAGTAATCAAATGAAAAACACGAGACTCTCGGATGCTCTGATTCACGGGGCTCATCCGCACTCCTTATATACATATTTTAGCAATTTGATCTGCTCCCCGGTTGCAGATGCTGACTCAGTAGCAAATCGGTCCTCTTCAACTGAGTAAGTGACCGACCTGGATGGCCTAATAAGTGTCGCACTTCTAGCCAAGCTGTAAGACGGGACCTCCTTGTTGCTTGGTCACGATCTGTACCGTGTTGTAGAATCCGAACCGGTTTCTTTGGTGCCGTCCAGAAGTTTTGCTCTTTTTTTTTTGGCCTCGGACCCTAGTATCTCACTGCCACATTATTATAGATTAAATTACTAGCTTAAGTTACTCAAATTCATTTGACAAAAAAAACTTAGCCAATAGCAACTACATTACCTGCCGCTGTTTGTAAACTGTTTTACATTCTGAACAAATGTGTAGCATAGGAAGTAAGAAACGTTTGTCAACAACCTGTTTTAACTATAACTCGAGTTTTCAAATATTTGAATTATGCATTGCTTGAGCACACAGAAACAAACAAACACTTTCATTTCAAAGGTAGAATGTTAAATGTTGTATATGTCTATAAAGAATAATTTTCTGTGCAAAAAACCTTTTTAATATTGTACAGGCCAATAATTGATCTATTTTAGTTTATTTTTTACTTGTTGTGAGTTGATTAACAATGATTTGAGAAAATGACAGAGTGGAATCCATTGTTAAAAAAACTAAGTCTTCATTTCCATCTTTATGAAACTCAAACAAAAGAGCAACACGATACAGAAAAAACACCAAAAATGAGATGCGAAACTTCTGACTTGCTCCTCAATTTTAAATTTTTAAATAAAATATAGATTTTATTCACCATTTCATTACCTTAGAAACTTAGACAGACATTTTTGAGTTACAAATGATAAATTGGAATAAATGCCGAAAGGGTTAAATGTGATAAATATTAATTTGTCCATTCAGATTTATTAATTTATATTTTCTGATAAGGCTGTTTATAAATTATACTTTATATTTTAACTTTTTATACAATTTACAGGCTCATGGTCTGGCTAACTTCTGTGTAGCAGAGGATCCATTAACTGATAGACATAAGTTAGTCTATGAAATAGAAGAGAGCTGGTACAAAGGTAATCATCCAATCAGCTATGATGAGCATCAAGAGTTAACTAGAGACCATGGAAAGCTTCTCGAAGAGTACCGAGAGAAGACAAATGAAGATTTCAAACGCTTGAATGGTTCAGTTGAAGAATTGGAAACTGATGACATATTTAGTGAAAACAGCAAGCAACAAGCCAAAGTATTGTGCAAAAAGGTGTTTGAAGCAAGTAAAAATTGCACAAAAGGCCTCATCAATGTTTCTAGAAACATCTTAGAAACAAGTGTTAAACTTCTAAAGAGGTTGAATGAAGAATGCGATGGAAAGTTTGTAGTCATAGGTCTTGGTTCAGTTGCTAAAGGTAAGGCAACTCCATATTCTGACCTGGAATATGGAATAATAGTCGAAAAGAACTCTAGCTACTTTGAAAGATTAGCCGTAGACAGCTACTTCCGTATAGGAAATCTTAGAGAGACACCACTAAAAGCTTTTGATATCCAGGAACTGATTGAGAATGACTACTTGGACCATCAGATCTCCACCGATAACGTAGTTGTTGGCTGCAGAATTGATGGAATTACACAAAGATCAGGTAACATACCGACAGGAAATGGCAAAGGAGGGTATAAGTTGACATTCACTGTAGACGAACTCATGATGCTCTACCAAAATGAAGCTGAAAAACAATTTGATAGTTATGCCGCAGACAAGTCAGACATGATCTCATCAACTGTTGTTATTTTAGCTAACAATTTGACATTGGACCCTTGCGAGCCGTACCGATTGTTTCAGTCAGCCCGAAGAAGTTATGAGACTTCTGTGCCTGCGGACAAAGTTAACCTCATGCAGAAGCGTTTACAATCATTTCAACAGGACCTGCAAACATATTCATTTCTTCTTGAATTCACTAAATTTCAACCACCAAAAAACCAGAGTGTAAAAGTTAAAGAGAGGTTTTTCCGATATCCAACCTTACTCGCAAACAATATGAAAATGTGTTTGGGGCTTGATGCTGCGTATTGCTGGGAGGTCTTTTCAACCATGCAAGAAAATGGCCTTTTGTCTCATGAAAATCATGAGTACTTGAACATTCTGTTAGCTTCATCAATCTACATTCGTACATCTGCTTATCTCAAACTGAAAACTCAGGCAGAGTTTATTCAGGTTGCTGCCGATCAAACTGTAGCGCAGAGTGAGACTTACATTGCACCCCCTCAGTTAATCCTAACCATGGGATGCTTGCTAGCTCCAATCAAACAATCGGTAAAAGCAGGTGTATCAAGAGCCACTCACTCATTTAAAAGAACTGGAAACGTTGCCATCTCAATCTCATCTATATGCAAAGACATTTATGTAAAGAAAAATGACCATTGGGCAAAAGCTGAGGTTTTATACTTTATGGGCAAATACTCTGAGGCTAAAGAAGAGCTAGAACAGGCAATTGGTAAATCTCTAGAATCTTCTGAACAAGTTATCTTTTTTGATAAAGTAAAGGAACGCGCAGCGAGTTTGCCTGATGGCGGATATTTTGTGCGCAAGGAGACTGAGCTTTGTGCCTATCTGCTGTACTTTACCGGGGATTACCAACAAGCTCTACAATATCTCAGCCATCTCATCGACAGCAATCAGGCAACCACAGAGCTATTTAAACTTTTAGCTGGGCACTGCTATAAAGAGATTGGTAACTTGATAGATGCTAGAAGGATGCTGCCAAAGGTGAGTGTAAACTAATGCTGCCAAAGTGTAAACTAATGTTGGCATAAATTATGTTTTGTTGATTTGATGCTGATGAGTTCAGTCTGGTTTACAACATTAATATGGTATTTAGTTTTGCGCATATATTGTATTAAAGGTGCAGTCCTTTGTCGTGGTGATCAACTTGCGTTTTTGTAAGCATTTTTGAGCCACCAACATTTTGATCCAAGTTCCTGTTTCGACTTTTACGATACATGAAAGCGAAGTTTAGTTTAACCTTTTGAGGGATTTGCAGACAGAAACTAAATTCTTAAGTTGTTGGTAATTATTTGTTGTAGACTAATTATTCATTTTGGTAAATTTGGTAGACAGATCAATTCCAAAGTTGGTTAATGTACTTTTGAAATGATGGACTAATGATTATTGATTGATTATTGAGTATTATGCATCTTTCACTTGTTATTTTATTAGCTAGACATGTTGAAAGAATTTTTCTTGCATATAAAAAATTGTGTTACATAAGATTGTTTGAAAGTTAATAATTTAATAAATCAACTAACAATATAATAAACTGTGATATTTAGAAAAAACAATAAGGTGTTACTTTAAATTTTCATGGAAATCGTAATCACTCTTGAGTTTTTTGATCCATGTTTGAGCTACTCTTGAGTAGATCCATGTGAAAAAAATATCAACTATTTGAAAATTGCCATATTTAATTTTCCTAATGATATAATTTCTAATAGAAAATAATGTTTTTAATTATATCATATGTCTGGCGACACTAATATAAACTCTGTTTAGCTGAATGCTGCAATCTCTACTTTTATTTTACACAAAACTATTTTATTTTCTCTTATCAACATTTCCAATTTAAAATAAACCAGCATGATTTTATCAACTACTAAATAAGATTACATAATATATGTAGGCCTATGATATGTTATATATATAATATATTGTATATAATATATTATATATATAATGTAATCATGGCAGGTATAATAAGTAATGAAGGGAATAGCTGTCAGCTGCCGGTTGTGCTACTACATATATTTTAATTTACTTATATATTTTTATATTTATTTACATGTATAGCCTATAGCTGTTGCAGATGACATATTTCTTCAACACAACTTTTAGTGATTTTTTTCGAGTGCGCTAAAAAAATTACTTTGTTAGAGGAAAAATGTAAAAGAAATTTAGACCCAAAATGTAGGCCTAATTAGTATCAGACATCTCAAAAAGTTTACCAAGCTAAAAATTGTGTCAAGTGAATTGTTGTCCAAATTCTTAACCTATGTGATTCAGACACAGTTTTAGAGCTAAATCCTTTAATCCGCTGTCTGCTGACACATAGGTTGGTATAACCAGATCTGAACTGAATTTTTATAGACATTTACAAACGTTTATAAATGAGTTGTTGCTATTAATTACTACCAAGTTATTTTACAACCATGAACAACTTTAAATGATTTATATAAAACAACAATAAAGAGCATATTAACACTAATAGATTAATAGTATTAAATAATCCTAAAATTAGTTTAATGTAATAATAATTTTATTTAAGAATTGTTACCCAATGATCCAACTTGCTAAAAACTTATTTAGTCTTACAGTCAGTTCATTATCATTGTAGTTATTATTGTAGTTATTAAAAACAATATAAATAAAAATATACACTAAAACTACAACTAATACTTCATATGATATAGCGTATTATACTTTATAGCATTTTATGAAAAAATTTCTTTGTTACTCTATTAAGTTCACATTTTTACTTTATTTTTACTAAATACGCAAAAACATCATTTTGCTTGTACAACATTTAAAATCATTTTATTTTATTATATCATATCAAAGTAACATCGGCGCATATACTAAAATATGGTTTGAATTTTCTGAATCTTGAAGAACTATTACTAAAGCTGTAATCCAATCATAATACTCAAGTGTTACTTAGCTCTGCAGCTAAACAAGCAGTTTACACCTGACATCTGTCAGACTTTTGTTATACATGTAATATAAAAATGTACATGATGGGCTGAGTTCAATGAATGGTAATATGCTAACTATATAGATGGTAGATAACATGACAGATGATTATGTATTATACCCTAATATAATTGATTGATATTTTAGGGTAAAGAGAATATCACCACTTTAGATATAATAAAGTTTGACTTACACGCTGGGACTGATCACACAGATACCTCTAAAGTATACTCCAACATTGGACGGATGTATTTATCATTAAGTGAGTACAGACCCGCCTTAGAATTTCTGACTGAGGCCTTGGATATTCAGAAATCAGTGCATGGAGAAACTTCTAATTGTTCTGATATTGCTGACAGCTACAGTAACATTGGAAGTGCATATCGCTACCTGGGTGACTATAGAGCAGAATTAGAATATCACACCAAGTCTTTGGATATGAAGAAAGCCGTGTATAGAGAAACTGCTAGTCATTCTGATATTTCTAGCAGCTACAATAACATTGGAAAGGCATATCACTCCCTGAGTGACTATAGAGCCGCATTAGACTATTTCACCAAGTCTTTGGATATGATGAAAGCTGTGTATGGAGAAACTGCTAGTCATTCTAATATTGCTGGCAGCTACAATAACATTGGAAATGCATATGAATCCCTGGGTGACTATAGAGCAGCATTAGAATATCACACCAAGTCCTTGGATATTGAGAAAGCTGTGTATGGAGAAACTGCTAGTCATTCTAATATTGCTGGCAGCTACAATAACATTGGAAATGCATATCACTCCCTGAGCGACTATAGAGCCGCATTAAGATATTACACCAAGTCTTTGGATATGATGAAAGCTGTGTATGGAGAAACTGCTACTCATTCTGATATTGCTCACAGCTACAGTAACATCGGGAGTGCATACTACTCCCTGGGTGACTATAGAGCCGCATTAGAATATCACACCAAGTCTTTGGATATGAAGAAAGCTGTGTATGGAGAGACTGCTAGTCATTCTGATATTGCTAGCAGCTACAATAACATTGGAAATGCATATCACTCCCTGGGTGACTATAGAGCCGCATTAGAATATCACACCAAGTCTTTGGATATGAAAAAAGCGGTGTATGGAGAAACTACTAGTCATTCTGATATTGCTGGCAGCTACAATAACATCGGTATTGCATACTACTCCATGGGTGACTATAGAGCCGCATTAAGATATTACACCAAGTCTTTGGATATGAGGAAAGCTGTG
Source organism: Watersipora subatra (assembly GCF_963576615.1). Classification (NCBI taxonomy): domain Eukaryota; kingdom Metazoa; phylum Bryozoa; class Gymnolaemata; order Cheilostomatida; family Watersiporidae; genus Watersipora; species Watersipora subatra. Next base: position 29,102,531 of record NC_088713.1, read on the forward strand.
TATGGAGAAACTGCTACTCATTCTGATATTGCTCGCAGCTACAGTAACATCGGCATTGCATATAACTCCCTAGGTGACTATAGAGCCGCATTAGAATATCACACCAAGTCTTTGGATATGATGAAAGCTGTGTATGGAGAAACTACTAGTCATTCTGATATTGCTCGCAGCTACAATAACATTGGTAATGCATATAACTCCCTGGGTGATTATAGAGCAGCATTAGAATATCACACCAAGTCTTTGGATATGATGAAAGCTGTGTACGGAGAAAATGCTAATCATGATGAGATTGCTCGCAGCTACAGTAACATCGGCATTGCATATAACTCCCTAGGTGACTATAGAGCCGCATTAGAATATCACACCAAGTCTTTGGATATGATGAAAGCTGTGTATGGAGAAACTGCTAGTCATTCTGATATTGCTAGCAGCTACGATAACATCGGTACTGCATACTACTCCATGGGTGACTATAGAGCCGCATTAAGATATTACACCAAGTCTTTGGATATGATGAAAGCTGTGTATGGAGAAACTGCTAGTCATTCTGATATTGCTAGCAGCTACAATAACATTGGTAATGCATATAACTCCATGGGTGATTATAGAGCAGCATTAGAATATCACACCAAGTCTTTGGATATGAGGAAAGCTGTGCATGGAAAAACTGCTACTCATTCTGATATTGCTTGCAGCTACAATAATGTTGGTAATGCATATCACTCACTGGGTGACTATAGAGCTCAATAGAATATTACACCAAGGCTTTGGATATGAAGAAAGTTGTGTATGGAGAAACTGCTAGTCATTCTGATATGGCTCGCAGCTACAATAACATCGGTAGTGCATATTACTCCCTAGGTGACTATAGAGCCGCATTAGAATATCACACCAAGTCTTTGGATATGAAGAAAGCTGTGTATTGAGAAACTGCTAATCATTCTGATATTGCTTGCAGCTACAATAACATTGGAAATGCATATAACTCCCTGGGTGACTATAGAGCAGCATTAGAATATCACACCAAGTCTTTGGATATGAAGAAATCTTTGTTTGGGGAAACTGCTAATCATGCTGATATTGCTGGCAGCTACCTTAACATTGGCAGTACATATGACTATCTGGATGACTACAGAGCAGCAGAAAATTTTATGAAGAAGTATTTAGATATGACAGAAGCTGTGCAAAAAAAAACTGTTCATCGCTTGATAACAAAGGCAAAAGAAATATCATCAAAACACAAAGAAAGATCATGCAAAATGTATATTAATGTAATTCTGGAAGGATAAAAGAGTACTTATATTGTTACCTTATAAATAAGTGGTGGTTGTACTTACTAACACTATATACATACATAACATATATTTATTGTTTTTTGTAGTCAACCCAGTAATACAGTGTCAGTGTTGCTTATAATGATAGGCCTCATTACACATACTTCCTTTGTAAATTATAAGCCTGTGAAATTTTGCTACAGGAAAACCTGATTGGTAACACTAAATTGGATAAACCATTAAAAAAGCTATGAAAATACATACACTAGATGAATGCTTGATGTTACATGGGTTATTAAAAGTTTTCAAACAAATTTTTGTCAATCAACAATTTTACTTCTTATGCTTCACGTTTGTGCAGGATTTAAAACAGCCTGTAAACAGTGACAGTTAATTTAGTTGTCATTGGGTAAGTTTCTTTACCCAATGAATTTGAGTAACTTTACGTAGTTTAGATCTTGACTATAATAACAGCTGTGTTTGTCCGTATGAAGCCACCGTTAGCAAAAAAATATTGCACCAAGTTAGGTGATTGGAATACTAGAATATTGTAATATACTGTTTTAGGGGCTTTTTAGAGTGTGGAAACAGATGAAGTTGTATTTAGCTATTTTATAATGGAAAATTTGCTTCAAGATAGAAATGAATATTAACTTTATTTACTAGCAGTGCGTAAAGCCAACAAGATCATAGAAATAAGGATGAAATGATAAAGGTGATTGCTGTCTATGAAGGAAAGAATAGAATAGTGATTTGCACATTAGAGTAGTGTAGCTGCAAATATAAAATGTGTCACTCAATCTTATACAGTGAAGCCTAGAGGACTGGCGAGCAGGGATATGATAGCTTAAACGATGTTGTGGAGTTGTTTGACCTTGACCACATGTTTTGCACACATTGACTCTAGTTAGGTGTTTTTAGTTTTGTAATGTTTTCTATATGCATTTGGTCAGTATAGGATTCTATCCATGGATATACGATATGGAGGCAGAGGTTTTATTGCCTGTAGTAGGTCTGTTGATTGTTGTGAAACATGAGTATACAAAGCTGGAGCTGCATTAGACAGTATCGGAACAATCCATCCTTGATAGAATCTTATGAGGCTTTTGGTGATTACTTTATGATGTGTCAGGGTGAGTAATCCATGAACAACAAACCTAGATTTATCTATGACTGAGTTAATATGCTCATTGAAGCTTTCATTTTAATAATAATTATTAATTGTGTAATTAAATCACATAATTATTTTATAGAATAATTATGAGTCCCGTTATCTCACGTTAACTGTTTGAGTAGTAGAGTATCACAAATCTAAAAAAATACTCACTCACCTCACTGTGTTTTCTCATAACAAGCTCAATTTTGTTGTTGTTAGTCTCCAATAGCATATGTTCTGTAAATCTAGTAGCCCTTGCAGACAACTTGAAGGCATACACCATTGGAAACAGAACTTTCAGGCTCTTTAAAAACTGTTTTTCCAGCTTTCTACACAGTGACTAGGTGTTTGACCTGTGTACTTAGTCAATGTTTATCAAATTATTTGCTTGAGAGCCATGTATGTGGGCAGTAGTATGTAGAGAGCAGATCTACACACGTTTGCACTTAAAGTGAGATTTTGGGTACATTTTAGCCCGAGAACCTCGGAGAATGGTGTTGTCTGATGGAAAGTTTGGGGGGTAGGTGTGTGAGTGTTGGGAGCTAAGGTTATGAAGTTTGAGAGGAGTTGTGGGAAGGATGCGGTGCTTGTCGAGAGGAATTGTGGGAAGGATGACGTGAAGAGGGCGATGGTTTCGGGTTTCGATGCGATGGGTTTGGGGTTCGGGTGTCGACGAGTTGAGCGATCGATCGTCGAATGGTTGGGGTTGGGTTGGCGACCGGTGGGGTGAACGGTGTTATGTCGTTTCGGTTGAATGAACGCTGATGTTGGACGAGTTCGAGCGTGTCTATTCGTGGAATCGGTTAAGTCTCCCTTCGTTATAAAACTCTTTAAAGATGAGTAATAAGAAAGGGGAAAGTCGAATGATTTATTCATTATGAAAAATTTCGTTCAACTAGAAGGAATATAAAAATATATAAAATTATGGAAACTATCCATAAGGATAATTCTAAAGTTTACAAATCTTGTGAAGAAGAAAAAGATAATACAGATGGATTAGTTGAAGAAGCGGTATTATTACATAAACATTTTGATAACATCACTAAATCTACATCAAAACCGCTTCGACAAAGTTTGCTTCAATTTTTTGGAGCGGTTTTAATATTACTTGCAATAACTGTAGCTTCATCTTTGATTGAATATTTTTTTATTCGGATTACAGGAGAAAAGATGAATGCTACTGTGAACTATGTAGAAGTATTTTTTCAAAATCTTATGAATAATGAAAGTGCGATTTTTGAAACATCTCCTCATCATTATAATTAGTTGAAATGAAAACTTCAATGTTAGTAATTATCAAAACATGGAGAAAGACGGACTACAATCAATTGATGTGAGGTTACATTCTCCTTTCACATCTATGATAACAGGACCAACAGGATCAGGAAAAACTCAACTCGTTAAACGGTTGATTGAACCATCTCAATTAATATCTACCCCTTCTCCAATCGAAATTATATATTGCTATGGAATATGGCAGGAAGCTTTTGAGGATATAAAAGGAGTGGAATTTCATGAAGGATTGAAAGATCCGAGTACTTTTCCCAAAGATGGAGAAAATAGATGGATGATCATTGATGATCTAATGGAGGAATTATCATCAAATATCAAGATGGCTAACAATTTGTATACTCGAGAAAGTCACCATCTAAATATTAGTATTTTTACTATTACACAAAAATTATTCTTTGGTAAACTTAGAACAATTTCGTTGAATAGTCACTATTTTTTTAAAGGAAAAAACCCCAGGGATTCTACATCAATCACATTTTTAGGAAAACAAGTTTTTCCTGGACAAGTTAAATATTTTCAGGAATCCTACCGAGATGCAACATCTTCACCATATTCCTTCATGAGACTGGACCTCCGACAAGAAACCGATGATACAATGAGAATTATGGGAAATTTCCCTCCTGTTGACTCTACGCCTATGATTATTTATAAGCCTAATTAAGCAAAACGAATTTGATTGGTATTCCATAATTAAATAAAACAAGTATATATTCCAAGTTCTCTTTAAATAATTACCATACTACTTCTGTATCTTCCTCTGAGTGATTACTATAACATCACTAAAATTATCACATAGATATGGCTGAAACAAAAAGAATTCAACGAAATTTACTAACTTTATTATCTCTAGTTGGAGATTCTATTTCTTCTCAACAATCAATTATTAAAATTGCTAAAACGGATTTAATTTTAGCAATTATTGATTGTGTGAAATTACTCATTAAAAGAAAAGAACGACTAACTGATGCTCAGTATAAAGCTTTGAGTCGACAAAGTACGAACATCGCTCGACTGATTAGTCCTAGAACATCGAATTTGGAAAAGAAACAACTTTTGCAAAAAGGAGGGTTTTTATCGGCTTTACTAGGCTTTACTTTATCGGCTTTACTGGGTGCTATACTCCCAGGATTAGTTGAACCATTGCTCGGAGGATTGTTTAAACCACGAAAAAGAAGATAATTAAGTTATCATGGATAATTATCCACTTTCTAAGAGAATGAAAAAAAACAGAGTAATTCTGCAAATACTGAACAGTCTTACAGATGAACTTGCAAGTTCTGCTTTACCTCATATGAAAGAAGAAGTAATTAGAACATTACTTGAAATTGTTAAAAATATTATATATGGGAATGTACTTTTAACGAAAAATCAATACCATTCTCTGAGTCAACATAAAAAGGAGTTGATGAATATTATCGATGAAAACAAACCGCTTAAATATAAACGAAAGATTTTGCAAAACGGAAGAGGATTATTGAAACGGATTATAAAGCCATCCCTCAACTTGTATTAATCATTCAGCAGGAAGATGAGCTTTCCTAAGTACACAAAAAAAATTTTTTTGGTTTCTGAAGATGAGTACAAAAGGAACCAATTTAAAAGTCAACAGGATTCAAAAATTATCAATGATGGCTATAGTTCGTCACTTCGTTTTAATCCATTAGAAAATCCAAGAGTAAGTAAGGTTAAGGAGACCAGAGATAGGATGCGTCAAATTAATAACGATAACACTATTTCAGACTATAACAAAGTTAATTTGTATGCAGCTGAACTTCAAAAATTTTTAGATGAAATGAATTCAATTCGGAGTTATCCAATTCAACAGTCTCCGACTATTCGAAAACCGATTTCAATGATGTCACAAACACCTTCAGCTCCACAAAATTCAAAAGAAACTCTAAAGAAAGATACACCTGAATTACCCGAAGATAATTTGACTCAAGACTCTACAGTTTTAAAAGATTCGCCAAAAAAAGAAGACACATTATTACCACCGAAGTTAAACGAAGAAGAACCATCGTCAAATTCTTCTAGATCTTATTCCATTTCTTCAATAGTTGAAGACTTCGGTTCGAAACAAGATCAAACTAAAGCGAAAAAACTTCTGGAAAAATTGGAAAAGTCTGGAAATTATGATTCTTTAACCGGGAAAATAACAGGATCTACCGGAGAGATTAAACCTGAGAACTTACGAAATCTTCTTGAAAGAAAGATTTGTGTTAAAGATAGTTCAATTGTATCTTCTCCCTTTTCTTCAAGTTCATTTGAGAAACAATATAACCTATTTGAAAAAATTATCAAGGAGTCGAACTCGAATTTATCAAATAAATCAAAATCCAATTCGAATAGATCGTCTTCACGAAAACCTTATGTAGGAACAAGAGGAAAATGGACGACTTACTAAATGAATTCTATTATACCCCGGATCTACCATCTTCATTAGGTGAAGCACGAAAACTGATTGAAGCACTTCGGAGAAAAGAAAGCGAACAAGAAGTTAGAGATTGGTTAAGTGGTGAAGATGCTTATACGTTACACAAACAAATAAAAACGAAATTTAGAAGAAAACCTACAATTGTTGCAGGAGTTGGTGAACAATTACAGGCTGATTTAATGGATGTTAGATCTCATCGAGCTGAAAATGATGGAATTACATTTTTACTTACATTGATTGATGTTTTTTCAAGAAAAGCATGGGTAGAGCCTCTTGTTAACAAATCAGGTATATTGGTAGCAAAAGCCTTGAAAAAAGTATTGGATGGAACTAATTATAGAGTTTTTCAAACAGACAAAGGAAAAAAGTTTAATAATCGAGATGTCAAAAAAGTTTTGAAAGAAAATAAAGTAAAATGGTTTACATCTGAGAATGAGACAATTAAAGCTTCCATCATAGAACGATTCAACAAAACATTACGGATGAAGATGTATAGATTCATGACATATTCAGATGAACGTAGATATATTGATGTTTTACCACAAATGATAAAAGCATATAACAATACTATTCACACAACATTAGGAATAAAACCGAATGATGTAAATTATGAAAATCAAGAAAGAATCTGGAATAGGATTTATGAAAATGGAGAATATAGTTCTGACAGTACTCCCAAATTCAATATTGATGATTACGTTCGTATTAGTAAAACTAGAACAGCTTTCGAAAGAGGTTTCACAATAAATTGGACGGTTGAAGTTTTTCAAATTACAGAAGTACTTGATTTTGAAAGACCGATTATCTATAAATTACGTGATTTGGCAAACGAATCGGTTGATGGAACTTTTTATGAAGATGAACTACAGAAGTAAAAAAACCCGCATTTTTTCGAATCGAGAAAATTCTCAAATCTCGGAAACGAGGAAGAACAAAGGAAATACTAGTTAAATGGATGGGATATCCTGATTCATTCAATAGCTGGGTCAATGAAAGAGATTTTGTTAAATAAAAGAGGATGATAAGGAATTGAACTTCATTGAAAGAATTGAAAATGTCGGAGTTCGTAACTCTTCCTTCTGATGCTAGTTTTAGTGACTTTCCTAAAAATACTAATTTAAACTTTACAGTTAGACTAGCCAGATATGTAGATTTTACAGAAGGACAATGGGAAGTTGCTCTAAAAGATATATCGTTTTTAAATAATTGGCCAAATGTAGTAGAAGGGATAATAAGCATCACAAAAGCGGAACTTAATGGGAGATTTCGTCGTTTCGACATAAAAATTGGAAATGGAAGATACGAAGATATAGATGAAGTAATTCAACAAGCTCATGATGTTCTAAAATCCTTCAATTTCCATCCAACTATAGAATTCGAATACGACAAAATATCCAACAAATCTATGTTGTATGTAAGAGATTCGAGTGTTCAGGTTTCGTTTTCACAAGATTTCGCAAATATCTTAGGATTAGATCCGAAGATAACTTATAATGTGGGAAAACACGGAAACATCACATCTTCGGATATCAACTATGGATTTACATCATTATATTCATCAATTGTAAGTAACAGACTCGTTGGAGATGCAAATGTACGATTGTTACGAGTTGTCCCAGTAAGTGGAAAGAAGTTCTCTCGAGTTTATACAGAATTCAGTCAAGCGCATTACGTTGAAGTAGATAAAATTTCTACTGATGTGATAGAGACCCTTATAACAAGTGATGATGGAGAAAAAGTACCATTTGATGGAGGGAAGGTTATACTAACGGTTCATTTCAGAAAGAAACAATGAATTCCATATTAATTCCATATACTCCAGAAGACTCAAAAAACTTTTACATTCAATATTACACGTCTAATCAAACAGGAAATGGCGGATTGACACCATATAAAGGAAAAAGAGTGATGGGAAATGGACGACTATCAGGAATATTTAAAAAATTAGCAAAAGCTGTTGCGCCTCTAGCAAAAAAAACGGCTATCTCATTAGGGAAAAAAGGGTTAGATGCTGCATCAAATTATCTTAATAACATGGTAGAGAGACCAAAAGAAGAAGAAGAAGAAACAGATGAAGTAGTAATTCCAAGAGTTAGAAAACCTGGGAAAAGAAAATTAAATAACCGTAGCAAACCTGCAAAGCGACGGAGAAAAGCCACTCCAAATATTTTTTAAAATTTGAAATGTTTTATATATTATTATCTCAATATTTTTTAGTTCATTTCATTGACATACATCAATAGTGAAAGATGAGTTCTGGAGAGATTGGTTCAACAGGTTTAAAAATAACGGGTTCTCCTTTTACGATAAACGAAAGTTTGGGTATATTTGATGTTCCGGGCACACATAGTTCGGTGGAGCACGGATATTATAGTGAATTAGGTCCGTCACGACTCAGTGAATATGGACCAATTGAAATTGAAATACCTGGAGATGTAGATCACTATATCGATTTAAGTAATTCATATTTGCAAATCGAAGGAAAAGTAGTCAAGGACGATGGTTCCAATTTAGACAATACTGTTGGTAACGTAAATGTTGTACCAGGGGATGCGTTTTTTCATTCGCTAATCAAAACAGCAACATTCAAAATTAATGGATCCGTTGTTGAACATTCAAGTGATTATCCTATGAGATCGTTCATAGAAACCCTTCTCAATAATAGCAGAGAAGCAAAACAATACCAATTAAAAGCAGAAGGATGGTTTCAAGATGATAATCTTGCAAAAGATGGTGCGGATTTCGATAATACTACGTCTACAGCAAGAAAGAATCTTATTAGAGGATCAAACACATTTGAGTTTTTTGGACGACTCCATCTTAGCATTTTTCAACAGGAAAGATATCTCATTCCAGGATTGAATTGTAAATTAGAACTAGACCGAAGTAAACCAAGTTATTGTTTGATGGCAACAGGAGCTGCTCCTGGAGGAGGGGGAAAAGTAAAGTTGACGAAATGTGTACTTCATCTTCAAAAATTAAAAATCAACCAAACAATTCAGCTTTTACATAACGAAAAACTACTTAATGGTGTTAATGCAAAGTATCCTCTTTCTCGGGTATACACCAGATCTTATAATGTGAATACTGGATTAACCCATACTCAAATTAAAATTGCTGATAACACACTTAGACCAAATTTAATACTTGTTTCACTTTCATCACACGATGGAGAAAATGGATCATACAATCGTAATCCTTTCAAATTTGGTCATTACGATGTGAGTCATGTAGAACTACAAATTGATGGACTACCTTTTGGAAAACGATATACTCCAAATTTTGAAAATAGAATGTATACTCGACCATATGTACAACTTCTAAATGCAATGGGAAAAGATCTTTCTTCTGAAGGAAGTGGAATTGGACTGACTAAATATGAAACTGGACTTGCAATATACGCTTTCGATTTGACAGGAGATCTCTCATCCGAAGGTTTTCATTTAATGAGACATGTTTCACTAACAATCGATATCGGTTTTCGGGCTGCAACACCAGAAAATGTCTATCTTAATACATATATACAAAAAGATGGAATGATGGAAATTCTTCTGACTTTAGCGTTCGACTCAGTGGTAGAAGCATATTCTAAGGATGAATACAGCAAATATTTTTGATGTTCTTTCCCAAGATCACATGACTAATAATCATTTTTTTGCTGTCTGTGCAAGAAATGAATTTAAAGAACAATTTTTATCGAATGAAGGAATATATATTTTTAACACACACTATTCTTATCAACCAGGAGAACACTGGATAGGAGTTATTCGAACAAAATCCGAAATTAATTATTTCGATTTAACAGGACGAAATCCTTCAACATATCCAGATGTCGCTCAAATCTTAAAACTTTCTGGAATAAAGTTAATTAAATGGAATGATGTTCTACTCCAAGGATTTCTTTCAACAACATGTGGAGATTACTGTCTTCTTTTTGCAATATTTTGGGGCAGAGGATGTTCAATAGAAGATTTTCTAACAGTTATGCAAAAAATTTCTGAAACAGATACACGAGATCATGTAGTTCGAAAAACTATACTAGATAGATATGATTGGAATGGAAAAATTAGTAAAAGTCTTAATAACGAAGAAAATGAAGGTGTTGACAATGTACATATTCAAGGAACTTCCCAAATTGTTAAATTACTAGAAGAACTGACATAAATTTTTTTCTATATTTTACAATTGAATATACATATATACTTTATATCGAAATAAACTTGGTAACAATTACAACCGAATATTATTTACTTTTTTGATATAAGTTTTATATATTGATATACTCACGCTGAGTTGGAGCTATCCTCAAAATAATCCACATATTAATCCATGTATGCCCCTTTACTAGTTCATCATCTTCATCTATTTACTGGTCGAGAGACTGTTATGGAATGGTTAAGCCAAACCAAACAGGAGAATTCCATAGGTAAACCTAGGAAAACAATCAGGTCGAATGCCAAGGCGCTTGTCCACACAACAACCTGAACACAGCGACACTCAACGAACTTAATCGCGAGTAGCCGGCTAACAGAATTCTAGCTGAAGCATACAAGCCTTATGGTATCAACGCTCGATCGACCCAAATTCTCAAGTCTGTATATAAGTAGGCATCAAGAGATGGTTAAGGAGGCAGAATATTCCATCAGTTCATGCAACGCTTATATAATGAATTGAAGAATGATGGGTGTGTCCAAAGGAATTAATGAGGTGAAAATAGTAAACAGATTTTCGCGAAATTGAATTTCGCGAAAGTTGACTATATAATATATAATGCGAAATTTCGCGAAAACCAATTTCGCGAAATCCAATTTCGCGAAAGTTGACTATATAATATATATGATGTGAAATTTCGCGAAATCCAATTTCGCGAAATTCATTTTCGCGAAATTCAATTTCGCGAAAGTTGACTATATAATATATATAATGTGAAATTTCGCGAAATCCAATTTCGCGAAATTTAATTTCGCGAAAGATGACTATATAATATATATGATGTGAAATTTCGCGAAATCCAATTTCGCGAAATTCACTTTCGCGAAATTCAATTTCGCGAAAGTTGACTATATAATATATATGTGTAATTTCGCGAAATTCATTTTCGCGAAATTGTAAGCATAGAGGAATGTTTTGTAATCTATTTATAAATTTTCATTAAACTCACTAAAGCGTTTTACAAACGTTCAACTATATAAAGCAATCGAGAACGAATCATTATTATCATAACACTCTTCATAAGCTAACAGAATTCTGAGAAGGGTAAAATGTCAGAATGGAAATGTACAGATAGTGGTCTTCAAATTTGGGCTACACCATGGGAATATTGTACACACGAACTACTTTCCTGTACATGTGGACATGTATATGATGGATTAGCACAATGTGTACATTGGTAAGTACATTTTGAAATTTTAAATTCTAAAGTTTTATATGAATATATAATTATTCATTTTATATACATCATCTTTTCTCAATTTTCAATTGATTTTCAAAAAATTAAACAGGTATCAAGAAGATGGTAAGGAAACTGATGAAAAAAACAACTCGAAAGAAACAAACTCTCAAAATAGTGAAACGGAGTTGCAATTGGATTTACCATTGGATTATCCTATAGATGGATTACTTTCCTGTACATGTGGACAAGACGTATACGATGGCTTAGCTCAATGTATATTTTGGTAAGTAGATTTTGAGAATTTTAAATTCAAAGATATATAGTTATCCATTTATTTCATCCTTTCTCATTCCTCAATGTTTTATATATTTAAACAGTGATGATGCAAAACAAAAAGAAGTTGATGAGAAAAGCGAGTCAAGCAACACATACTTCTATCTCGATAAGAAAGAATTACAATATTCTGAAGTGACAAGCTCTTCAACTCCACAAAAAACTGGCAATTAGTATTTATAGGAAAGAATTTTTTTGAATGAATATATATGCAAATCAATAGAACCTTTAGAAATAAAATCTTCATCTCCAAAGATGGAGAATTTATATTTTATTGTATATTTTAAGATACTATTATTAAAATAAAATCAATACAATATTCACATATCATTTTCATTGCGGAATAAAAATTTAGGAAAGCATGAAAATTAGATTACAACTTTAGCAGCAGCATGTGATTATGATAAAAAATTTCGACATCCTGTAATTTGTCTACAGAAAAACTTTCATTTCCATACTCTCTTTCTTTATTACTTGGATTATATAATCTTAAGGCTCTTGGTATGAATAAGATATCAGTTATATTTTCCTTAAGATTTTCAGATGATGTCTGAGTTGTCATTCTGCTCACTGGAATAGTGGTAACGTCCGTAGTTGCAATGTTGGAAGGAATTGTGGAAATGTGTGTAGTTCTGATGGTGGATCTTTCTACAGAAAAACTTTCATTTCCATATTCTCTTTCTTCATTATTCGGATTATATAATCTTGAGGTTATTGGTACAAATGGGATATTAGTTATGTTTTCCTTAAGATTTTCAGATGATGGAAGAGTTGTGATTCCACTTGCTAGAATGATGGTAGCGAGTGTAGTTGTGATGGTAGTAGGAATTGTACTAGCGAGTGTAGTTGTGGTGGTGGTAGGAATTCTGGATGTGTGTGTAGTTCTGATGGTGGATCGAGTAGTGGAAGTATTAATTGGTGCTGTAAATCTACCATTATTTTCTTCGAAATGTGGATGATGACAAACAAACTTAATAGGCAATGCTCTCCTTCCACAAAACCTTGAACGAGCTGAGTTGCCTACACAATATCTCGCTAACCGTGAAGATGGATTAGCCCATTGAACAACTCGTTCAGTAATTCCCAACTTTTGAATAATTTCATAACTAGCTATACCATAAGTACAATCCGAGGGGTTATGTTCTAATTGAATTATATTTCGTAAAAATTCACCGTTAACCGAAAAAAATCCAAAACTAATAAATAATATTGGAGAAATTTGAATTATATCATCTAGTTTTCTATAAAGACTCTTCATGTCTTCTCAAAAGAAATTTTTCATAATGAATAAATCATTCGACTTTTCCCTTTCTTATTACTCATCTTTAAAGAGTTTTATAACGAAGGGAGACTTAACCGATTCCACGAATAGACACGCCCGAACTCGTCCAACATCAGCGTTCATTCAACCGAAACGACATAACACCGTTCACCCCACCGGTCGCCAACCCAACCCCAACCATTCGACGATCGATCGCTCAACTCGTCGACATCCGAACCCCAAACCCATCGCATCGAAACCCGAAACCATCGCCCTCTTCACGTCATCCTTCCCACAATTCCTCTCGACCAGCACCGCATCCTTCGCCCAATTCCTCTCAAACTTCATAACCTTAGCTCCCAACACTCACACACCTACCCCCCCAAACTTTCCATCAGACAACACCATTCTCCGAGGTTCTCGGGCTAAAATGTACCCAAAATCTCACTTTAAGTGCAAACGTGTGTAGATCTGCTCTCTACATACTACTGTGGGCTACACAAGTCATGTCAAAGCTCAAACCATGAATGCACTTATCTTGTATCTTATTATTTCCTATGATTCATCAGTGTCTAGTTATGAAACATAATTATAGTGTTTTGAATTTTTTTGTAAAATAACGCTATTAAACCATACAATTATACACACATGTAAATATACGTCTATACATGCACATGTATATAGTTTACATGTAGGTGTAACAATCGTAGGATATCGAATGTTCAAAAATAGATAGAAAATGATTTTTGACTTCACCAATGACATCCTAAATCCCAGCAAAATAATTATGATAAAACGTTACAAATGGAAAGAATGTATGATCTCAGATCTTTCTATGAAAAGAATCTTATTTACAGGGGAGATAGTCCTAAAACATCATTTTTATCAAATTTCTCATAGAAGTTGGAATGGCAGCTGCGGCAACTCTTCAGTTTTGAATTCTTCATACCAAAATTAGTCTAATTATCTGCAGAATTTGCCACTGAAAAGGGGTGCCAACGGAACATCATTTCTAGAGCTCTTTTGCCTGCCCAGCCCACAGCCTATAGGTGTTTAGCTTGATAATGTTGGCCATATACAACCAATCAACATAGGATTCTATCCATGGGTATATGATACGGAGGCATATTTTGGCCTAAAATTGCAATAAAAACTTGAACCTTTTTTGATCAAAATTAAGACCGGCCAACGAAACGCCGATAAGGCCGTCCGACAGAGAGTAAAACCATTAAGTCGTGCGCATTTCCCGAAACAAAGGGTGGCTGGTAGTTTTGAGTTGTTGGTGATGTACCAGGAAACTGTTTCATTAGCTACGTCCTGCATGCGGTTCTTTTGTAATGAAATTATACATTCTCTCCCTGATTTACTATCTATTAGCACATTATTCTTTTCAACATGTTGATTAAGTGTAGTGCCATCAACAAACATTCTTCTATCAGTTGGTGATCAAATACATAAATATTCCACAGAGTTGGTATGAATACAAAATATAAGTGAATTGACGAGCTCGATCCTGAAACACATTAAAGCTGTATCTCAATGTACTACTGCACACATTATTTAGCACAGTTATACATTAATTTTATAATTAACATTTAATTATAAAATTACGTAACTTTAATTATTGAATTAAAACTAATTAATTGATTTGGTAATTAACTAATTATTAACTGTAAATTAATCAATTATGAACTAATTTTAATTAATTACTAATTAAATATTAATTAATAACTAATGATTTAATTAATTGGTAATGCAAATCTTAGCGACTATGGAGTGAGGACTATGTGACTAAAGACAATAGCTATAAAGTTCAATATATCCTAAATATTATATAATATAGCAAAACATAAATGTTATCATCAGGTTGTTCATATTCGCGTGTTGACTTCGTAGATGCCAGAAAAAAATGGAAGACTTTTTTCTCTTTCTTTTTAATTATTGAATTGATCAATTAATTTAATAAATAAAGATATTTTTTCTTTTCTCAGAGAAAAGAAAATTAAAAGATAATTAAAAAGAATTTCTTTGTATTAAGAAATTTACTAATTTATTTAATTAATTAATATAGTTAACTATATAGTTTGCAATTGCAGCTACAGTTTTGCAGTTACAACTACAAACTACATGCATTGCAAACAACAGTTTGTAATGCATGTAGTTTGTCGAGCATCAATGATAGATAGCCTGTACAATGTCCATCATTTGGGCGGTGGGGATTCGCTGTCGTGGATAGCTTCATCTATATATTTCTGTTTGTGATAGTCGCTGCGAGATTAGTATTTGATTCGAGCATGCAACAAAAAAGACATTACCTCATGCAAAATTATACAGAAAAGTGGAAACGAAAGCAAACAACCGCTTGGCTTTGTGATAGTGTTAACTTTGTTACCGCTGGTGATCACCGAAGTACTGTGGCATCAACGCCAGGATAAGACAATATAGTGAACCAGCCTTTAGTGAAAATACTCGTAGCAAGGTACTCATAGTGTGTTTTGACATTGCTGGCAGATGCACTGATCAACAAAGAACAATCTCCCTATAACATCTGGTCTCAAGGATCTCCTATCGGAAGGTGGTGTCAAGGGTCTACGGATAGGTAATGGAGTGAATGTAATCAAGATTGCCCCAGAAACTGCCATGAAGTTCATGGCCTACAAACAGGTAAGTAATTCTCTAGTAAAATGATTGGTCTTTTTCTAAGGATCAACTTGTAGTTTTAAGGATATCTCATTCTCTGCAGTTGTAAGGACTGATAAAGATAGTGAAAAGAAGTGAAATGATAACTCCTTTTAGACAGATTAATTGCTGGCTCGTCAGCTGGTGCCATTGTTCAAACAGTCTTTTATCTATTAGAGGTGAAGGGAGACGATAACTCCTTTTAGAGGTGGGACACGAACAGGTAAGGAATTTTCTTTTCTCTTCATTATTTTCCTTTTTAATTTTGATCATTACTTTTTTTCTTCTTATTCTATTAGAACTGAATAAGAAGTACGCTTGACTAATATAAACCTCTAAACCAGTTTGTAATGAGTATTGTACCTTTATGGAGCCACCTTGTAGCTTTATGAGTCCAACTTGTAGCTTGATGGAGCCAACTTGTAGCTTTATGGAGCCAATTAGTAGCTTTATGGAGCTACCTTGTGGTATGTATTTGAAAATTTGAAAGGAACCACTCCAAGTACTATAGTGCCTCGTGTGGTTTTAGCACTGATCAAATGCTTCTCTCGCAATAAAATCAGAAAGAAGTACAGCCAATACATCTGAGTAGAATTTTAGGTGCAGCAGCTGCTGAAAAATACCCACCCTGCAGAAGTAAACAACTCAATGAAGCTTCAACTCTGTATTATGTTGAGGCACAAGAACATTTTGAGATCGGATGCCTGTTCCGTCATCGCATAGCAATATTCAAATTGCTGACCTTCTGCATATTCAGTAGCAGTCAAACAGCGTGATGCTGCTCTAGTGGTATTTGTATTTGGTCTTTTACTCATGATTTCATCTTATGCTCAGAACACACTGCAGGTTTTTCATCTATATAGTACGCGTATGAGAAGTAAGTATTTGATTTTTGTATGTCAATTGGCTAGATATTTATAGTTTTTCATTCCCCGCTCTTTTATTAACTCTTTCCTTTGAATTTGATAAAATAGATTGTTTTGGAAGAGCACCGTGATCTGAACCGGAGTGACCAACCCACGGTCGCAGACATCATTGGACCAAGCCCTCCTACCATCATGTCATTATCTTGATTTTATTTATGCTATTATTATTATTATTATTATTATTATTATTATTATTATGTAGAGCTGTATCCTATGACTTGAAGGCATTTTATTAGAAAAAAGGGAAGACAACTCTTTGCCTAATGCGTACACTCGCATCTATAGATTTCTATAACTTGTTATAGAAAAAAAAAGGAAATGTAAAAGAAAATATAATAATTTCATTGAGAAAAATATGGAAAATATTCGAGGTAATCCATTTTAGAACCTTGTAAACATCAGTCTATGATTTACTTTACAACTTGAATAGAAAACCTCTCCATCAACCGCCATATATAGGGTCCATTTGTATTTTCAAAATAGTTGTTAGCTGCCTACTCTCTATGATAGATATGCGAAGTGCTTGATTACTAAAGATTTTATGCATTACTTTATTGTTGCCAATTTCTAAACTTGTTTGATTTTTATTTCATAAAACTATAAAATATAAAAATATGTACGTCTCAAAAACATTTGAAAAACTGCTTGACCTCTGTCATGACCTTTTTGTAATGACTTGTATAAAGCATATCGAGAAACACCAAAGTTGAAGTTAGGATTGTGAATTTGCTTCTTGACGTGGTAGTCATTCAAAAGAGCCAAAGAAGACAACTCATACTACAATATTTACTACAGAGCTATGCCGGCGCCTTTATCTAAAGTTATGGTTGAAGGTTAGCACAATATTGCATTGTACGTGATTTAAACTTTTGACATTCCGCTTGTCAGCACAACACTTTTGCACCTGCGCTGATCATCAACCATTGAATAGCAGTTGGCATTTTTAGTTAATGTTTATTAGCTCACCTAAGGATCTGTTATCGCACACAAAACTGCCAGGGTACTAGTAAGTACACAACTAAAGCACTAGTATGGCACTGTATTTTAGTATGGCACTGGCCGTACAGAACCCACAGCAGGAAGGAGTTTCACTTTACACATCCAATATCATGCACAAGTGCTATTATTATAGAAAGATTTTAATAATCAAATCTTACACATTTTTAGGATGTAAATGTTATATACTTATTCTATATTGTTGTTTGACAGTTTGTCCTACCACTTCTGCAGATTGTATTTCTTAATTATACATCCCATTTATGTGCTAGTAATCTCATGTGATGGCTAGTGCTGGAACGATATTAAAAATTCGTTTCGGTACGATATGATGGCGTAGTTAATCGATATATCGAAATATCGGGTATGTTATTCGGAGTTGTCTTACCTGCCAGAAAAATGCTGCCATGAGAGAACAACTCCCTAATGAGTCCATGTTTATATATTACTCAAAGTCCGTATATCTGTTGGTTTTTCGGCTATAGCTATTATTAGAACAGCTGAGCTGTACAAAAATGCAGACAACAATGCAGAATGGTAAATCATGGCTTACCGCCATTGGAAGCCTAACCTTATTAACTAGCTTAGTGGAGTTTTTCATTGGCAATATGCCAGGCTACGAGCTTGAAAGGAACAGTTGTTTGACAAAGTTTTAAAACCTTTACAGTTGTTTTTATTTTTCTCTTAATTTATTTTAACTACACAACACACTTCTCTCATGATATGTACTTTGAAAGTTATAATAGCAAATGTTGTTATATGTTAAATACAAATCAATTTTTTGTTCAAAGACTCTTCTATTACACGGGCAACGCCGGGTTGCACAGCTAGTACTAGTATAATTCTTTGGATAATTGAGCATCAAATCGAGTAGAATATATAATTATATTATCGTCGATATCGTCAAATATTGATGATATCCGATATTCCGATATGGGCAAAAAGCACTCGGTACTGTCGGTATCAGAAAGTGGTATCGCCGGTATACCGAAATATCGTAATATCGTCCCAGCACTAGTGATGGCTAAAGAATAAAAGCTTCAATAACAGAGATTGAAGCAAAAGCTCAGCTACCTAAATAATAACCAAAGTCGGACCATAGTACGGACAATCTATACACACAAATCAGTTAAAAACTAGCAAAAACTATTACTCATCAACTGATAATCTATAAAAGTTATAATTCTTTGCTTTTACGGCTGTCTATAAATTGATGGATAGAAATAGCTGGTATCACTAATTGTAAGTAAAGTACTGTTTTACATGTCTGAGATTTTGCTGCTTTGTACTTTTTACATTTCCTAGTACTCTGCCAGTCCAGAGTGCCATGAAAGATTGTCAGGTATAATAGCTATACACACAGCTATGCAAAAATGCAGCAAGGTGGTTGAGTAATAAAACTGGTAGCGTGCATGATTGGTAAGTTGAACATTCGAGTTTGATTCACGTACTATGACTAGTAAACTAGAATCGTGCTCTGTAAAAGGTCATCATGTGTAATAACGATATATACACAATTATACTTATGGTATGAAACGGTTGTTGAGCAGTGCATTGGTAGCGGGCTTGGCGGTGAATCAGAATATGTAGGCTCAACTAATGCGTGGTGCAATATTCTTTCCTATTGATTTATGCATGGTTTCGGACAATTGAATGGACAGACACAGCTCTTATTATAACAAAGATTTTAGAATGGGTCTGCAGGAATAGGGACTAGTAAAGAAAACTTTCAGGAGTAAGATGGAGACAACTATTACTTCTAACGTATCTGCTCTGAACCGAAAGCTACCGATGATACAGCCTGATGAATTCAACAGGAAGAAGCTGAAACCAACTCACTTGTTATGTAATTAATTGTTGCAATCTTTTTTGAGCTTGCTGCTATTCTTTTAATAACGATAAGAAAAATGATATTGATCCAACGAATAAACGACTTTATTACAGTAATAATATTTTGTCTCTTTTAAGAGCACAACACCAGCTGTTCGATTCAAACCAAAATCTCACAGACCCCTCTTATTAGTGGAACGGCTTGACATTACGTTCTTATTCAAACTAGCCAATCACATCGATTGATGTGTAAACTAGTATTGATGGAAAACTGACCATTGCAGTCCAATAATCTAAACTCTAATAAAACTCTACATATACTATGTAGAAAATAATATTCTTGAGAAACAGTCAGATGAAAACAGTCTTTTTCATAACGAAAAAGACTAAATACAAAATTTTATCTCGAGAAAAAGTAACAACAAAAAAACGAAACAACATTACTCAAATGACTTTAACGACTAGTGCTTGATTGGTACGGATAGATTATTCTGAATAAACAATTATGAACGTAAGTAAATCCTTCGAACATGGGAACAGTAAAAAGTAAATTTGTTAAATGTTCATTGAGTACAAATATTTTACAAATCCCATTAATGACGTCTATCGTCTTTTCTTCAGTCTATTTTAATTATAGGCTTATGGAGTTGCTCTCTCATGGCTCTTTGTAAGATCATCACCAATCTGACTCAGAGGAAGAGCAGCACATCTCTCCATCTGGCCAATATTAATACTTAATATTACTAATAGTTAATAAAAATAATATTAATTAATATTAATAATTACTAATTATTATTGGGTAATTATTTTTTTAATGTTAATAGTATTAATTATTATAATAACAATGATTATTCATTATTGTGTTCTCACATGAACAATAATTAATAAATTGAATGATAAAGTGTCAGTGATGCACGTTGAGGACTATATAAGTATTGCAGTAGTAGCACATAGTGACAGCTATAGCAGGTGGCAGAAAACTTGACATTTTCTAGTAATTAACAAAGGAGTTGTAATTCTCTTCATTATATAAAACTGCTAGGTGAATAATAATATAGTGAACAAATGGCATAGTTAAGGACTAGCCAATGAAGAGATGACATAGAAAGATCTAGCCAATGAACAAATGACATTGTGAAAGACTGGCCAATGAACAAATGGCAGAGCAAAAAACTAGCCAAAAAAGAAATGGAATAGTGAAAGACTAGCCAACAAAAACATGACATATTAACCTTAAGTTTTACAGTAACTTTTCCAATAAATAGGGTACATGATGACATACAAGAAACAAATCATAAAAGTGTATTTATGTAAGACTTAAAAACAGGTCCTTTTTAATTTTTTCATTTAAAAATTAATTTATGTAGATTTTGGTTAAAAAGAATTAGTAATTTTTACTGTTTTAAAAAGAAAACGGGAAATTAGTACAAACCTGAAAATCCAGATGCATGTAAACGAGAAACTTAAGTCATTGCTGCCTCAGGACTTCCAACACCCTTCAAAATAGTCATCGGCAGCAACACAACAAACAAATTTCTATCGTGTCATCAGAAGAATCAGAAAATCACCTTAAGTCAATGTGACTCAAGTAACAGATAGACACGTGTTCACCTGGTCACCCGATCCTATACAAACTATCTCATCTTGATATCAGCTAAATCTTTAATGTCAAGGCCAATGGGAATTTAATTAACATACTGGCTATTACTGCTACAAGGTAGAAAAAGCCATTGCATGGTACCTGAGTTGACCTTGACATCCAATGACTTCAATCAAACTAGCCGAGCTATTCCGTATTTGCCACTGAGGAGTCTTCCACTTGACCAGAGTACTATAATCTCTACCATGTATACAACAGCAACTGAACAGATTATCAGAGTGTAGACAAATTTACTTGCCAAGTTTAAACTTTCCCGAAATAATGATTATGTCATATAAACTATGTACAAATTGAGTTACCAAAAGCTATTCTTCTAGACTGTGAACCAGAGGTCAAAGTTCACAATCTAGGTCAAAGTTTATTTCTCAGATGTTGTAGGTAAAGCATCACCAAGCTTCACAAAGTTACCAGAATAAAACTTTGCTTTAGCCTGTTTCTATAATGTGTGCTGCCCTTGGAACCATAAAGCAAATGTAGAGCATTTTGCCATATTTCCAACGTAGTCAAGCGACATCATTTTTTCATAAGCACACATTGCAGCAAAAGGAGGTAATTACTGCAGCAACCCATTAGTCTAAATCATGGAATAGTTTTGAAAAAAGGTTTTGGTATTTTTACTAATTCACATTTTGTGTTTTTCATCTCTTCCTTAAATCCATTCCACTAAACCTAGTTCATATGAACACCACTCATATCACTCTGTAGACCACCCATAGCCAATAACTTACCAATAGCACACAATAGCTTTATATAACTTTCTGTGCCCCTCTCTTCCTTAAATATATTCTACTAAACCTAGTTCATATGAACACCACTCACATCACTCTGTAGACAACCCATAGCCAATAGCTTACCAATAGCACAAAATAGCTTTACATAACTTTCTGTGCCCCTCTCTTCCGTAAATCTATTCTACTAAACCTAGTTCATATGAACACCACTCATATCACTCTGCAGACAACCCATAGCCAATAGCTTACCAATAGCACACAATAGCTTTACATAACTTTCTGTGCCCCTCTCTTCCTTAAATCTATTCTACTAAACCTAGTTCATATGAACACCACTCATATCACTCTGTAGACCACCCATAGCCAATAGCTTACCAATAACACACAATAGCTTTACATAACTTTCTGTGCCCCTCTCTTCCTTAAATGTATTCTACTAAACCTAGTTCATATGAACACCACTCATATCACTCTGTAGACCACCCATAGCCAATAGCTTACCAATAGCACACAATAGCTTTATATAACTTTCTGTGCCCCTCTCTTCCTTAAATGTATTCTACTAAACCTAGTTAATATGAAAACCACTCATATCACTCTGCAGACCACCCATAGCCAATAGCTTACCAATAGCACAAAATAGCTTTACATAACTTTCTGTGCCCCTCTCTTCCTTAAATGTATTCTACTAAACCTAGTTAATATGAAAACCACTCATATCACTCTGCAGACCACCCATAGCCAATAGCTTACCAATAGCACAAAATAGCTTTACATAACTTTCTGTGACCCTCTCTTCCTTAAATCTATTCTACTAAACCTAGTTCATATGAACACCACTCATATCACTCTGCAGACCACCCATAGCCAATAGCTTACCAATAGCACACAATAGCTTTATATAACTTTCTGTGCCCCTCTCTTCCTTAAATGTATTCTACTAAACCTAGTTAATATGAAAACCACTCATATCACTCTGCAGACCACCCATAGCCAATAGCTTACCAATAGCACAAAATAGCTTTACATAACTTTCTGTGCCCCTCTCTTCCTTAAATGTATTCTACTAAACCTAGTTAATATGAAAACCACTCATATCACTCTGCAGACCACCCATAGCCAATAGCTTACCAATAGCACACAATAGCTTTACACAACTTTCTGTGCCCCTCTCTTCCGTAAATCTATTCTACTAAACCTAGTTCATATGAACACCACTCATATCACTCTGTAGACCACCCATAGCTAATAGCTTACCAATAGCACACAATAGCTTTACATAACTTTCTGTGACCCTCTCTTCCTTAAATGTATTCTACTAAACCTAGTTAATATGAAAACCACTCATATCACTCTGTAGACCACCCATAGCCAATAGCTTACCAATAGCACAAAATGGCTTTATATAACTTTCTGTGTCCCTCTCTTCCTTAAATGTATTCTACTAAACCTAGTTCATATGAACACCACTCATATCACTCTGTAGACCACCCATAGCCAATAGCTTACCAATAGCACAAAATAGCTTTACATAAATTTCTGTGCCCCTCTCTTCCTTAAATGTATTCTACTAAACCTAGTTAATATGAAAACCACTCATATCACTCTGCAGACCACCCATAGCCAATAGCTTACCAATAGCACAAAATAGCTTTACATAAATTTCTGTGCCCCTCTCTTCCTTAAATGTATTCTACTAAACCTAGTTCATATGAACACCACTCATATCACTCTGCAGACCACCTATAGCCAATAGCTTACCAATAGTACAAAATAGCTTTACATAACTTTCTGTGACCCTCTCTTCCTTAAATGTATTCTACTAAACCTAGTTCATATGAACACCACTCATATCACTCTGCAGACCACCTATAGCCAATAGCTTACCAATAGCACAAAATAGCTTTACATAACTTTCTGTGCCCCTCTCTTCCTTAAATGTATTCTACTAAACCTAGTTAATATGAAAACCACTCATATCACTCTGCAGACCACCCATAGCCAATAGCTTACCAATAGCACACAATAGCTTTACATAACTTTCTGTGACCCTCTCTTCCTTAAATGTATTCTACTAAACCTAGTTCATATGAACACCACTCATATCACTCTGCAGACCACCTATAGCCAATAGCTTACCAATAGCACAAAATAGCTTTACATAACTTTCTGTGCCCCTCTCTTCCTTAAATGTATTCTACTAAACCTAGTTAATATGAAAACCACTCATATCACTCTGCAGACCACCCATAGCCAATAGCTTACCAATAGCACAAAATAGCTTTACATAAATTTCTGTGCCCCTCTCTTCCTTAAATGTATTCTACTAAACCTAGTTCATATGAACACCACTCATATCACTCTGCAGACCACCTATAGCCAATAGCTTACCAATAGTACAAAATAGCTTTACATAACTTTCTGTGCCCCTCTCTTCCTTAAATGTATTCTACTAAACCTAGTTAATATGAAAACCACTCATATCACTCTGCAGACCACCCATAGCCAATAGCTTACCAATAGCACAAAATAGCTTTACATAAATTTCTGTGCCCCTCTCTTCCTTAAATGTATTCTACTAAACCTAGTTAATATGAAAACCACTCATATCACTCTGCAGACCACCCATAGCCAATAGCTTACCAATAGCACACAATAGCTTTACATAACTTTCTGTGTCCGAACCGAACCTGAGTACCTAAACACCTTCTCACAGGCTAAAAGATACATCTATAAAAGAGAACAGCTTTAACGACTCAGCCTCTGTCTAGCGGTCAATCTACTTCTCCTTCCTGAAGGACTTGCTGAGGCTACCTCCGCCTGCTGAGGCACATTCCTCTGCCTCTGGAGCCTCCCTCTCTCTTCCCTCTGCCTCTGGAGCCTCTATTCATTTCTTACCTATAAAGCCTTTTTCTCCATCAGCTGATCCTCTTCTACTTTCCTATCTCACCTACCGAGCCTCTATAAATAAGGACTGCCATGACTCTCATCTGAATTTTGCAACTCGCAGCTGTACGGACCGAGCAAGTAAGACCATTCAAGTAAGGGTGTAACTTTCATTGGCTATTTTAACACCTTTTTCATTAATATTATTGTTTAGAATTGTTAGTTGTGTATTTTAATTGTCAGACCTATAAAATATAGAATTATCTTTTACTGGTAAATACTAGTATTACTTACAACAGCTTAACACCTTCACTTGTACCTGATCCAGTAATAATCAAATTAGTTCCCACATGACAAAGTAAAAGTACACAAACTGAACATAGTCAAATTAGAGTGAAATGACAAAGCAAATTCAACACTGAAGTTGTGTGTGGATTTGGATTAGTTATGCATAACATAATGCAATTTCTCCACATCCGCACATAACACTATTTTAGCAATTAAGTTCATATTTGTTACTTTTTTAGCGCAGGCATTAAATTACAACAACTAAATAACGTTTTTCCACCGTAATATCTTGTTTAATGTGAGGTTTTTCATAGTGTAGTAACGGATCAATTTGTATTTAGTTGCTTTATATAAGAAATAGTGCTTTAAGAAACGAGTAAATTGACATATGAGCTCAGTTTCTGAACGCATTCAGCTCGTATGTAGAGGTGTGACTGTACATGTATCGGCTAGTGGCCTCGTCATTTCATCTGTCCATCGGGACTGAATGTCTATAGAGTTGCTCCCCCATCGCCTTTTTCATCGCTATCACTCATTTCATAGTTTGCTCGCTAGTATAGCATTCGCGCTTTTTGGGGCTACTCACTGAACTATACTA
The DNA here is from genome assembly GCF_963576615.1 of Watersipora subatra. NCBI lineage: Eukaryota > Metazoa > Bryozoa > Gymnolaemata > Cheilostomatida > Watersiporidae > Watersipora > Watersipora subatra. Next base: position 29,128,271 of record NC_088713.1, read on the forward strand.
TCCCTGGAACGGCATTGGCCTGTCTAAACCAATAAACTTCCGTGCAACAATTTGAGCGCCGTCTTGATTACTGCTACATGGGCTGTAATTAGTAAAATGGCGGATCATAGTTATCTAAAAAAAAACTCATTTATTTACTGGAAATCAGTGTTTTGCCATTAGTTGGTACCACTACGACAACCCTGAAACAGGGAGGGTTAATGACATATCATTTCACAGGTGAGTTTAGCGTTTTATTCATGCATTAGTAGCACTAGTACAGCAGTAGCTGTACTTAGAACTTGGCCTTGAACAGCAACTCGAGTTGATGAACTCGAGTTGCTGTTCAAAGAACTCGGCCTGGGTTTTTGTTGAAGTCGAGTTGTGTTACGCAAAACTAACCCAGATTTGTAAAAAAAGCAAAGTGAGTATTTGGGGTGTCTTATTTACAGAACTGCATTTGCGCATATTATATAAAATTTAATAATCGAATAATAATAATAATTTAAATATATATATACAAATTTAAATTATATATATGGCGATATTTGCGCATATATACTTATATAAATATAAAGAGACAAAAACAATTGTAGAATGTAAAAAGCAAACTAAAAACAGCCATGTGGGGGCCACTTCTTTTTCAAATGAAAAAAGAGTTATCTTTCTAGAACCTGACAAAAAACTGAATGTACACCGAAAATGAACAAACATAGAAATTATGTCAACAACGTTTACTGATGTTAAAAGAGAATCCCATATTAAAAATATAGCTAGAGAAAATGAATGATGAGTTGTTTAGTATGGCACCTTACAGTGCTTAACGTTCAATGTTCTCAAGCCGAGTTGTTGAATTCGAATTGCTATTGGAAGAACTCAGCCTAGGTTTTTGATAAACTCGAGTTGTACAACTCGAGTTATAATTACACACTTGAATTTGTAAATATAACTCGAGTTGTATAACTCGAGTTGCAAACTCGGGACACTCTAATTCACCATTAGCTCTAGTTTTACAGTACATCCATAGTTTAATTTCTATTAGCTAACCGATGCCTATTGATGTACCATTGTTAATATAACTAGATCTACAGTTATGCTACCGTAATACCCATATATTGCACCTTACTTTTACAAACTCGAGTTTGTAAATACAACCCCAGTTTTACAACTCGAGTTACACAACTCGAGTTGAGAACACTGTAAGGCACTGTAAGGCGCCATAAGAAGCTTGCTAGTAGCTGGTAAGTAGTAGCTTGCTAGCAACTGGTTAGTAGTAGCTTGCTAATAGGTGGTTGGCAGTAGCTTGCTAGTAGTAGCTGTCTTGTAGCTTGCTAGCAGATGGCTAGAAACTTGCTAGCAGCTGGTTAGAAGCTTGCTCGTAGCTGGTTAGTCGTAGCTTGCTAGCAACTGGTTAGTAGTAGCTTGCTAATAGCTGGTTAGTAGTAGCTTGCTAGTAGTAGCTGGTTAGTATCTTTCTAGTAGCTGGTAGTAGCTTTTAGGAGTAGCTGGTTATAAGCTTGCTAGTAGTTGGTTAGTAGTAGCTCGCTAATAGCTTGCTTCTGTTACTACTCGCAGCCAGCCTTTAGTGAACCTTTACCTGATTTTTATTATCTTACACATCACTATCGTTGACTATTTTAACTAGGATTAATTGGTGCTGCTTGTTGATTCATCTTGGCTGGTTTTGGAGACAAAGTAGGTCAGTACTGGTGCTGCTAAATTCAAATAACAACAGTCACTGTTCACATAGATCAGGAGTGCCAGTTACAAGGAACAAACATTGTTAGTAACTGCAATTCTTATCATTATCACTAAAGCAAGTTTTTTTTAATAAAGTAAACTTCTGTTAGTTGATAAGAAAGTTTTAAAACACAAAAACATTCTGAAAATCAAAGGTACATTGTTCTAAAAGGTTAAAAGTCAATCTTTCAGCTTTTTCTTTGTCAATAAACGTTTCTCCTAATAATAACTGATTATAAGACCACAAATCGTAATCTGTATGTTTTTTAATAATTTGATTACCTAGTTTTCTTATCATCAGGTTTCCAAGTAAAGAGAAAGAGCCAGAAAGATGGCATACTTGGTGGACTGTTTCCAGGCGGCAGGAGATCCCCCGCCAAAAATGAAATTCTATGTAGTGCCTACTTCAATGAGTCTATGATCGATAAAACTGATGAATCATTATTATTCAGTCCATATTTTAACACCATTTCCATTTTATTTCCAATTGCACCAAAGGATAACTGTTATTATTTCAGGAGGCTGGAACAACAACCAAGCAGTTCCAGCAAATCTTTAGGCGCTTGGTTACAAGATGTGGTGTTACTCCAGGAGCTACTGGTAATGTCAGGTCTATGGATGACACTGCATTGTTACAAGCTTTTACTACCTATGTGCCACCAACTGTTGATAGTGAAGATTATGTTGAAGATGTTATTGGCAGACAAACTATGCTTCCAGAAGGAATGCTAAACATTACATGACATCCTGTTCTTGGTAACATTGCTGTATATTTATTTGGTTGGCTTGTCCGAAAACTGCTTAAAATGTTGTGTTGTGAGCCACGTAGACTCTCCCTAATTCAGTCTAAGGAAGTTAGCAAATATGATGATATTCATGTTCTGTTAAAAGTTAAGAACAATGGTGGCTTGATTTCTCCTTCTGACTCTGTTGTAACAACAGTTCTATGCACCGAAAAGTATCTGACGATGGCTACATCAGCAAATCAATGTTTGAAATATCCCAAGATTCTGAAATGTGTAAGAGAAGAGATTGCACGCTATGATGTATTTGAATTAAAGCAACATTGTACTGACACTTCTGTAGGAATTGATAATCATCACTTCTCACTATTAGCTTTAGTGGTTGAAACATACTTTTATTTAAGACAGCACCATTTTTTCAACTTAAGAAACCTAGATTTACATAAAGTGAACATCAGACATAATGCTACAAAAACATAGTATTTAGAGGGCAGTAAACTGTTATGTCGCTGTGACATAAATTGTCTATAGCCGGTTTAAGTTAGTATTTATTTTTAAGACTTCTCTCTCTCTATTTATATAGATATATATATATAGATATATATAGATATAGATATATGAATACAAATTGTACAGTTTGCAGGCATGTAGTAGTTCAATTTATTATATAATTTATATATACTACAACGCTATTAGACAATATATTAGGATCATCAGAGCATCTGGCTTATTAATTTTTTATGCATAGATCATTTATTTTCTGAATCACAAAGAAATCTGATGGTCAAGCATAATGTAATAAAGATTTATAGTTTGCTTTTGGTCTATATCAACGAATAACACATAAATATAACACAAATCAAGAAATATTGAGTGTTGGGACCTACTGGCGCAATAGCTAAAGCTAATCTAGGCTCGAGGTCAATCCAACCACTTTTTGAACAAAACAATGTAGGTTGCAAGATTTTAGTCAAATGTATTCAACAGTTTTGGCCAGTTTTCTGCTCTTGGTGATGTAAACAACTATTGTGATCTCTTATTAGATAATCAATAAGTTTTAAAGCTAGAGTTCACTGGGATGGTAATGCAAGCAATGCCAATGATATCCTTAAATCCAGTGGAAACATCGGTTGATAAGAAATGCAAATTATATAGAGCCCATATAGAGTTGTCTGCCTAGTGTTGAAACCATGCCAATAGTCATCTACAACAAAAACTTATAGCCTAGAATCTGTAGATCTTTAGCTAGCTTGACTTTGATATATAGGTTGAATGAATATGTAGATCTTTATCTTGACTTTGATAGTAGGTTGATTAAGATTTGAGCTGGATAAAAGCACCCACAACTCCACAAGCTCATTGAGATTAAATGCTGTACAATGTTGCTAGGTTACTATAAAAGGAGCGTGACTATGTAGCATAGACCAAGAAGGCGCTCAATATGTTACGCAGCTAAATGACCTTAGCCATTCCAGAGGTAGTATAATTCGTTGGGGCTACTATTCTCATGGGCTACTTTCGGCTACTTTGAACACAGCTCGTTACACACGCATTAATAGCAATACAATGCGCAAATACGATTTGCTTTTTATATTGAGAACTATGGTTATTTATTTCCTCCCCGTCCTCAGAGCCGTATAGTTTCTCAGAGTCCCGCGACTAACAGAAGCGTGTGCGGGAGCTCGCTCGATTCCAAACAAACAGGCCGCGCCTACTATTTTTATATAAGTTATAATGGAGAGGTTGCAACATTAATCAACAAAAACTACTCCCATTAGCAGTCACTTTAAAATTGATTGTTGTATTATATACTAATTAAAAAAGACAAAATTTGCTACAAGAGACTACAAATAATTTTTTTTGTAATAAAGTAAAGTAAATGCATATGAGTGATATGTTGAGAGTGAGGTAAGAATATTGCATTAGAGATCAGTATCTCGATCAGGTTTGTTTGGAATCAAGCGTTTTTGTTTCCGGCTTTTGATCACGGGACTCGGTGAAACTATACGACACTGCCCGTACCTACAGAGCCGTACTTGGTACCCGCAAACCTATCTAATAAAAAACGTGGTCAAGTACAAGGAAGTTTGTTGTTTTTGTTTTATGTAGTCACGCTTCTTTTGTTTTGTACGCCCCTGGCGAAACGGCAGGCAATGAAAATGATACGTAATTTGTAAGCACGGTAGTCGTCATTGTGGAATTGTAAGTATAACATCACTAATAACACTTTATATAACTTATTAATTAATGTATATAGAAAGCCTAATGTGTATGATTTATTTTTAAGATCACATCAGATTGTTCTCACTGAGAGCCTCTAAAGGCAAAAAGACTTGAGAACTCTTTGCCTTTAGTATGAGCTGTTTTGATATAGTATAAAAGAGTAGTTTTTTGCTAATAGTGCCGGTAGGTTGTAAAAGCAGTACCTCGTTCGGCCTGTAACATTTTAATTGAATTAGAAGATGTTTGAAAGGTGTTTAAGAAATTTTGATAAGCTGTTTTACTTTTTATTATCCTTTTTAACAGGTTTCATATGTACGATATTAAAGCTGAGTTGGCCTAATTGAGACAATAGCTCTGACTCACAACAATTGATCTTTTTCTTCAACATAATTGTTTTGGTGAGGGGGTAATACAGGGTCATATAAGAATATAATTGGAGAGTTAGTCTATCGCATCCATTAGTGAAAGTATATAAGACAGTGTTGTGGGTTAATCGGTTCACTTCACTAACAGACTGTGACTGCAAATGTTTGGGAATAAGTATTTAAGAACAACAATAAGTTAACAACAGTAAGTTTGTTAATGGTTATTAGCAAACCATTAGCTATGCATAGAATTGATTTATAATATTCGGGAAAGAGAGAGAATCAGAAGTTACAGTTTTTTCTTTTATGAAAAGATTCTCTCTTTTATAACCACAACATAATGACGATGAATCATCTCACTCTGCTCTACTTTAGATATAAATGATGGAATGAAGTATATACGTAGTCATATCATTTTCAACACAAATGAAGCATTTTATATAGTGCACAATGGGCTCCCAGAGTAAAAATTGTCAATACGGCTTAGGATTTTGTGAATCCAAGTCATTCTCAACATTCATGAAAATGTAATGTTTGTAGCGTGCGGTTGCTATTATTTGATTTAAGTTTATTTTCATCATAAAAACAGATGCACACAGAGACATAAACTAAATAAATATACATATATGAATAAGCAATCATAGTACAATAGGGAGTGATGAAGGCCCACGTGCGCAGTAGCAGGGCTAATCAAGGTGCAGGGCCCAAGTTGACAATTTTCTTAATATAATAATGTTCACAAATTAAGACCTAAATCCATCCCAATGAGTCAAGTAGATGCCTTTTTAAAGCAATATTAAAACAATTTGAGTTTTCAATGTACCTGATCGATATTGGTAAGTCATTCCAAATACTGGACAACTGGTAAGTTACCTGTTGCAGTTACACTCTGCAGCATTGCCCTATGCTTCTAAACAATAAATTAGTTTACTGTTTATTAAACTGTTATAAAGCAATGTCAAAATGTCAGTTGGAAAAATTTCTGAGGCTTTGAAAATTATACCCATGTTTTTATGCAGTTGACTTCTCAAATAATCAATATGAGAAGACCAGTTTAATGAGTTATCAATAACTACTCCTAAGAATTCCACATTTGTAACTTTATTTATTGGCTTTTCGTTGAATTTATTTTGATGAATTTTGATTATTATAACATTTGTTTTATCAATGTTAAGGGTTAGTTTGTTTGCAGTACACCAATTCTGAACTTTATCTAAAGCTGAATTGATTTCGTGGATATTATCATTTAATTTCTTGTTAGTAAAAAACAGATTTGTATCATCAGCAAACAACATAGTAGAGAAGGGTTTCGAATAATAAATAGAGAAGGAACAATGTAGGGCCAAGGATAGAACCTTGTGGAACCCCACATTCAATTTGTTGTGATTCTGATAGAGTAGATTTATTTAAATATACTGACTGAGTTCTATCAGAAAGGTAACTTTTAAGTAGTTTGACATTGCTACATGAAACATTATAAGCTGTGAGTTTTAAAAGCAAAATAGAGTGATTTATGGTGTCGAAAGCCTTCGAGAAGTCAATAAAAATGCCTAGGACAATGTTTTTTCCATTTAAAGCAGAAAAGACCGATTTAAAAAATCGGTTAGAGCATTATGTGTGCCTTTCCCTTTTTGAAACCCATATTGATGTTTGGTTATAATGCTGTGTGTTTCCAAATGGTTCAGCACCTGAATGTTCATGACTTTCTCAAAAACCTTCGAAAAAGCTGGTTGAGTTGATATAGGTCTATAATTGCTAGACACCATTTCTGATCATTTTTTAAACAACGTTAGTACCTTTGTAATTTTCATGTTAGTAGGAACAGTGCCAATGTTAGTTCCCATGCTTATTATGTAGGTTAAGGGTAATGTAAGGTAGGGTGCACACATTTTAACAAACTTAGCGGGAATCAAATCCAATCCTGCAGCTCTCTCTTCATTTAGACCAGTTAAAGTGTTATTAACAACACTTTCATCCACATGACATAATTTAAATTCCGGAAAGCTTTGAGACCTAATTGAATGTAAGTCGAGTTGGCTTTCAGGAAAAGCTTTAGCAAGCTGAGGTCCTATCTGGGTAAAATAGTTGTTAAATTTATTTGCTATCTGTAGTTGGTTTGTTATGATTTCATCGTTGCTATCTGAAAGCAACTTAACAATTTTGTTGTCTTCGATAGTTTTTATTCCACTAGCTTTCTTAACCACTTTCCATATCTCAGCGGAGTTGGAAGATTCAGCTATTAGCTTTACATAAAACATACGTTTAGCTTTTTTAATGAGTGGACTGGCCTTATTTCTTTGAACACTTAAGCTTTGGACTAAAAGGAAACGAAATATATTTTTTGAAAAGTAAATCATTTTTCTTATCTCAGGTTTAATATTCCCTGTAAACCATCCTTTCATCATATAATTATTAATACAGCTTTTTTGTTTCTGATTCTTGAAAGGAGCAATTTTATCAAAAACCTTCAGTGATATTTTGGCAAAATTATCATGCTTCATTCACATTTCTTGCATCATATACAGGGTTCCATTTAACATTTTTATATATACTTTCTAGATTATATGAATTTGTATTTTTGAAACATCGCTTTGATATTTTGGGAGTTACCTCACAGTTTTTGTCTTGAAAGATTGCAAAAATTGGAAAGGGATCGGAGGTGTCTTTAGTAATAGTGCCACACACTATATCATTTGATTCAAAGTTAACGAGAATGTGATCAATACATGTCTTAAGAGTAGAGGTAACTCGAGTTGGAATATCTATTAAATTTCTAAAATTGTACTGGAAAAATATCAATGTAACTAGAACTTCCCTCAATGCATTGATGTTGTTTTGCATTCACTATATTAGTAAACTCATAAAACCATTTGTTTTGTACTTGAATTAACTATTTCGAATGTGACCAGTAAATATTTGCTACAAATTGATACTGATAATGACTAAATAATGTTGACTATAATACATGACTTTTTAGGATGCAGTTGGTTTCAACATATATTTGAACATATTCTTTTCAAAAATGGGGGCGTGCTTTTTTGTTTAGTAGCTAGTTTCCGGTGTGGGTAGCAACTGCGAACTTAGCTGATACAAAAGCTGCGATGAAATAAGTTAACTCGTCGACCTAATTACTGTAGACCGGCAGAATCTTTGTCAGTACTCAGATGTTTACACAGCATTTAGAGGAAGCTAATATGACAAGTTTTTCATTTCCCTTATTTGAGGCGTCTGAGACATTCATAATAATGTATCTGTAGCTGGATTAAAAATTTTATTCTAGCCAACTTGAGCAAATAAAACATAAAATATACGCCAATAGAGCCGCGTAGGACTAGAATTTTATCGCAATAGCCGCTGTGAATACACGAGATGGAGACAGGTTGTATCACTCGTTACATCATTTTAGACAAGTCTTGGCATGGTTTTTTTGGCCTGGGCGTTTTTACCGCAATAAATTTTTTTCGATTTCAATCTTAAAATATCTTGACAATGAGATCGCCTAACACAACAAACAACATATCAACTGATCGACAAAAAAATTCTCTCTTTTGAAATCAACTAAAATTTGAGCCTATCACATCTTTAAGGTGATCTTAGCATTAGTTGCTAGAAAACTCGTTAACCAAGCTGAAGGCACTTCAGAGATTCGGTGTATGGATGTCCGCTGAACTGGAGAATGTGAGTTCAAATCCAGTTTGCAGCAGATTTCTCATCCTTAAAACTCTATCCCTATGTATATTCTTTTCAAAGACACAGCTTGCTTATTTTACTTACGGTAATAAGAAACTAGTTTTCGGTGTGGGCAATGATATACAGCCCCACTCCCAGGATAGGCGACGAGCATAATGTGGGCGGGGCTTTTGGGAGGCTGTATATCGTTAGTGTGGGTAGCGACAGAACTGTGCCGATACAAAGACCTTATTCTACATAGTTTGCTTGACAGAATTACCGTAGACCGGTAGAATTGGTAGTCGGTATTCAAATGTTTACACAGCATTTGGAGAAAGTGAGTTGGACAAATTTTCAATTTTCGTTATTTGAGGCCTTTGAAACATTCATAATAATGTATCTGTAGCTGGATTTAAAATTTTATTCTAGCCAACATGAGCAAATACAAAATAAAATATATGCCAATAGAGCCACGTAGGACTAGACTTTTGTCGCAAATAGCCGATGTGAATACGAGATATATTGACAGATATATCACGTGTGACATCATTTTGGGCAAGTCTGGGCATGTTTTTTGGCCTGAGCGTTTTTACCGCGATCAGATTTTTGCGATTTTAATCTTCAAATATCTTGGCAATGAGATCGCCTAACACAACAAACAACATATCAACTGATAGAGAAAAAAATGCTTTCTTTTTAAGATCAACTCAAATTTGACGCAACCACATCTTTAATCGTGTATCATGTCATCGTCTGATTTTTTGCAGGTGTGGCTCGCTCCACCAGTCCCGATCTCACTATGCTGCTGGACACAATTTCAATCAGATTAATTCTTTGTGTTTGCTGTGTTCTACCCAGTTTCGCAAATGTCATTCCGTGCACCACAGAGTCCTCTGTAAGTTCTAAGCCAGTAACCATTTTGGAAACTTTAAAGTTGGCAATAATTTGACATAAGCTAGCAGTCAGCAATCTTTCAATATGATTAGCTGATTCTACTTCTTTGTTGTTATGTATATCACCGTGATCTTTGGTAGCTTAAAAATTGAAATCAACAGGATTCACTATCTGATAGCCTCAGCTCTTGCAGTGAAAGTTTAATACTTCGGATGTGGCTGCAATTCTTCTTTTTCAAATTGCCCAAAACAGTTCCAAAGCTCTCTTCTTCTTCTGTTAGCCAATGATAATCTCTCTTACCTTTATGCTAGCCAATCACAACCTCCCTTACCCTTTCGGTTAATCATAACTTGCTGTACCCTTCTGTTAGCCAATCACAACTTTTCTTACCTTTCTGTTACCCAATCGTAACCTTTCTTACCTTTCTGTTACCCAATAATAAACTTTCTTACCCTTCTGTTATTCAATCATATTCTCTCTTACCCTTCTGCTAGCCAACCACGACCTCTTACCCTTTTGTCAGGCAATCATTCTCTGTCGTACCCTTCTGTGAGCCAATCATAACCTGTCTTACCCTGCCGTTAGCAAATCATAACCTGACTTACCCTTCCGTTAGCAAATCATAGCCTGTCTCACTTTGCTGTTAGCCAATCATAACCTCTCTTACCTTTTCGTTAGCAAATCATAGCCTGTCGTACTTTGCTGTTAGCCAATCATAACCCTTCTTACTTTGCTGTTATCCAATCACAAGCTGTCTTTCGCTTTATTGCCCTTGACTTAACTTAAGCAGTCTAGTAGGAAAAATTTTATGGTTCAGCAAGATTTGAGCATATCTCAGGATTTACACTGTCTGTTTATATGTAGCGATGGTTAGCTATGGCACTGTTTTTTTTTGTGTACTTAGATCAAATAATCAAACCAACAGTTGCGGGTAGATGTCTTCTGCTTGGCTACAATTTGTTAATGACAGTCTTTGATTTTTTTAGAAGACCGTTTCATGTCTGGTTTCAGAAGACAAAGGTATGTTTTTAGCTTTATACAATCATAAAATGTCTCGAATTTTATAATTCTTGTTGTTTCACGTTCAGTACAGTCAAACCTCAAGAAACTTATGTGTTTTAGAGACAAATCGATATATATATATTTCTCAATGTTGGTCGTCGGTCATTGTATATGTCCATCTATAGCTATTGAAATCTTAGAATAAAGAATCCTTGAAGCAGAAGATTTGATCTAGGCACCTCCCATTAGCCAGTCCCACACCTTACTATCTAAACCACACGAGCTTGATAGATTCGCCAGGCAACATATGTCGCTATATGGGAGCAAATACGCTACTGCTTTTGGTCACGACTCAAAGTTATGGCGTAACATCATTAAGAAGCGGTAGCTCTTATTAGTAAGCTTACTAAAATTATCCATTGGCAATGTGCCAGGCTAATAACAAGTGGCAGGCAACTCTCGTTATCTCTCATTGTTTATAAGCTGATTTTTAATACCCGGGCAACACCGGGTAGCTCAGCTAGTATTATTCTAAGAATATGTTTATTTTGTTTGATTTGCTTCAGAGCTCGAAGTTCAATGATAAATATTTCAAGCAATATTTGCTATAATAAGAGCCATGCCTATTCGTTTGAAGCCATGTTAGAAGTTGTTTTCAAAGGTATTCGAACCCTGGCCTTTCGGCTTACTACATGTAGATCGATCACAACCGACGCACTACCAATGTTAGTTAGGTTATAGTTATCTATCTATCTATATATATATATATATATATATATATGTGTATATATATATATATACCTATATATACATATATATATATATGTATATATATGTATATATATATGTATATATATGTATATATATATGTATATATATGTATATATATATGTATATATATGTATATATATATATATATGTATATTTCTCAAAGTATGTATATGTGTCCCTTCAGCTATAGCTATTATTAGAATAGCTGCAGCTGGACAACGCTGACGCACCGTCATGGTGTACTGTCATTAGAAGCCTAGCACTTATTAACTAGCTTACTGAAATTTTCCATTGGTAATGTCCCAGGCTAATAGCAAGCGGCAAGCAACTCTCATTACTTCTCATTGTTTATAAGTTGAGTTTTCATACTATTTTCCATTGGCAATATGCCGGGCTAATATCAAGTGGTAGGCAACTCTCATCACTTCTGATCGCTTTTAAGCTGATTTTTAATACCCATGCAATGCCGGGAGGCACAGCTAGTATACATATATATTGAAGCATAAAATTCGAGCAGAATACTCAATCAAATCAGAGGAAGTTAAAATCAGCAAAACAGACTTTAGATAAAACACTTCATTACTAATACAGTCAAACATGGATAACTCGAACTTCAAGGGACCGAGCAAAAGTGTTCGAATTATCAGAGCATTCAAGTTATCAGAGCACTGTCACAAGTCCATATATTTACTTATTTATTAGTAGATACATGTACATATACAAACTATAAGATAAATCAAAAGCACAAATGGCTTGTTTCAAATTAAATGCTTCTAATGTAAAGTTTAAAACGTTTTCATGAAAAAGTATAGAGATTTTTCTATCACTTGAGATTGGTTTGTTGTTTGAGGTGTTGCTATTGCCAGGACGTTTTTCAGATTGACATTGGCAAAACTTGATCGTTGTTGAAATGCTTAAAAGAAAAGACATTTTTTTCTTTTGGAGTTTTACCCACGATCAATTTTGCCGTTTTTTCTTGAAGTTTATGCAGATTACCTTACTTTACCTGGGATTCGTTAAGAGCAACACTCCGAGGCAGTTCAATTAAAAGTTTTACGAGGTTTTACGGTACATTCTATATCACTCACGCTTTTTTAATAGATACTTATTGAATGTACACACGTATTCTGTGTTTAGGTCAATCGATGAATAGTTTTTTGTAGCTCAGACAACGTATACGTTTAATTACAACATTTTTTAAGACGTTTTAAACATTCAACATTCCGACGTTGATTCAACACGGAATCAACGTCGGAAAACTATTCATCACGGGCTAGCCGAGTCACGCACTCAAGGATTTTCGCCACGCACATACAAAACAACATGCGATTTTTGTTTTGTATGTGCGTGGCGAAAATTCTTGCGCGCGTGACCCGGCTAGCCCGTGCTATTCATCGTATCGCAGTATAAATCAAATTTCACCAAACTTTTAGAAAAGTCGTTGACAAAAATACTTTGCCGATGGTGGTAATAACGACGCTTATGAATTACGAAAAGATGAAGTTTACCTCTATGGCTTTGAATAAAGTGATTTTCTAAAGCGAAAACAACCGTTTCGGTAGCTGTCATGCAAAAAAACAGTTCGAATTAACAGTGTTGAGTTCGAGTTATCTATAGCAATTTGTCATTACGTGGGAACGGACCAAAGGAAATGTTCGAATTAACCATGTGTTTGAGCTATTCGTGGACGAGTTATCCATGTTTGACTGTACATATATATATATATATATATATATATATATATATATATATATATATAAATATACATTGTATAGTAAAGTATTGTATACATTATATATACATTGAATAGTATAATATTATATATATTATATATACATTGTGCCGTATAGTATAATATTATATACATTATGTATACATTGTATAGTATGTTTTATATACATTGTATAGTATAATATTATAAATACTTTATATACTGTATCATGTTCTTTTACAGTTTTTATTTTTGGTCTTTACTTGATCAGATGTTAGGCTCTAAAATAGCCGTCCATTTAGAATGATTTCTTTAGTTAAACTGGTTGGAAGAGTCGATGGTCTTGACAAACATCTTTTGGCGCCTTTTTTCATTAACAGTCCATGAGTAGACGCTAACATCTTGCAAGGTTTTGCTATGGCTGTCTCAGCCAGCATTATCAACTCTTCCTTAGTCCATGCAATAACAATTACTCATCTGTTTAGACAGAAGTTGGCACTGTGCTAAGGTTGCAATAGGTTACTAGCACACCTCTACTTGTCTTACTACCTCTCATTCCTCAACGTATAACTTAACGTTTCGGCAACTATTAGTATTTTTATTCATCCAGAGTAATTTCCAACATATACTTCCTGAGACATGCCTTTCTGTAAATCAGTACATGTGTGTGCATTACTTTTTCAAATAATTTGGTCTTACGTAGCTCGAAAAAGCCAGCTCAATCCTTATTAGCATTTTCTGATCATTAAATATGTGATTGCGTCAAAAAAGTCAATCAAATTAAATTAACACTAATAAAAGGCTAAAACATCAGCTACAATTGGATGGCATTTTTGTCTTTGTAGACTAACCCTGTCCAGAGGTACAAGTGTTTGAATGAAATCATTTTTTGAAACGCTCAGATTCGAGTAGGTGCTTTATTCGTGACGGACATAGTGAACATATATCGCTAGTAAACGCATTGTCTGTGATCTCAAAGATCACAGACAACGCATCACAGATGACCAACAACAGATCACAAAAAATTTCATGATTCAGGGCGTTTTATTGACGAAATACAGAATTTAAAAATCGCTTCAAGTTTGAGCCAATGTGACTCAGAGTTTTTTGAGCATCAGCTGGTAACAGATTGGAGCAGACAGCCTATGGTTAAAGCTGGCAGGCGTCAGCAGCGTTATGCTGCAGAGGAAGATAGAATGAAGGTAGATCTACCTTTAACTTTGAGTCTCCTATATATATACTAAAATAAAAGAAATATTTTTATAGACATGAATACATATACTAATTAATAAAATGATAATTTTTGTTATGGCCAATCATCGTTTCATAACTTATCTATCGTTTTACCTGGCTTTAATATTTGCTTCAAGTTTTCTCTGGCTGTTTTAGCTAGTAAATTAGATTAACGATTAAAAATTATTTTTACTTCTCACTTGTATAAAGTGAGGAAAATGGATTGATTAATGCTTTAATTCATGAATTAATGAATTAATCATTAATGCTTATCATTAATTCCCAGAAAGAAAGTTTTGAATTGTTGGCTTTGCATGTTTATGTTTTCGTTAAGCATTTGTTCATTTCGTAAGTTTACCCTCGCAATGTATTTGACTACCAAATTAAAACCTTACTGTAAATACATGTTAGAATGACGTCGTATCTATGAATGACATCTATTCATTACATTTGTTTTATTGATTACAGGATATCAGGATACTAGGATTACACCACCAGTGGAGCACTGGTGTCAGTGTAGAAATTATCATGCATGGGGAAAGAAAGACATGAATGTGTGCTGCACAAACCACGATATGTGGCATTCTGTTCAGCGGACTGGACTCAAATGGGTCACTGAAGTTCAGGAGATAAAAGACCTTATATGAAGCCAGGTTCATTGAGAGTGGCTTATTATAACTACCGACTAACTATGGTAAGGTTTTGTAGGTTATTGACGGCTGCTGTTTTTACTTAATGTCATATAACTTCCAAGTGACCTTCAATAAGTTGTCAAAAGATTCTAAAAGTATAATATTTTGTTAGTATTCAGATGTGGAGTCTAATACCATCTGAAAGGCTGCAGGAACACGAGATCTACAACATGGTGTGTAGACAAGAGGTTATGCGCCTACAGATCTTTGGCATTTTGGACAAAATGCTCGGATTGTTATTATAAATTCAACATATTCAAGATTCAACACTTTTATGGTATTGTTTTATTCTTTTAAAATTTATTTGACCTGCGCAAAACTATTTCCTCATGATATGAAGTTTGAAAGTTACAGTTGTTTGGCAAAGTTTGAAAACCTTTACAGTTGTTTTTATTTTATTTCCTAATTTATTACAATTACACAAAACACTTTTATAATATGTAGTTTGAAAGTTAGAATGGCAAATGTTGTTATATGTTAAATACAAAGCAATTTTTTGTCCAAATACTTTTTTATTACCCGGGCAACACCGGGTAGTACAGTTAGCGTGTAGTCAAAAAGATTGACTTGGTACCATGTGCAGTCATACCTCGACACATGAGCTTTATGCGTTACGAGAGTGAACTCTTGTGTCAATTGTTTCATATCTCAAAGAACTACTTCCTAAATGAAACAACTGAATACAGATTAATCCATTCTATCCTCTGAAAAAAACCACCTAAAACAGAATATTACGATGGAAAAATATGTTTTAAATGGTTCCAATTCACTAACTACGCTCACATAGCAACAATTACTTACTTGGTGGTTATGATCTGTAATGAAATGTAACACTGTCATATATAGTATGGCGTGGAGTACTGTTGTATCTTTATGACAGACGTAGCAGCTAATGGTGGTGTGAGAGTTACTTCACCGCAACACATTCGGTATGCTGCACTTTTGTGATGCTACAAAACCAAGTTTAAATTCAACTGATTGGAGTATCTTCTTACAGTTTGGCTATCTGTCCCACTTTCGCTGTAAGCTGGCCCTTTTTATAACTTTTAAATTTAGTCTGGTGATAACAACCAAGCCACGCTGTTCTGGGATATCAGCCTCTCCGTGTACTTGGCGGCTGCATTAGGAACACTCGTGTATGTTCATATCTCAAGGTTTTTGTATGTTGGGACGCTCATATGTCAAGGTATGACGGTTTATTCAATGTTGTCTAGTCAATATTGGTATAAATATGTAGGGACGTTACGATTGTTTGACAAAGGTCAAAAAATGAGATATGCAACTCGGTAGGTTCGGACAGAGTGTTCTGAGGCTACAAATATCTGGTATTTCAGATGGACGTACTCAGATGAACTGCCAACTTGCGTTTACACGGTATGCGCTGCATACCTAGGGCTAAAACTGTATGTGAGCAGCCACAACTTTCATGGATGTTTTAACAAAGACTTTGTGCTGCAGAGGCCAAGCAAATAGATGTTTGGTCTCTTTACAATTAGCAGCAGCACAGGAGAGAACACCACGTCGACTTGAAGGCATCTCACTGCTACAATGAAACATTATTTTGGTTATGCAGACTAGTCTTAGCAAATAGGAATAGATGAAATTATTTAAGTGCATAATAGCGTTGGGCCGGTAAGGAGTTATCCGCTTTTACCGACACCGAGTGATTATCGGTATCCGGAAAACCAATCATTTTCGGTGAAAGCCTATCGGTAATTGGTTATCCGGAGAAATTTTTGTATTTGACAGGCTACAGCATTACCAGCGACGTGTGCGCCCGAGAATCTCCTGCAAAATGAGCTGCTTATGAACGAGCTCATTTGACGTCTCACCCACAATCGCTATGTAACGGAATGAGAAAGACATGAGAAAAATGAAAAAGAAAAATTGCGCATCAATTGATGTTATAGTTAATAGCAAAAACGATTCTTTGAGAAACACGCTAATCAAAAAGAGTCGCTCAGCGCACATTGGCAATCGCAACTTTTTTCTCAGACATTCTGAAAACACAACACATGCGAATGATATTATAACTCTTTCTTCAACGAACATTACCACGCTTACCTATAGGTATCTAGTATTATATTACGTCTTACATTAATAAAACCCCCGTTTGATACTTGATACGTTTGATATATTTATACGTTTTATATTTGATTTATCCCCCCACCTGCGTAATATAAAAATGGGCAGTAGGTAAGCTGAAGTTAAACACACACTGAAGACCATATACCGAACTACAATACCGAACTACAATACCGAACTTTCTTAGTTGGCAAAGTATACCGAAGATGGTAAATACCGAGGATACCGACATCGGGAAAACCGATAAAAAAGTGCAAGGATATCCTATCCGGCACTAAATTATATACCGGCCCAACACTAGTGCATATCCTACTGTAGATTTGAAGAAAATGTTTAGCTTCCATAAAATGGTCGAGATTAGTTTTATAGCATTTAATTTTCATATAAATATGTGGTGGGTCTATGTCTATATGTGTCTATTATCCTATCCTAAAATGAAAAAGTTTAAAGATAAATAAAAGTGAGCGAAGTTGTATAACTTGTGTATAATTACATATACTGTTTTATAATTAAACAATTTCTGTCAGTTGAAATGACAGATTGATTAGCAAACCAGCTAAATGAACTAACACAACGCGCTGCAACTATGAACTGAAGTATGTAGTAGGGCTAATGTTGTTTTATTTTATAGATTAACAGATCAAAACAAATAAAAATACTAGTTTACTTACTAAATAATAATAATAATAATTGCCTTTTCACTTTAGTCTCTGTCAAACACAACGCAAGTTGGAAATTGTGAGGAAAAGCAATTCGTATTTCCTCAATATGTCCTTTTACTGATAGTAGATTCTTATACATGTAGAGATTGAGATCTACACCGATATAAAAACCTTATTCAACATAGTTTGCTTGACCTAATTCCTGTAGACTGGTAAAATCGTAGCCGGTACTCAGATGTTCATACAATATTTAGACGAAACTACTACGAAAAATTTTTAATTGCTCCTATTTGAGGCTTTTGAGATATTTATAACAATGTATCTGTAGGCAGATTTAAATTTTTATGCTGGCAATCATGAGCAAATACAAATTAAAATCTATGCCAATAGAGCCGCGTAAGATTAGACTTTTATCGCAATAGCCGATGTGAATACGAGAGATAGAGACAGGCTGTTTCACTATACACATCATTTTGGGCAAGTCTGAGCACATATTTTTTCTGAGCGTTTTTACCGCGATCAAATTTTGACGATTTTAATCTTCAAATAGTATACCTCGACAATGAGATTGCCTAAAACGACAAACAACATCTCAACTGATAGAAAAAGTCGATACATTCTGTTGAAATCAACTAAAATTTGAGGCAATCGCATCTTCAAGGCATGTTATTTAACGCATCCCAACATTATTTAATGCACCACTTTAAACAAAGGGGTGCATTAAGGAGCACACCTAAGCATACCTAAGGTGTGCTCTGACCCCTTAAGAGTGTGAACAACCCTAGTCAGGACTAGGGTAAGTGGACTAGGAACCCTGGATTAGGGCTTCTAGTTCACTTCTAGCTTAGGACCCTAATCTAGTCCTAATCTAGGGCATCAGTAATGTTGACATAGGTCGTGGTCACACGATGGCCGAACCGACTTAGCTTTGGTTCGGTTAAATAAATCAGTCAACGATTCTTCATCAGGATGAGTATGACACATTACTTCTATTCTACATGAAAGAAAACCACAACAATTCTCTTACATTTATGCAAAACTTGAGTGCAACATCCTACATTTATGCAACACAATCACAAGTCCGGGTGAGCCTTGTTGAAAATTGCTTCATGTTGTTTAATTAACGAAATAAAAAGATCGTCTCATTTCTTTTTTAACTTTGCTCACATGCGTAAGGAAAATTGTGACGCTTGCTCGCTAGAATTTTAACCAGCCAATAAGAGCAGGGGTTCGGCGACGAAATTTCAAGCAGGACCGAAATGGTTCGTTTCAGCCTGAAATGTCTTCGGTCGGATGGTTTACAACTGACACCGACGTCGTTTTGCGTCGTTTTGTTCGTTTTGGCTCTCGTGTAACCACCCCTTTTGTCAACTTATTCTACTGATCAAGTTTTTATTAAGATTTCCTGAAGATTCCAGCCTCATTTCAAAGATAGCTGCAGGCCATCCCTCCTAGAAGTTCAATTGACATAACATAAATATTGTAGATCTTTTGAATTAAGTCAATGTTATCATGATGAGTCGCTCCTATTATGATTGCCATCAGTAGGCTGCTGGTGTATGGTTAAACAATCACTGTTGACGACTGGCGTCAGACCACCTAGGCAATGTCGAAATGTTAATATAGGGTGAATGTGCAATATTTGGTTTATCTGATATCCTTCGCTACAATAAGGAAGTTTTTTTACTCTTGTTTTTAATGTCTACCACCAATTTTTAGTTTACTGTACAAGGTTAGGGAAACTCTTTCCCAAATAAAGTTCTCCTATCTTTGCAGTTCTAAAGATATGAATGTGTAAAACTATTATATTCATATCACTAAACACTAAGGTAATATCAAATCACTTCGTGATTTGATATTATTTTAGTGTTTTCAGTGATTTAGTTTTTACATTCTCATCGTCTTACATCAGACCTTTTTAATCGGTACGCTTCCATGTGCGCAATTGGAATTGTTCGCGTGTTGAGTTACTGTGTGAATGAGTATTTCAATGGCCATTGGCATGTTGCAAACTAATGCGGGCGCTTCAAACAAAATTAAGGAATTTTGCGTCAAGGTCATAGTGAGGTCATAGCGATGAACTCTTGTCTCACTTAGCAGCACGCTTTTGAAATAGGAATGATTAAAAAGTGGAAATTGTTTAAATGGGTCCAACCTGCGGCGACATGTTCTCACGTATTCGAAAGTGTCTCATATTTCCCCAGCATTAAACAATTGATAAAAATTTGCAATTAACAAAACTCGTTTGGCTTGTGGGCTTTTGCCCATTGAATCTTCCGAGATTTTACCGAATTGCGTCATGAAAACAGATAATATAGAAGTACATGTTTTCAAGTCGGCAGACGTGTTGATCGGTTTTTGAGTCTTGTTGTGAAAGCCTCCCACCTAGCAAATTTATGGCAACTTTCAAAGATTGCTAATTATTATACCAGAGAGTGCTAGAATATCTAATAGTTTATTTCACCGATCTCAATACCTGCCCTACCTTTAAAACCAAAACTGATCTACTAGCAACGACTTGTTTGCGTGTCATTTAGTGAGCGTAGATGAGGAAGTTCTATTGAATTGATACTGGCAGCCCTTTTGTTATGATTTCAGCAGCTGTTGCTTCTAGCTACAGTGAAGGTATAACATCCAAATCGACATACAAACCAGTCGGCTATGTGGGCAGTGCATGCGTAGAATAGTATGAGTCTCAAGTTTTCTTGAAGGCACGAACGCGCTAGGTGATTATACTATGAGCATCATGAGGTACACGAAAATGTCGCTGGCGTGCACCCAAACACATGGACGATTCACCAGCGAGCGATTACGAGGGCACCTCGCAAACAGCCAATAAAATTTCGTTTCACCAGTTTCTTCGAAGTTGCTGGTGAATTTGAATAAAGATTGTGCTTTCTAAACAACGATGCAAACAGCTTCTGCTTTTGGTCAGCCTGTTTCTCACTTTCACGAACTGCAAACTACAAAAAGCATAAGAAAACGATTCTTATATTTTTAATGATTTTTATATATAATTTATTTCATAATAGCTTTTAATATAATATATAAATATTTACCATTCTCAAGATGGTCACCATTAGTAAGGATTGACACCAAATTGTTGGTTTTCAGTTGTGTATCTTTGTAATTGTGTAATTCTCGTACAGGACTGGATGTGCTCTTATTGAATATATGAACAATTCAGTGTTCATTTTGATGAAGTTCTAATCGTAACAAAATGTTGTTGCTGTATGTTGATAAACATTAACTTGAAAAAATTAGCAGCCGGAGTATTGCA
This sequence comes from Watersipora subatra, assembly GCF_963576615.1. Lineage (NCBI taxonomy): Eukaryota > Metazoa > Bryozoa > Gymnolaemata > Cheilostomatida > Watersiporidae > Watersipora > Watersipora subatra. The sequence goes on from NC_088713.1 coordinate 29,149,320, forward strand.
TTCTGGGGAAAAACAATCAATCGAAATGCACCTCTCATGCAATTAAGTTCCGATTGAGCAAGTCTAGTGTGATCGCTCAACATACAATGTACCTTGATTAAATATAGCCTAGTGTGTTTGCGCCTGAAAATGTGTTTGTATCCATTATATGTAGGGAATTCATGATCGGGGTTGGTCCTGGACAATCGGTCTTAGACAATTGACCTTACGGTGATTGGTCGAAAGCTAATTCGTCTAACATCAACTCGTCTAATGGTACGATTGATCTAATTACTGTTAGGAATAGTTGGTGACCAAAATGAAGTCTCTTCTGGGTGAAACTTAGCCTGTCTTGACAAACTGTTGTTTTTGCAGAGTTGTCCCCGTCAAGCGGGCGAGCAACAACAGCTTGTCACAAGACGTACTGCACCTGATGCATCGGGTGCACTTAGAGAGAGTTGTTCTCTTCTGTCTATGCGGCTTAGTTGCGATGTTATGTCAGTCGCTCCATTGGTAATCATAACGCATTTTGCGCAAAAATTTATGTTAATTTTTAACTTATCTTAAAAAAATTAAGATAAGAACGTTTAACTAGCGACCCGTCTCTGCAGTAAACTTTAGTAGAATTTGAAAACTTACGCAACAACAGCAACTAAACATGTTGTTATTTGTGTGCTCAGTCAGTTTTATTTCTATTTTTGTATCAGTCAGTTTTATTTGTTCTTATTGAGTTTATTTTCAATTTATTTTATTTTTAAGTTCTACTAAAGTTTACCACAGAGACTGGTTAAATGTTGGTTGAATTTACAAAATGTTGTAATCTTATTTTTTCTACATAAACGTTTGCGTGAAATCCGTTGATTACCAATGGAGCGACCGACATAACATCGCAGCCAAGCCGCGTAGACGGAAGAGAACAACTCCCTATAAGTGCAGCTGATGCATCAGGTGCAGTACGTCTTGTGACAAGCTGTTGTTGCTCGCCCGCTCGACGGGGGACAACTTCGCAAAACCAACAGTTTGTCAAGACAGGCTAGGTGAAACTGTGCTGTATAATTTGTGTACATAATCTAAAACTTCGAACTAGCAGTATAATTATAATGGTATTCATCATGTTAAATTTTTATCTCCATTTTGTATTTTGAAAGTTTTTTGGTACCCAAAAATATATCTTTAAATTGTGTATATATATATATCTCACATATAAATGTTTATATTATATATAAATATATATATTTATATGTGTGTTCATTTATATGTTTATATATATATAGTAACATAATAATAGCTACAAGTGTGTTTAATGTGAATATATTTTTCATTCTGGAAAGGTGATAATAAACTCAATGTACTTATGGAATTCTGGAAACTTCTTGCAATAAATTTACCAAAACCCTGACATGTTCCAAACTGAAAACAAGAAATGAAATCAAATAAATTTTGATGGGCTACTTTCTGAAGTCGAAGTTGCATATGTATTTACTGTACTCATTATACATTGGTGTAATGACTAGCAACATGGAGAAGGAAAGACAAGCGAATCGGTTCATTCGCCCTGGTATCTTTTGTGTAAACCTTTGGTTATGGAAAGCAACTATATTGACTAGCGCTAAAGAGGTAATAAATGTAAATGCAAGGCTAATGAGTATAAGGGTATTTCCCTTCACAGAGAAGGTATAAGAGTAACTATTTCTGTTATTCCAATTATATATCAATGCATGAATAATTCATGTTTAATCAGCGTATGAATAGAATCAGTTTCCTATGAATCACATTTCTCCATGTAAAAATAGTTCCTCATCGATATAACTCAATAACTTCTTGACTCTCCATTCTCTATGGTTATTTGTTTAGCAGGTTACAAGAGTTTACTTCCTGCTTTGAGGAGTTGAGAATTTAGCTTTGATATAAGGAGTTTGGCTTTTGTTTCTTTTGCTGCTTGCTATTGATGGTCTGATTCTGCTGTCAGTATAATCACCAGCCAACTCTTTTGATACTGTCAGACCTTGACGTAAGAGTTGATCCGTTCTGATGTTTGCATCGTATGTCCAAATTGATGTATGTCAAACTAATATTCGTAAAAGTATATATTGTAGTTGATTTAATTTGCTCTGCAGCTCAAAAATTTATACAATGATAAATATATAAAATATTTATGTACATGTAGGCCCTATATATTCAAATATATGTTATACATTATTTGAAATGATTGCATTATTCAAAACTGTCTGGTAACTGAATATGAAGTTCCAGATAATATGTAAAAACTAATCTAATAACCTACATTGCAATTAGTAAAAAAGTTTTCTATTGGAATTGTAATGTTAGTAAGAAAGGTTTCTATTGCGGCCATATTGTTAGTAAAAAGTTTTTATCGCTACCACACTGTCGTATGTCAGAATTTACCATATTAAAACAATCATTTGCTCAGAATGTATGTCGTGTGTTGAAAGGTCCATATGTAGAGATAGTTTGAAGTCAATGTTTGACTGTACTTGGCTGGATTAAGAAAGAAAACGTCACCACCAGTTCTTATGAATACTAGTACACTGGCAGTCCCGCACTCGGTGAGATATCATCATGTGTAATCAGTATCCACAACTATTCTGATGCTAGCCAAATACTTGGCGTTGCATGGGTATTAAAACAGCTTATATACAGTGGCAGGTAATGTAGTTGCCATTGGCTAAAAGGAGTAAGCTAGTATCCGTATACTAAACTTACTAATAAAAACCATGAGAGCAAGCCTTGGTGATGTTGGCATAAAGCAGAGTTGCTATGCATATTTTAACCTAGATAATGACTCATATCACCCAATGAGTCCATTCCATCATGTGTAGCTTAATAGGTTAGTATGTTGACTTGTGAAAGAAAGGTTCCGAGATCAAGTAGTCTGCCATACATATTTTACATCGCTAGATTTTACTTGCTGGGTTTTTATAGCTGGACAGACACTAAACGACGAATGACGACAGACGACAAACTTTGAGATTTATATATTGACACAGCAAGGTATTCAGGTGGTGCAGATGGTCAGGTGCCTGGCTACTAAGCTGAATATCAGATAATGATTTCTGGGTGATGCTTTTTTTCTAACCTCTGAGTGTGCTTTGGACAGACGAATAGATGGACACTGATCTTATTATAGTAAAGATTTTAAACACCGGGTTGTTTCCTATTTCACATCGCTAGCAATGCGCCATTTTGATATGGTTTACACTGTTATGTTGCATGTTCACAAGTGTTCTGTAAACAGAGATAAGGTAAGTGATCCTACAAGTGGGTTGTCTATGTATGAAGCAAAGGCGGTAGCGCAGCTAAGGTTTACGCGGAGTAGTAACTGTACTACTAACAGCAGTAATAGCTATAGTGTGCAGGGTAGTTGCTGTAGTAGGAAGAGATGTACCTGCTGTCTATGGGCATGCGTAGCTGTTGCATTAACATCTGATCTTTCATAGATTTACTTATCAATTAGTTTAGTGCTGGTGACCCCATCTCTTTTTCAACTTACAATAGCTAAGTTTCACCCTTCGAGTGACAAAGTTGTTTTGGGAGTTATTAGCTCTTACAATTGAAATTTTTTCTCATAAAAACTAATACATTAGCCCTTTAACTGGCTAATTGTTTTAACAGTCATTGCAACTCTGTGTTGTAAAAACATGGCTATATTTTATATGCTACACCTCAGCTACCTCATCCAGGAACAATATACTGGTATAGAGTTAATACAGGTATAGAGTTGATAGCGCTCTGGGCTAGAGGATGACCAGGAAAACTACAGGAGTAGCAATTTGGCTAGCTGCCAAATCTGGAATGTTTTGCTTGGCAGTGAGTTGTTTAAACAAAGTGCCTTGTGACCGCTTTTATACCTGTGAACATGGAGTATTAGTAATTAGTTTGACAGGTGAGACAAGCCGGATATTCGGAGTACGTAATCATAGAAAGGCATTTCTGAATGCTTGTTTTTTTAACTGCGTGACTACAAGCAATATTAAGAAACAAAAACTTGTGTGTATTCGGTCAAATCAGATTGTTCAACTTTTGCCAATCTGCCTCTTCCACATGCTAACAGTATTTAGCAAATTGTGTTCAAATCACAAATCTACAAACACTTGTGGTAAATGGATCAACAAGCTTCTAGCTTATAATGATGAAATGTTTAAGAAGTAATTCGGAGAATATTTTCTATAACATTGGCTATCATAAAAACCGTGTCTGTCCATCTGTATGGAGCCACTGTTAGAGGTTTGGAAAAAAGATTGTCTCTAATAGGATTCGAACTCGCAACTGCCAGCTTGGTAGACTGACAATACAGTAGCTTGCACTAATCTTACTCCTTGCTGTTTATTGAAATAATTACATGGTTAGGTATTACACCCGAGGATTTTTAAGCTTGTGGGACTGCCAGGGTGCTATTGTTATAATAACTTTCATGGTTCCTACTGGCCATTTTTATTTTATTATCCAGTGTAGGCATATCCATAATGTATTGTTTATGATTTGTTATCCTTTAATGTTTTAATGTTTAGTGAACCCTGTATTATTACCATGCATTGTCTCTCTCTGTAACAGTAATTAGCACTGGTCACTATGTTTTTGTCTAATGGTAAAAAAAACTGCCAGTGTCCCCTTTACTGCTCTACAAGAATCAAAACCACCGACTGCAAGGCAATAAGATAAATATATATTGATCAGGAATGTATATGAACACATGTGATTCAATGTGGATGCATATGAAGAACAACATGCAAGAGACTGCCAGCGATCCAGCCTCCTTATATATCATCTTGTCTCATACAGGCTCCATCCATCGGTCTTTCAGTCTTCTGTCAGCGTCGGAAACTGTCACCCGGTCGACTGGGTTCTCATCGACCATCGTGTCTCCCATCGAGCTGGTGCCCAGTCACGTCGTCGGTCCTTGGGTTGTCTAGGCAGCCAGCTCTCTTTAACTTCACATTAAAGAGCCTATTCGGGTTTTTGACATATGAAGACAGAAAGATAAAATTTTAGGTTATAGCTTTTTATATCTTTTCATTTGGACTTTGCAATTATTACTTATAAATATTTTCACTGAGTACTTGATAAACCAGTTGGCAGCAGTTCAGTTATAATTGTCATATAACCTCATATAGCCAATGTATAAAACAATCTAGAACAATAGCACATGACTTGTATGGAACAATCTAGAACAATGACATATTTATAGAACAATCTAGAACATTGGTATACAACAGAATATGGTATATGTACAGAACAATCTAGAACAATGGTATATGTACAGAATATGGTATATGTACAGAACAATCTAGAACAATGGTATACGTACAAAATAATCTAGAACAATAGCACATGCATAGAACAATCTAGAACGATAGCATATGTACATGCGTTGCCTACTAGTTGTCCTACTACTGTCTCCAGTCTAACTAATTGTCAATATGTCACCAATAGGTGTAGCAGGATATTTTAGTACTTTGTATGCTGCAAGGTTTCCTAACAACATAGAAACATGGATTTAACCTGAAACAAAACTATGGTGCATATGTTAGTTAGAAGTAAAACGTTTATTCCAGCCATGTGCCACCGTTACCACTGTTACCACGGTTACCACTGGTGCTGTAAGCCAATGATGAATTCCTTTAGTAGTACATGTACATGTACCTTATTGTTCTTAAGGCTCAACTGTTTTTGGTTTAACACGAAGCTCTTAGCACAACCTCTTGCTAGCAGGGAGGCAAGGCTTCTCTAATTGGAGCCGTTATTCCTTTAAATATACATTACCTCTAATTGCATTTGTTATTTCTTAGAATATATCTTGAACTGGAGTTGTTATTCTTTCAAATATATCTTTTATCCTTCGTTTTTTCGTGACGTTATTCTATCGTTGTCTGCCATCTTTATGGACAACTTATCGTTAAAAACACGAAGCATACGCAATTAATTATTGCAAACAATTCTTGTTTGCCAATTTTTTATTTTAGTATCAGAACAACACCGAAAAATACTATTATTCAGGATAATGACGATCGTTTTCTACAAAGATGGAGGCTTTTTCGTAGACAAACGCATGTGCAAACAGGGTGATGACGTCAAAAAAAACGATGGATTGGAGTCGTTATTCCTTTGATTACATCACAAATTATTATAAATTTGGAAAAGATAGGCGTATAAAGAGCATTTATACCAAACTATTTCTGACGTTTTTCTTGTAAAAATGTGTGCTGTCACTGTTTTATCTATTGTTGTCTCATTAAAAATAAGCTACTTATAACAAACTTATGCTAGACCCTCCATATGAGACCATTTTATTACCTTTAACACTGTTGACTATCATTTCATAGTTTTCAGTGGATACGAAATAAGTTGCAGAGAGAATGATTGAGTACAAGCTTAAAACAGTTTTATAAATTCTCTCAAGGTCGTTTTGTGTCCTTTCATCGTCTGGTACACTCATCAGTCTGCCTCCTTTGCAGATGAATGCTCTGGTCAAAGTAATATTAGAATAGAAAGGAGTGTATTCTCTAAAGTCGTCAATCACACTGGCCTTGTGTTCAAGAGCCCTGGTAATGACTTCCACAGCATGACAATTTCATGGAACGCTCTATCCCCTAAAGGTAGGCTTCAAGGTGCCTGGGTAGCCTTTTCAGGCAAATAGTCTGGCTGAAGGAGTTTACTATTGGTGGATTTATGCCATGAATCACGACTCAGTGGTCTAGCATGCCTGAACTGCAAACAACAGGTTGGGGTTTCAATATCCATAAAAGGCCCTTGGTGGTGACAGAGATGGCGTCCCACCTTATAAGACATGCACAGCTGGGTCTGTCTTTCGTGGAAAAATCTTTTTTTCCGATAATTTTTGTGACAAAATTTTATCGATTTTACAGTAATATTGAAACAATGATGAGAGAAAAATATGTATACTTTCTAACAAAATAATGTAAAATTTGACAAGAGTTTTAATTATTTGAATCTTCCAATAAAGTAAAATATCATAAATTTTAATTTTTTGTGAGATGACTTGATCCTTCCTATGATTGAATCTAAAACACTGACAGAGAGCGATATTCAACAATTACTGACCTTTGAGAACAGTTATTTCATGTGATACCCATTTCATATTAGTATTGTGTAGAAGGTCATAGGGTCGTGTCAGTAACGTGTAAAAGGTCATAAGGTCATATCTGATGATAGTATTATGTGGACGGCCAGAAGAGTATATCGCAATTGTCTCAACAGCTAACATTATAAGGTAGGGTCTCACCCTGCATTATTATTAATTTTTTTAGTATAGCTGTATTTATACTTTTTCAGACTTGTATGATGCAGAAGGATATATGTTGAAAGTCTATCGTCACTTGGATAGCAGGGTAAGTACAGGTGTCAATATCAGTAAATTTATCTCTCATTGATTGTAAATAGAGGCTTGTTTGTAATTTGCTATTGGTCACTTGAAATTGGTTCCTCTGTAAATTGCTCACCTTAAATTGGTTCTTCTGCCAATTGGTCACCTTAAATTGGTTCTTCAGTTAATTGGTCACCTTAAATTGGTTCCTCTGTCAATTGGTCACCTTAAATTGGTTCTTCTGCCAATTGGTCACCTCAAATTGGTTCTTCAGTCAATCGGTCACCTTAAATTGGTTCTTCAGTCAATTGGTCACCTTAAATTGGTTCTTCAGTCAATTGGTCACGTTAAATTGGTTCCTCTGTCGATTGGTCACTTTAAATTGGTTCCTCTGTCAATTGGTCACCTTAAATTGGTTCCTCAGTCAATTGATCACCTTAAATTGGTTCCTCTGCCAATTTTTAAGTATGCTGTTGGTTTCCATCTGGAGATATTAGCCTGTGCAGGCATTTATAAATCGCTCAGATCATGCCATGCAATACCACCTTTATTTTGTTCATTCAGCCATTAGAGTTGACACTATACTAAATAAAGTTAATTTTGACTAGCTAGGTCTCCATTTTGTAATAATTTTTACTGTAGTCAAATATAACACAGCATACTGTTGACTAATAAAGTGCACTGCCATTTTCGTACGACGATAACAGCTAGCCTATTTACATATGGATGAAAATATTCTCACTTTTAGCTCTTACGAAGGTCACTAGTATAAATTACAATATTTTTGTTGATACCAGTGACTGGTGCTCTGTTAATATCTGGAGTTGCTGACTTTGTCCATTTTTAGCTCTGCTACTCATTTCACGATTGTTTTGCCCTAGGAAGTTTAAGTTCTGGTATGTCTGGTGTTTCTGGTGTTTCTGATATGGTTAATGTTTCTGGTATTGCTGGTTTTTTTTAATATGGTTGGTGTTTCTGGTGTGATTAAGGTTTCTAGTGTGATTGGTGTTTCTGGTATGATCTCTGTTATTAGTACGGTCTGTGCTTTTGCTATGGTTGGGGATGTCTTGGCTCCAGTGCCATAAAAGTGCCCAATTCATTTTCTAATTTGGTTGAAGTTTTGATACATTGTTGTCAAAAGTCAAGCTCTCACTGTAGATTATGCAGTAATAAACATTATGGAAGCGGCTATTGAATCTACTTTACTACAATGGACCCCTGGGTTACAGCGTACCTGTCTTACGGTTTTTTCGCTTTGCGATATGGAACACATAAGGCCCTGAAAATGCCGTAGCAAGGGGTATAATGTCGTAAAAGTGACTATTACGGCATTAAACCCCTCGTTACGGCATTTTCCTCGCCATGCAACATAACTAAATGTCTCACAATGCGCTGCGTACGTTGGAGTCGCGAAGATGCCGCTATGCTAGTCGCTGTAATCCTTCCCACAACACCTGAAAGAGATGCTATGCTCTCTCTTTCTCATTTCAGTATTATTTGTGTTTCGTAAAGGCTTGATTGTGCGTGATTCAAATGATATCGAATTTATTGTACATTATCGTGTTTAATATAATATTTACTACAGACTTTAAGTTACCAAGGTTAATATACTATTTTGTTGCTAATTTTTAATATGTACATTTTATATACAATAAATGTATATAAAATTTTGATGCTTTTTTACCGGAGGGGTGTTCGCATAAGATTATTACTATGGGTGTCTCGACTACCTTTTTTATAGGACATTTTTGCCTTATGATCCCAACACCAGAACGAATTAATATCTTATGGCGAGGCCCTCTGTACTTTGGTTTGGATCAAAATTACTGTCACACAACGGGCTGCATCGTCAACCATTTTACTTATTTTACAGAGCCTTGAGTTATGTCGGGTGCTCAATGTGACCAGTGATGGACGCAACATCAATGTCTCGGATGCTGCTGTTACTTTCAACTATACTATCCAAGAAATCGCATCTGGTGATAATGTTCTCTATAGCTACGAGATCTACACACTTCCCTCGATGTCTCCGGAACTTTCTAATTTTTCTAGTCGCTACATTCGGTCATTGTCAACCGTAACAGGTAAATATAGCTCAGTGTCTGCAGATGATTTGCAGGTCTGGTGTGTGAAAGCTGAATTTTATTTGGTTTAACTGCTGCTGAATGCATATTGAGAAGAGGTTTTATGCTGAGTTCCATGCTTGCATACTCCAAATCAATTTGACCTACACCCTATTCACCTATTCCCCTTTGAAAGAGGGATATCTTAGCCTCTCACTTTACCTGCCTAAATTGTATAAAAACAACCTTTGACTACTGCTCTGACCTACAGCTGACTTTCATGAACTGCATTTCCGTGGATTTCATTTTAAAGTCATAAACTTGCTGTATTATCCTCAGCGGAGTAGATTCACTGTGTCCAGACATTTGATGCCCAGCATATGATAGACTCTACCTTTGCTATTGCTTATCTATGTCATACTTAATAACAGCTTAGACGCTCCTATGTGTATTTTTAAAGCAGTCATGTAATATAGCTACATTCAGGATGTGTCCAATGTGTGGTATATGTAGATTTAGAGTTGTGCGCTCATTGAGTTACTGTGCCATGAGTGTTTCAATGGACATTCACATGTCACGGATTAACCAAGACGCTTTATTAAAAAGGAAAAGGAATTCAACGCCGGAGGTCATAGAGGTCACACTCCTGTCTTATTTAGCAGCTGCTGAATGACTGAAGTGTGGAAAATGCTTCAAATGGAATCGCTTGCATGATATTTTCTTGCGCGTCCCAAGCATGTGCCGTTTCCCTCTTCGCGAGAATGAAGAATTCTTTCCAATTTTGGGAGTAACAAAACTCGCCTGACTTTTGCTGTTTTCATCTTGTGGATGACGTCAACTTGCGGATTAGACGCTTCATGGAAACAGGGACATGTTGACCTACAAATCTATAGATACTGTCGGAGATCAATCAAATGTATATACGTATATATGTATGTGACAACAGGTTTGTGGAGTTGTTCTACCATAAATATGCAACAGGTTTGTGGAGTTGTCCTACCATATTATGCATGAGTGGAAAAGCGTTTCGTAGGCCAGTAAGAGTACTATTTTAGCTACACAATTAAACCAAATTTGATTGGTTCACAATAAGTCATATAACCGGAGGCTATTTCTTTTAGTTTCCTCTAAATTAAAAGTAACTCTATTGTTAAATATAAGTGCAAATTGATGTAAATTCAAATGAGACGTTGAATATATTTTTTAATTTTCAGTCTGAGTACTGCAGGGTTTAAAGACTACTGCCTCATGTCATAAAAGCTACTACTTGATCAGGATTTGCCAAGGGAAAAAATTATATACCAATAATACATCTAATTCCAACTGATTGTCCCTTTAGTTTCAAAAGGTTCAGTTTTCCATCAGACTCAGCTATACAATGTAGAACAATAAATCTCAAGGGTAAACTTTATCAACAACAGGACTGCACTTAGACTGTTTCACATACATGTACATGTATGTCAAATATGTAAATGTAGTACATACAGTTATGTGTGTGCGTGCGTGCGTGCGTGTGTACTATATATACACCTGTATGTATATAAACATATATAATGTGTATATATGTTTATACATAAACATATATACACCTGCACAATATATATGACTTGCACAAAAATATTTACCTCATGATATGAAGTTTGAAAGTTACAGTTGTTTGACAAAGTTTGAAAACCTTTACAGTTGCTTTTATTTTCTCTGTTACTTTTTTTCAATTACACAAAACTCTTCTCCCTATAAGATATTTTATTAGTTACTAGCTGCATTACCCACGTTCGGGAACAGATTTACGTAAAGCAATAGTTTTATTGAGAGTTGTCTTTCATACTGTAAAACAACTTCAAATATGCAATTACTGACATTTTTTTGCTGATCAGACTGCATACACATATATATGCAGTTGTACATGTCAATAATGTTGAAGAGACCAATGGAAATATGCAATGTGTTTTACAGTTAGTCTACAATGCATCAGTCTCAAACCACTCAAATCGGAGTTGTCCTAATTTTGTACACAACTGATAATGAAATTGACATTGCTAGGCAAACTGAAGTTCTTCAAACTGGCAGTATTGAAAAGATTCACATATTTTAAGAAATTATACAAAATATTTTGCTATTGCACTGCTAAGCTATCGCCAGCATTTATTGAATTGAGACTTCTACATGCTTAAAACACTAAACATGACTCACCAGTTCTTCATCTATAGCCTAAAATAGCAATAGCACCACTGACTCTGATGGTGGTGAAAGTAATGGTTTTGTAAGAATAAGGAACATTGTAGAGAATTGTTTTAGCTTTGTAGCTTCACATCGCTTTATCAATGCACTAAATATAGATACAATGAATTTTTTGCATAGCAGTGCTTGTTAATATGTTGGCAAAATGAAATATATAACCAAAACAAACGTTCTAGATGAAGTTTGAAATTGAAAAAATATTGTATACATATGAAGCAATATCGGCAAAATGGCTGGCAGTAGGCCGATAGCTAAATTTGTAAATGAACGCAAGTGAAAGGGTTATGTCTTGGAAGTGTGGCAATTCATAGACAATACAACATTGAATAAGAAACACTTACCTTTTTGATGTGGAAATTTAGTTGGTGAGAACTGCGTTTTTTCCAGTGATCGCAAGAAACAAACGTTTACGTGACCTTCTCGGTACACGTTGGCAGTAAATATTAATTGCATGTAAATTACTACGCGCTAACCAGAGATCACGTGATTTTTGTGTAACAACGATGAATAGGTTATGTAGAGGCGCACTAACCGGAGATTCCCGTTAATGCGCCCTAGATACCTAGTAGCGGCTAATAGTCCGAAAAGTACGGCACTCTATAAGGCGGACACACACATACATACACAGACAACGATTCCCGTTTATATATAGTAGATAAAATATGCTTTGTTTTTAGGCAAATGCACGGTTATCGTAGCCTCAGAACATTAAACTGTTAAAACGATCTCGGGGCCATGACTTGTGCTGATGCATTGAATGAATTTATCCTCTGTCACTGGGTTCACCTGACTCCGGTACCATAGTGTAGTCTAATCAAGGTAAAATGTACCCTAAACCTCCTCAGATTTTGAGGGGGGACTCAAATTGAGCCTGAAGGTTTCATGTGTGCCAAATTCTGCATCTCCTATGAGTAGAGAAACCAAAAGCGCCTAAGTTGTAAGACCATCCTATTTATGTATCTCCTATGAGTAGAGAATCCAGGGTTGGCAAAAATATTGATATTTTAAAAAATATCATATCACTGATATATATCATATTTATTGATATTTTTGATATGATATTTATGATATTTTTGAAACAAATGACATCTTTGAAAAAGTTTTGAAGCTAGGTTGAACTTGTACAGTGTTTACTTTGTGATTGATGTATTTTATAGGTTGTATGGGATCAGTCAGCAATGTTTAATACCAAACACTTGATTTATTGTAGGCCTAGTATAATAATAATATTTATAAATATGAAAATGTTCGTCAAATATTGGATTGGAAATCATGGCATGAATGCAAAGTGCACACAAAATAGTGCCAAATAGTAAATACACACTAAGATAGTCCAAGCATGTTCTAATGTCCTACTCTTGTCTAGTTTAGGTATTTGTAAACAAACACCAGCTTCCCAGCCTTCACCACACTGAGACAATTTCTAAACTTGCTGTGAACCAGTCCACATAATGAAAACACACACTCAACACTAGCAGTCAGAGTTATATCATCATATCTATAGATTTTATACTGAGCCAAAATCCTTTGAAGCTATTCATTGAAAGATTTTTACAGAAAATGATGAGATGAGTTACTGTGTCATCTCAGTGAGTCAGTGTAATGCGCTTACAATTTTGTTTCTGGGTGTCAGATTGTTCAATTCAAAATCATGGATTATGAAGTTCAAAGGGTTTTCAGCAGGCTGGGTCTTCCAATAAGGCAATAAAATATAACAGTTTCACATGAGATGAGATAATCAGGTTAGGGAGATAGTACTGGGATGAAGGAATACATTTTAGATCTGAAAAACTCTTAGCTCAAACACTAATTTATTGGTCTAGCCAATGTCATCACCTTAGTCTGGCTGTCTTTGTTGGTCTGTGTTGGGTAAGCCTAATAGGCCCCTATGCAAGTATTTGATGATTTTAGGTGGTTTTTAGCATTTTAGACTGTTATCAATAGTTGTAAGATGAAAACGGAATGATAAAATGGATATTTTGCAATAATATCGATTTTTTTGACCCAAAAATATCATATCTATCGATGATATATCAATGATATATATCAAGTGATATATATCAAACCAACCCTGAGAGAATCTAAAGGCACCTTAAGTTATCTGAAGTTGTAAGACTATCATGTACCATGTTATTTATGCATATTTCAAGTCATATATATGTGTACGACTTGAAACAAGTGAATGAAAATGTATGTGGTGAAATATGAAAATTATGTGCATATGAAATTATATGTTCGGAGTTTAGCCCACATAGCAATTAAAAACATATTTTTACAGCTGTTTAGTTTAGATATTTGAAATGAGGACAAAATGAGGATTAATTTAATTTATAATTTATGGTTGTTGAGTAAATTCACCACAGGTGTCCTGTAGCGGGATATTGCCGAAGATGAGGACGGGCCGCAGTCTACACACACAAAAAAACAACAAAGGTCCACGTAGCTATGAGAAAAAACAAAAGTATCCACAAAGTAAATTTATGGTTGTTGACTAAATTCACAATGAGTAACAATTTTGTAAATGAGAATTTTAGATTTTCAACAAAGTGACCAGGTCATTTCACACACCACTGTAACTTACTAAAGTAAGGTTAGCTGCTTCAATATTTGACTTTTTTGAATCAGAATCTGAGAACACTCATTTTTTGCCTTCCTTTAACATCGACCATGTATTCAGTTACTATTGACTGAGCGATCTTTATCAGAAACTATAAAAGTGAGTGTTATAGCAATTCAAACCTAGCTATAAAAAAATCCGTTTCGCAGAGGATTTGATCTTGAAACCTCCAGGTCTGAAGTCCAGCAACCAGAACTGTTTCATGATGATCGTTTAACTGACTAGTGTGATGATTGATCGTGATGACATTCATTACATCGGTTAAAATACTCAAAGCGCTTGGGGTCATTAACTAGCGCAGTTGATGTAAACTAACTATTATTAAGCTGGTTTCAAATGCACAATTGTTTTAGTAAAGATTTAGATTACTAGCTTGCTAGGTAAGTTTCTCATGTTCATTGGGTGATTATTTTATTACCTGTTCAATGGCTGCCATTCAGCTAGTATAAGTATATTTCATGTATAGACATTTTAGTAAACATAGTAGCTGTAGCCCTTGTTGCGCTCATGCCGCTTGTTTCCATGCATGTTCATCTCGTATCATAACTAGAGATGCCCCGATTCTAATTTCACCAGTTGATTCAGATACCGATTCGATATACCGATTCTTAATGAAAAATAATCCGATTCAGATACCGATTCAGATTCTTTTGTGTTGCATAGATAGTTGTTCATTTGTTATGCAAGTATAAATATAATGCAAAGAAAATATAAATATTAATGTATTTATTTGTTTGTATTTATGAAAAAAGATATACATGTATATATATTCACATACTGACATACCGTGCATCTAATAACAAAACAGTCCATGTTTCTTGAAATATGTTATTATTAATGGTAATTACAGTTAGTGGTACAGTTTTCTCTGTGATAATGAAGACTCTTTTCTACTGCTGAACGAATGGCTGCGCCTGTACAAGTCTAAAGCAAATAAATGCGTCTTTTAATTACCGTAAAGGTGTAAACACATTAGGCGATTTTATCGCGAGCGTCATGAGGAGGGCGGAGATATCGCTAGCGTGTGCATAAACACACTTGAGTGATTCACTAGCAAGCGATATAATGGGCACGCCCACAAACTGCCAATAAAATTCCGTATCATTAGTTTCTTCGGAGTTGTTAATAAATTTAGGTCAGACAATATGGCCCCGTCTAGGCGACAACGTAAACAACTTACGCATTTGTTATTAAACCTATCTCACTTTCACGGACTGTACACTGCCTACACTACAAGGAGACATAAGAAAAACGATTATTGCATTTTTAACTGTAATATTTTTCACAATTTTATACATATTTTATTTTGTAGTGGTTTTTTATATTTAGGCCTAATGTATTAAATATTTACCGTTCTCAAGATGGTCAACCTGTGCAACGATTGACTCCAAATGTTGGTTTTCAACTCTGATTTTTTGTAATTTTTGTTTGTTATGGTGCAAAGGACTGGGAGTGCTATTATTAAATTTATGAACAATTCAGTGCTCGTTCTGAAGATGTTTCAATATTAACAAAATAGCAAATTGTCGCTGCTGTACGTTGGTGAACATCGATAAGAAATAAATTACCCGCCATAAAATTGCATTCTGGTAAAATCCAACCAATCGAAATGCATCTCGCTAGCGATAAAGTTGTGCAGAGAAAGTCTAGCGTTATCGCTCTGGATGAGCACGCTGGGTGAATTCTAGCGCAGATTAGCGCCACGCAGCGCGATATCGCTCTAAATATCGCCTAGTGTGTTTATACCTTTAGTGATTCAATTATCTCAGTGAGACGTCTTTATCTTCTATCACTATCGATGTAGCCAGTCGTACTGAAGGACTCACACGCTACAGATGATGGAGGGCAGACTAAACACCGATAAGCCACTGAGGTTATTTTATGCAATACAAACGATACATCATATCGTCAGGATCAAGAGAGAGATAGATAACTTTATGCATCAACTGTTCAAATTACTTTCGCAATGCTAGTAAATAGAAACATTTCACCGCATTCTTGTTGCTCGTTGTGGTTCTCTTGTTTGTGATTGGCTGCAACAAATCATATCGCTATAATTGGGAAATACCGCACTTGGTGATTACGTCCTGACTAAAGCCGTATAATATTACGCAGCTGTGTGGATGTTTATTAGGCTATAGACATGAAATATATTGTTAGAAAGGCTCGGAAATCATTAGATAGAAGCAAGGAACTTGCAGCTGATGATTTGTTATTAAAGTCGCAGGCTAAAATACAGGTTTCTGCTAAATAGTTGATATGTAAAAAGTATCTGAAGTGTCCGATTTTTTAAGAAAAGATCGGCCGATACCGATTCAGATACTTAATACCCATATCGGCACCGATACCGATTCCGATATTGAAATCGGGGCAACTCTAATCATAACCATTCTCGTGTTTCAGCTTCTCCACAGGTTTATGATGAGGAGGCAATGAACTTAACAGCATCAAATCCATTACCTTATCGTATTATTGGACGCTTCAAAAGGGCCAGTCACTATCCCACCCTCAGGGAGAATAATAAATTCAGCCACTACAGGGTGCTACTATTGAACCGTGAGGCTAAGGCAATTATTAAAGACTTTATGAATGAATCATGGATAACAGCTGAGAACATTCAAGTAAGTGATTAGAACAGATCTCTTTATATCACCATTCCGTGGTTAATTTGCAAGTTTGCGTCATTTGTGAGATGAAAATGACGAAAACCTGCAAGTCAAAAGGAGTTTTGTGACTCAACAATTTTTGTTGGATGTCTCATGCTTAGAAAGTTAGAAAGGCATTTGTTTGTAAGATACTCAAGAAAACGTTGTACAAGCTATTCCATTTTAAACATTTTCTACAATCTACAACATGAGAATGTCTATTGAAACACTTATCTCACGGTAACTCAATGTGCACACAACTCCAAGTCCACATCACCCGTACAATGGAAGCATATGTATGTGTAGAAACCAGACATCATACAGACTCTGCAGTTGTAACCATATCAAGATGGTCAGAGTAGACATATGGGGTTATCTAGGTGGCAAATTGTTGATAAGCCCATTCATTGTTCATGACCAATGTTCGAATTTGTAAGAGATAAATCTTGGCTACTTTTTACTATGGTGTACTTCAAAGGACTAACTGTAGCAGCCATAAAAACAGTGTGTCAAGGTCAGGTGCAGGAATTGTGTCAAGGTCGGGAGCAAGATAGGCTATTCAGTCTCGTTTGTCTGCAAAACTGTCAGCCATATTTATTGGTCCGCCATTTCTATTGATCTAATTGCGTCGACTTTAACTTGTTCATTTTTGCTAACGCGATGTCAGTCTGTGATAAGATTTTTATTGATCTTCTAGTTTATCGACTTATAATTTAAATTATTAAGTGTACTTGTGACATAGCTAGTAACTTATTAACACGCACAAGCTGTTAGAGGGTAGGCTAGACCTGAGGCTATGCTGCTGCCAGGAGTTCGCATGTCGATATCAAGTTAACCTTTTTATTTATTGTGAAAGGTGTAAAAGATGCCCCCCCCCGCAGCTACCACTGCGTCTAGTATTTTAACTGATATATGGCTCATTATTGCATGTATACTTCTGTATGTTGGCTTTGTTTGTCAGCTCTAACCAAATGACTGAGTTGTGGGTTCTAAACAGGCTACAGGTAGCATGTAAACATAACGTAGTATGAAATCATCCACTATGACTGAAACATAAAAAAAATACATTTGCCAGATGTAACATACAATTATGTCTATTGGACGTTGTGTAACCTTTGTTTTGCCACATACATGTATACGTCTGGTGGAGGTCGCCAACCTCAGGTACTTGTTGGCCGTAGGCACTATGGAAAGGTTTGGTGTACCAGTCAGGTTCCTTATTATCATTCTGTGGTTCCATTGTCACAGCAATCGAGTGAAACCCAGCTAGTTACTTATCTATGGTGGTCATGGTTTTACCCTGTTCTTCCTTCTCTGACTGCTGTACACTATGAGCTCCCCCTGCCACCATCCTTCCCACTTTTAACCTAGCAGTATTGGACTTAAAATGGAGTGCTTTATGCATGTTCAGCAGCTTGCACCCTGGTATGTCTGTTACCTTTATGACTTTCCTGGTCCACCTTATTATAACTGTCGGGCACCTTATTACTGGCAATGCATAGGTATTTATTGCATAGGTATCTTGGTTCCTGGCATTAAGCTGGCTTCGAAGAACTTGCCGAACCCGTTACTTAGATTTGGTAATGGCATTGTTGTGCACTTCGGTTTCATGGTTGATGTTGCTTTGCATAGTTCACAAGTACTTGCATCCTTCTATATCCTTGATAGTAACTATTGGCATTGCCAGGCCATCTGTGTGCAATGCATGACCTTTCTTAAAGTTTAGCCTTCCAGATTTTTCAATACCAAAGGCTACTCAAATGTCCTCGCTGTGTAAAAAGGTTTTTCTTATCCGTGCAAAGCCGGATAATCACCTAGTATATGTATGTACAAGTATAGAAATTGATATGTATATATATTATATATATATTTTTCAAAGTATGTCGTATGTCTGCATTTCGACTATAGCTATTAAAATCTTGATATTAAAATTCCACGTGCTGAAGGATTTGAACTCACAACAAATTGACAAGTTTCTTATCCGCACACTCTACCACTGAGCTAGAACGGCATTTTGACCAGAGACATTTTCATATACGACATAAACTATGCGCATGTTAACTATTTCAGCAGCCCGTCCACGCGTTATGATCATGTTCAGAAATATTTTGAGACTCAAGTTTATGCAACGCGATGCTTCTTCGTCTTTTTTCGTTAAAGCTGACAATTTATCTTGAACTTGAAATTTAGCGATTTTTGTACTGATTATATACGTTACTAACATATATACGTTGCATCGACAGTTCTTCGTTTACATACTTGCTATTTATTTTCAATTTGCTATTTAACGTTTATTTTAATAGCAATATAGTATATTAGCAAGCGCAGATTCCTTTTCTCAACAGACAAATGTTGCGTTCGTTACACACGCATTTCACAAAAGTTCCTATCAGTGCTCGCTTTGTGTATTAGCTTACACATCTTTCTTTCTAAACCTAACCTTTTAGTAATTCGTAATTAATTTCACATTTTACAACAAACATTTGTAAGATTACTGTAAGACTATCTGTTGAATTATCTGTAAGATCTACTGTAAGATTTAATGTGTAAAATTGAAAGTATCAGGTATTACTCACTCTCTTATATTTACATACATTTACATACTTTGAAGAATATATACATGTATAGAGATATATTTACATTCTCTTATTACATTTATAAACTTCTTATAACTTTTGAAGTTTATAATATAAGTTTTTAAAGTTTGTTGCATTATCGTTTTTATTTCAACTTGCATTTTTTAAACATAATTTGAGTATCGTGTTTGAAGTTTAAACATTATTCATTTTCCTATCACTGTTTTTATTACTTAGTTAGTTTCCAATCTTTATTATTAATATTAATTTTTCATTCAACCATTTTTGGCAGACATCGTTTTAATACAATCTCAACTACAAAATACTACCATATTCTGTCATATCTATTTTTATTAATCTGTTAAATACATGTATTCTCAGAAGTTACACATTGTCTAATGCCTCCAAAGAAAATAACCTGTCTTGCGCAAAATCATTTCCTCATGATATGAAGTTTGAAAGTTACGTTTGTTTGATAGTTTGAAAACCTTTAGGGTTGATTTTATTTTCTCTCTTTATTTATTTCAATGACACAAAACACTTTTCTCATGATATGTAGTTTGAAAGTTATAATGGCAAATGTTGTTATATATGTTAAATACAAATCAATTTTCTGTGCGAAGACTTTTTTATTACCCCGGCAACGCCGGGTCGCACAGCTAGTATATATACATACAATGTATATATATATATATAGCTTTAAGACTAGTTCAAGCTTTTTGTATAGGCGTGTGGAATGTGGCATGCATGCGCGTCTGGACTATATATAATATGTAGGCTATATATTGACATTTAATATTTGCAGCCTGATGGAGATGAATACGCTTCATTTACCTTTGATGCTGTACCACCTGGAACATACCTTATACAAGTAGGTTAGATAATGATATTTCTTCTGTTCAAACTGTTGAAAACATATGCTTACAAAATGAACATTTTTATAGTTTTGACTTATTTTTTGTTTCTTGTCATTATATGTTAGAATTATTATATAAGTTATACCATTTATATACATTATAAGTGTAAACACGCCTGTAAATAGGCTAGTGAGTATAGTAATTTAAGAATAAACAATAATAATAAACAATAATAATAAACAATAGTAATAAACAATAATAATGAACAATAACAATGAACAATAATAATAAACAATAATAATGAGCAATAATAATGAGCAATAATAATAAACAATAATAATAAACAATAATAATGAGCAATAATAATGAGCAATAATAATAAACAATAATAATGAGCAATAATAATGAACAATAATAATGAACAATAATAATGAGCAATAATAATGAGCAATAATAATGAGCAATAATAATAAACAATAATAATAAACAATAATAATGAGCAATAATAATGAACAATAATAATAAACAATAATAATGAGCAATAATAATAAACAATAATAATGAGCAATAATAATAAACAATAATAATAAACAATAATAAGAACAATAATAATGAACAATAATAATAAACAATAATAATGAACAATAATAATAAACAATAATAATAAACAATAATAATAAACAATAATAATGAGCAATAATGATAAACAATAATAATGAGCAATAATAATAAACAATAATAACAAACAATAATAATAAACAATAATAATGAACAATAATAATGAACAATAATAATGAGCAATAATAATGAGCAATAATAATGAACAATAATAATAAACAATAATAATGAGCAATAATAATAAACAATAGTAATAAAAAATAATAAGAAACAATAATAATGAACAATAATAATAAACAATAACAATGAACAATAATAATAAACAATAATAATAAACAATAATAATGAGCAATAATAATAAACAATAACAATGAACAATAATAATAAACAATAATAATAAACAATAATAATGAGCAATAATAATAAACAATAATAACAAACAATAATAATAAACAATGATAATGAACAATAATAATGAACAATAATAATGAGCAATAATAATGAGCAATAATAATGAGCAATAATAATGAGCAATAATAATGAGCAATAATAATGAACAATAATAATAAGCAATAATAATGAGCAATAATAATAAACAATAATAATGAGCAATAATAATAAACAATAGTAATAAACAATAATAAGAAACAATAATAATGAGCAATAATAATAAACAATAACAATGAACAATAATAATAAACAATAATAATGAACAATAATAATAAACAATAATAATAAACAATAATAATGAGCAATAATCATAAACAATAATAACAAACAATAATAATAAACAATGATAATAAACAATAATAATGAGCAATAATAATGAACAATAATAATAAACAATAATGAACAATAATAATAAACAATAATAATGAACAATAATAATAAACTATAATAATAAACAATAATAATAAACAATAATAATGAGCAATAATAATGAACAATAATAATGAACAATAATAATAAACAATAATAATAAACAATAATAATAAACAATAATAATGAGCAATAATAATGAGCAATAATAATAAACAATAATAATGAGCAATAATAATGAGCAATAATAATAAACAATAATAATGAACAATAATAATAAATAATAATGAGCAATAATAATGAACAATAATAATAAACAATAATAATGAACAATAATAATAAACAATAATAATGAACAATAATAATAAACAATAATAATGAACAATAATAATAAACAATAATAATGAACAATAATAATGAACAATAATAATGAGCAATAGTAATAAACAATAATAATAAACAATAATAATGAACAATAATAATGAGCAATAGTAATAAACTATAATAATAAACAATAATAATAGAAGACGTGAGACTGTAAAATGTTTGCGTAAACAGGAAAGCTTCCGAGTTCCAGTTTTTCATCAACAGAGATGATGCCGTGTCTTTGGGCTCCGCAGATAGGCCATTCAACTCCGAGTATGCCATTTCACGCTGAAATTGATATACACACTGCTAACAGATTTAAGCTTGCAGTTACACTTGGATTTCTAGAAAAGAAATGGATTTTCTAGAATAGAAAAGCACCATGAGAAATTATGAGACCAGCCCATGCAACTGACCTTGATAGAAATCAAAAGATAATCTAGTTACTTGCTTATTGTATTCTCAACTAGATGTAATTAATTTTGTGATGCTATTACAACTCAATTTGAACAACTCTTTAATAATTTGTGTCCCTGGGAAGGGCCATCGGGGTGTGTAAAGTGATTTGTGGGAGGATGCTAAGATGAACAAAGGAGTGAGTTCTTGGGTAGTCTCATAATTTCTGACAGCGCCGTGCGTGAAGCCTAAACTGACCTGCTCTCAGAGGACTCCTGTAAAGAAGGTATATAATTGGTACAATAATAGTAGCTCGGTTTGTCAGGTGCAGCCAATGAAACGCTTCCATGAACCATCTTTCGGTGCCAGCGCCTACTTCTATCTACCGCAGGGCGCATACAAAATTTTAGTAAACTCTTCAGGTAAGCAGCAAGCTATTTGCCTAATTGTGGGACTTCCTATCCAAAACATTTCTTCCCTTTTCATTCTCAGGTGAGGCCGTTTAATTGGTGTCCAAAGAACCCACGGTGTGTGTCTGCAAAAATCAAATCTAAATTTGGAAACCTGACAGATTTCGTTGTAAAAGGTAAGCTATCACTTACCTTTACACATGCCCTTCTCAGTCACCTTTGCTCACGCTAGTATTTTACCCACAACACCTGTCCTTTGTTTGACATCCTTGTTTTTACGCATTTCAAAAAGGTTTTAGTGGAGCAGCCAGAATAAGATTTTGAAGTGCTGTTGATGCTCAACGAGCCAAATTTGTAATTATCTAGGAACTTCATACAGCCTAATCAAAATTTCATGTGGTAGCACGAAACAACAGAAAAAACTGCATTATTCACTGTATTTCCATGCTTCAAATATGCTTCCTATATGTAATTGTATATGTATATCTACTTATCTTTTACTGGTCCAATATGAAATTGTACATGTATATCTACTTATCCTTTGTTGGTCTTATATGTAATTGTACATGTATATCTACTTATCCTTTACTGGTCGTATATGTAATTGTACATGTATATCTACTTATCCTTTGTTGGTTCTATATGTAATTGTACATGTATATCTACTTATCCTTTGTTGGTCCTATATGTAATTGTACATGTATATCTACTTATCCTTTACTGGTCCTTTATGAAATTGTACATGTATATCTACTTATCCTTTACTGGTCGTATATGTAATTGTACATGTATATCTACTTATCCTTTGTTGGTTCTATATGTAATTGTACATGTATATCTACTTATCCTTTGTTGGTCCTATATGTAATTGTACATGTATATCTACTTATCCTTTACTGGTCCTATATGAAATTGTACATGTATATCTACTTATCCTTTACTGGTCGTATATGTAATTGTACATGTATATCTACTTATCCTTTGTTGGTTCTATATGTAATTGTACATGTATATCTACTTATCCTTTGTTGGTCCTATATGTAATTGTACATGTATATCTACTTATCCTTTACTGGTCGTATATGTAATTGTACATGTATATCTACTTATCCTTTACTGGTCCTATATGTAATTGTACATGTATATCTACTTATCCTTTGTTGGTTCTATATGTAATTGTACATGTATATCTACTTATCCTTTGTTGGTCCTATATGTAATTGTACATGTATATCTACTTATCCTTTACTGGTCCAATATGTAATTGTACATGTATATCTACTTATTCTTTGTTGGTCTTATATGTAATTGTACATGTATATCTACTTATCCTTTGTTGGTCTTATATGTAATTGTACATGTATATCTACTTATCCTTTGTTGGTCTTATATGTAATTGTACATGTATATCTACTTATCCTTTACTGGTCGTATATGTAATTGTACATGTATATCTACTTATTCTTTGTTGGTCTTATATGTAATTGTACATGTATATCTACTTATCCTTTGTTGGTTCTATATGTAATTGTACATGTATATCTACTTATCCTTTGTTGGTTCTATATGTAATTGTACATGTATATCTACTTATCCTTTGTTGGTTCTATATGTAATTGTACATGTATATCTACTTATCCTTTGCTGGTCCAATATGTAATTGTACATGTATATCTACTTATTCTTTGTTGGTCTTATATGTAATTGTACATGTATATATACTTATCCTTTACTGGCCCTATCCATCGTTTTTTTTTCACGGCATCAAGTCATTTGCACATGCGCTTGTTCACAAAGAAGCCGCCACATTTGTAGAACACGATCATTTTTTTTATTTACTAGTACTTTTACGTGTTGTTTTGATACTATAATAAAAAAATTGCAAACAAAAACATCGTTTTCAAATTATCATTGCAAAAGCTTCGTGTTTCTAACAATAAAATTGTCTATAAAGATGGCCGACAATGATGAAATGATGTCACAGAAAAACGAAAGATATGTAATTGTACATGTATGTCTACTTGTAAAATGAATTAGCCAAAGGGATCATAATGTTGGTGATAAACAAGTCGATCTGAGGTCACAACGGTTTAGTTTTTCATTAATTGTTTGAAAGGCTCAACATCTTCATGGATTAATTGCTCGCTCAGTGAGTTTGTATTTTTATTGTAAAGTGGATACTCTCTATACTCAAATATTTCATCAAGTTGCGGTTAAGCTCAACTCAAGAAACAAAATGGTTCCATTGCAGGTGCTGACTACATACCTGAGGATCTTCCCAGCTTGTTTATCTCCGCAACAAATGATGCTCTCGTGAGATTCAAAGTAGCTCCCAAACTCTATTATATACTTTTCTACGTTCTCCAATTCCAGAAGAATGATTCCGAAAATGGTCTTGGTTCTGAAAGAATTACTATTGTTACAAAGGTCTGGATCGTACCTTTGTCTGTTGGTCTGTCCATATGTTGATGAAGACCGATAGTTGCTGTAACAGTTGGTGATTGTTGTGATGGCTTAGACTAGACAGTTAGTCCCGTTGTTGTTATTCTCATAAAATTGTATATCACATTCGGATAATCAAGGTTTTTAATTGCCATACAGGCTTTTCTAAAACTAGTATACTAAAACTGGGTCAAATAAAATGAAATTGGAATTTGTCTACTTTGGATGAAGTGAACAGGGGGTGTCTATTTTTAGGTCTACCCAGAGGCGCGAGATGACTGGTACTGGACAAACTTCACTCTAAATGGAAAGAATTTATCAAAGGTTTTCAAACCTGATGACGTAATCGTTGTAGAGGTGAGAGGCTATAGTAGTCGCTAGCTGTAATACATGTTTTCAAATTTCTAATAAAATATTTATAGATGCATCGTAAAACCTCTAATTGAATGTCAATTGCGCTCTATTTTTCAACTCTTCCCTCTCATATGGGCGTTCAAATAGAGGTGGCATTCAAATAGAGGTGGCGCTCAAATAGAGACTGGCGTTCAATTAGCATTCAATTTAAATGTTTGCGGTGCAGTTTTTACATGGCATCTAACGATGTGTACCTGTGAACCTCTTTTTATGTTTGGGGTTAGAGTACTGACATGTGAGAAACTTAACGCTACATATAATGAAAAAGTATAAATATACTATATAAAAGAATTATATACAATATTAATAAATTTAAATAAGATTGTTTTATAATATGGTTACTAATACAATTTTAACTGATCGTCAAAACGTGCAAAGATTAAAAATCATTTATTCAACAATAAGACGCTAGGGATTATCCAGTACTTGTACGCGTGTAATGAGGTCATTAGTTGAGGTTAATGTCATGCCACATCACCAGCATTGGGTTCCTGTCGTCGAATTGCTTTTTGATGTTTTATCTAAAACTGCAGAAGAATGTCGCTTGGTAGTTTCCAAAGCTACATTCACAACTTCAAATTAAACCGCGGCGTCGTTTTCTGAACTACTTCATGACATGAGTTAAAAAATGTGCTTGCAGATTTGGTACTTGTTTACTGCGGTTTACTGAATGCGTAACACTTCCTTTGGACTGATGAGAGCTCTCATTGGTTGATCGTCAGCCGACATGTGTCAACAGACACAGACAGTAGACTTGACAAATGACTCGCATGGCTAGATTAAATTGAATGTGGTGAGTGAATAGGAAAAAGGCAGGCCCGGCTTGTACACACTCTCTGTAACTCAAACTCAAACACATTCAAAGTCTAAAATAATGTAAAACAAAAATATATATTTACTATCGTAAGACCGCTGTCCGTCTGTTCGCTCATCTGTTTTCCAAAGCCGAGGTTAGAGCTTAAATTAAAATAGTGATTTCAATACTATTTTGAATCAAATTCGGGATACTCAGCTTGGTAGACCAGAAAAAGAGAAACCGATATTTTTAAGGTTAACTATGAGACCTTGTTTTGACAAATCTCTTTTGAGTCACAGCAGGGCTATTTCGTGCCTCCGTGGTGTCACACCAGTGTAACTTCTGGTGGTGTAACACCGCCAGTCACCTGATGCCAGATACGCTTCTAGTCACCTGATACCAGATACGCCTCTAGTCACCTGATGCCAGATACACTCATTATTAGTACGATTTTGTTGACAATTTAACGTTTAAACTGATCATTTTCTATAATAATTCGTAATGATTAAAAAATGTGGAAATGGCATGCAAATGAAGGTAGCAAATGAAGGTAACCTATATAAAAATTTCGTGCTGATGATTGGCTAATGAAGCGACCTTATATTTATCGCTCGTGAACTCTTTTCAGATGTATCACTAGTTACGTCACGAATGAAGCATCCGCTGGAATGTGAGCTTTTTATTAGATGGCCTCATTCAAACGCATATATCTCTAGACAGGGTTGGTCTATAAAGACAAAAATTCCATCAAATTGTAGCTGATGTTTTAGCCTTTTATTGGTCTTAATTTCATTAAATCGACCTTTTTGACGCAACCACATCTTTAAATAAAAAGCTACTATTAGCTTGTTACAGATGTTAATTATTTCTGTAGGGTTGCTTTCAAAGTTGTTTTCAAAAATCGTAAAGGTTTGGAGTTAAATGTCCTTTGATATGAACAGCAACAACGAAAGGAATAATTGTTATTGATGTAACTAACTCATTATTAGTACGATTTTGTTGACAATTTAACTTTTTTACTGATCATTTTCTATGGGTTCATAATGATCAAAGAATTTGGAAATGACATGCAAATAAAGGTAGCGTTCAAATATAAATTTTATGGTGTATATCTGTACATATATTTCTCAAAGTTGGTCGTCTGTCCTTTGGTATGTCCAGCTATATATGTTATAATTTTGGAATTGAAATTTCACATTTCGCTGGACTTCAACTCAGGAAGAATGCCACTGTAGTTTTGCAATCCAGATAAGTGATGAAATTTTAGTTAAAAGTTTACAAGAATGCATACGAAAAACTTTTTTCAGATATGTTTTTATTAATCTAAATTCAGATAAGTTACTTTATTACTTACAGTTTCATGCTTGCTGTCAAAGTACTTTTCAAAGCTTTCAGCAAGCGTGAAACTATTTGTAATGAAATGTTTTATCTAAAGTAATAGTCTGTTTTACTGATTTTATATATATACTAGCGGAATGCCCGGCGTTGCGCGAGTATTAAAAATCAGCTTATAAACAGTGAAAGGTAATGTAGTTGCTTACCACTTGCCATTAGACTGGCACATTGCCAATGGCTAATTTGAGTAGACCAGCAACTTACTAATTAGAGCTGTTAGAGCAAGCTTTAATCACGTACTATAATACTATCGTAACCACAATAACCTTAATCACCGCTATGCGTATGGTTCTTTCACCCAGATAGTCACTCATATCGCCCCAAATAAATCTATTATTCTCGCGTAGCGCAATGGTTTAGCGTCGTCTGGCGATCTGAAGGTTCGGAGATCAACTTTTCTGCGAAACTGATTCTTCGTTCTAATATTTTAACAGCTATAGCCGGACATACCAAAGGACATATACACGCACCAACACTGAGAAATATATATATAGTTATAGGTATATATATGAGCTATACCTACAGCTATTAAACTGTGGATTACGCATTGGAAAACATAAAGCATGTGTAGATCAGCTATATGCATACTCGATTGCCTTTTATCTACTTTGTATAGGCATTTCACTCAAATCTGTATGAATCACTTGTACATGTATTTAAGAACTAACATGGTTGCATAGCTAGCATAATTATAAGCACCTATAACTATAGATGTCTATACTCTGTATGCAGGTAAAACCACAGTTTGCACTATGTCCTGTCGAAGGCCTTTGTAATACTGCTGGAAAGTGTGGACCTTGTTCTACGAGCAGGTCTTTAGGAGAAACAGTTCAAGGTAAGTTTGTTTGAATTATCTACCCCTGATTACTCCTCTTTATTATGATGTATGTATGCTTTGTTATATACTAGTACTCTGTTTAAAGTATTACCTTTTTCTATATATGATAGTGTACTGTATATAGTAATATTATTACTCTGTTTGAAGTGTTACCGTTGTCTATATATGATAGTCTACTGTGTATATTTATATTTTTGCTCTGTTTGAAGTATTACTTTTTTCTATGTATGATAGTGTACTTTATACTGTATATTTACATTGTAGACACTTCTCTACCAACTCAGGGTAAATCTCATTGAGCTCTGCTAGCCTTTTCAAGCTATACCCTATTCCCTATAGTAAATACCCTTTTTAGTGCTTTATATAGCTCTGCTAAATGGTATTCACCGTTACTTCCAGGAAGTACGCAAAGCACTCCATCTCCACAGTCTCACCCTGTGATCAACAGTACAGGAGAGCAAACAATTTGGATTGTGGCAGCAGTCCTCATGTTCATTGTCATAGTAGTTTTTGGCCTAATCGCTTTCATCTTCATCCGGAGGAGGCCCCGTTCACATCACAACCATGACTGTATACCTAGACATTTCTTTTTTACAAAGAGATCTAAGTACATGGCTCCCAATCCTGAAGGTAAGCTAAGAGATCAAAGTACATGGCTCCTAATCCTGAAGGTAAGCTAAGAATTCTACGGTCATGAGTGTCTATATATGGTGGATCAGTGTATATATATATGGTAGACTAGTGTATCTATATATGGTAGACCAGTGTATCTATATATGGTAGACCAGTGTATCTATATATGGTAGACCAGTGTATTTATATATGGTGGACCAGTGTATCTATATATGGTAGATCAGTGTATCTATATATAGTAGACCAGTGTATCTATATATGGTAGATCAGTGTATCTATATATGGTACACCAGTGTATCTATATATGGTAGACCAGTGTATCTATATATGTCAGACCAGTGTATCTATATATGGTAGACCAGTGTATATATATATGGTAGACCAGTGTCACTATATATAGTAGACCAGTGTATCTATACATGGTAGATCAGTGTATCTATATATGGTAGACCAGTGTATCTATATATGGTAGACCAGTGTCACTATATATAATAGACCAGTGTATCTATATATGGTAGACCAGTGTATCTATATATGGTAGACCAGTGTATCTATATATGGTAGACCAGTGTATCTATATAAGGTAGATCAGTGTATCTATATATGGTAGATCAATGTATCTTTATATGGTAGACCAGTGTATCTATATATGGTAGACCAGTGTATCTATATATGGTAGACCAGTGTATCTATATATGGTAGACCAGTGTATTTATATATGGTGGACCAGTGTATCTATATATGGTAGACTAGTGTATCTGTATATGGTATACCAGTGTATCTATATATGGTGGACCAGTGTATCTATATATGGTAGACCAGTGTATTTATATATGGTGGACCAGTGTATCTATATATAGTAGACCAGTGTATCTATATATGGTAGACCAGTGTATATATATATGGTAGACCAGTGTCACTATATATAGTAGACCAGTGTATCTATATATGGTAGACCAGTGTATCTATATATGGTAGATCAGTGTATCTATATATAGTAGACCAGTGTATCTATATATGGTGGACCATTGTATCTATATATGGTAGATCAGTGTATTTATATATGGTAGACCAGTGTATCTATATATGGTAGACCAGTGTATTTATATATGGTGGACCAGTGTATCTATATATAGTAGACCAGTGTATCTATATATGGTAGACCAGTGTATCTATATATGGCAGACCATTGTATCTATATATGGTAGACCAGTGTATCTATATATGGTAGACCAGTGTATTTATATATGGTAGATCAGTGTATCTATATATAGTAGACCAGTGTATCTATATATGGTGGACCATTGTATCTATATATGGTAGATCAGTGTATCTATATATGGTAGACCAGTGTATCTATATATGGTAGATCAGTGTATCTATATATGGTAGACCAGTGTATCTATATATGGTAGACCAGTGTATTTATATATGGTGGACCAGTGTATCTATATATAGTAGACCAGTGTATCTATATATGGTAGACCAGTGTATCTATATATGGCAGACCATTGTATCTATATATGGTAGATCAGTGTATCTATATATGGTAGATCAGTGTATCTATATATAGTAGACCAGTGTATCTATATATGGTGGACCATTGTATCTATATATGGTAGATCAGTGTATCTATATATGGTAGACCAGTGTATCTATATATGGTAGACCAGTGTATTTATATATGGTGGACCAGTGTATCTATATATAGTAGACCAGTGTATCTATATATGGTAGACCAGTGTATCTATATATGGCAGACCATTGTATCTATATATGGTAGACCAGTGTATCTATATATGGTGGACCATTGTATCTATATATGGTAGATCAGTGTATTTATATATGGTAGACCAGTGTATCTATATATGGTAGACCAGTGTATTTATATATGGTGGACCAGTGTATCTATATATAGTAGACCAGTGTATCTATATATGGTAGACCAATGTATCTATATATGGCAGACCATTGTATCTATATATGGTAGACCAGTGTATCTATATATGGTAGACCAGTGTATTTATATATGGTAGATCAGTGTATCTATATATAGTAGACCAGTGTATCTATATATGGTGGACCATTGTATCTATATATGGTAGATCAGTGTATTTATATATGGTAGACCAGTGTATCTATATATGTTAGACCAGTGTATCTATATATGGTAGACCAGTGTATCTATATATGGTAGACCAGTGTATCTATATATGGTAGACCAGTGTATTTATATATGGTAGATCAGTGTATCTATATATAGTAGACCAGTGTATCTATATATGGTGGACCATTGTATCTATATATGGTAGATCAGTGTATATATATATGGTAGACCAGTGTATCTATATATGGTAGATCAGTGTATCTATATATGGTAGACCAGTGTATTTATATATGGTGGACCAGTGTATCTATATATAGTAGACCAGTGTATCTATATATGGTAGACCAGTGTATATATATATGGTAGACCAGTGTCACTATATATAGTAGACCAGTGTATCTATATATGGTAGACCAGTGTATCTATATATGGTAGATCAGTGTATCTATATATGGTAGACCAGTGTATCTATATATGGTAGATCAGTGTATCTTTATATGGTGGACCAGTGTATCTATATATGGTAGACCAGTGTATCTATATGTGGTAGACCAGTGTATTTATATATGGT
This sequence comes from Watersipora subatra, assembly GCF_963576615.1. NCBI lineage: Eukaryota > Metazoa > Bryozoa > Gymnolaemata > Cheilostomatida > Watersiporidae > Watersipora > Watersipora subatra. The sequence goes on from NC_088713.1 coordinate 29,181,445, forward strand.
GGACCAGTGTATCTATATATGGTAGATCAGTGTATCTATATATAGTCGACCAGTGTATCTATATATGGTGGACCAGTGTATCTATATATGGTAGACCAGTGTCACTATATATAGTAGACCAGTGTATCTATATATGGTGGACCAGTGTATCTATATATGGTATACCAATGTATCTATATATCAGTGCTGCCCAACCTTTTCCGAACATGGGCCGGATTTAAAAAAAAATGACGCCAGTGGGCCGGACTCACATTTCTAGTCTTACATTCTTTAATAGAACTATTTGAAATGGTTTGGAAAAGTATTCAGAACTGTAAATATTGATTGTATTTTTTATTTATAGAAATTACCCTTTATACAATTATAATTCATAACTCAATTTAAACATAGGGGGTCCTACATATGATACTACATGTATTTCTATTACTTTTATTGCTATCAAAAGATTATAGTCTCCAGATATTACATGAATACGAAATGATCATTAGAAATTTTGATTTAGTGCCTTAAATTCTATAAAATAAATTCAACAATTTATCAAGATTAAAAAAAACATTGTTCAAATGGCTTTGTATTTCAATAATAAAACAATTTCATTTTAGATGTAAACCGGTAATGAACGAAAATATCAGTGAGAAACTTGAAATTGTTTCGAGTCATCAAGAAGCTTTTCGATGTCTGCCGGAATATTTGTTAAGGCCAGTCGGAGTTCATCTTCGAGGTGAGCGTCACTCAAAGAATTTCTTTTGTTCGATTTTATTAATTGCATGCGACTGAAGAGATATTCACACATCCATGTCGAACCGAACAAAACGAGAAAGCGTTTTGCGTAGCATGTAAGATTTGGAAATTGAGTGTGAGGCAGACCGTATTTGTAGAAGTCCATCAGATTCCTATTTAAAAATTGACTCTTGACATCAAAATCACTTTGTAATTCATTCAATTCCATTTGAAGCTCAACGGGGGCATCAGCAGGATCCACGTCAAAAGGCATTGAAAAAAATTTCAGCTGGTCTTCACAAGCACGGAAATCCTTAAATCTCCTGGCAAATTCTTCCTGCATCCGTTTTAACTCACTCACAAAGAATTCCCGGTTCATGGTTGAAATGTGCGACTGTTTCTGAAGGCAAGGAAAGTGGGCATAATTGCTGTCAGCAATTTGAGCAATCCACAAATCCAGTTTCTTTTGGAAAGCTGTCACCTCCCCAAACAAATTATGGATGAGTTTTTCTTTTCCTTGTAACCGCACATTCAACTCATTCAGTTTGTCTGTAATGTCCACCAGAAAAGAAAAATCATTCATCCATTTGTCGTCATCAAAATTGATGCATAAATTTCCTTTTGCTTCAAGAAATGCTGCCACATGTTCTCGAATATCGTAAAAGCGTTTCAAAGTACGTCCACGGCTGAGCCACCTGATCTCGGTAAAGTAAGGAATGCCAGAAAATTCGGCGTTTATCTCATCGAGAAAATTTCGAAACTGTCGATGATTCAATGCACGACTCCTAATGAAGTTGACAGCTTTCACGACATTATCCATGACGTGATCAAACTTAAAGATTTTGGAGCAAAGTGATTCCTGATGTATAATGCAATGGTACCACAATATTTGGTCTTTACTCACATTCAGGGATTCCAGTTTTCTTTGGATGAAACCACGCAAGCCTTGCTCCTTGCCGATCATGGCCGGTGCACCATCGGTAGCAATTCCCACCAGACGATCATAAGTCAGTCCCGCCTTTTCGAGTGCAGTGTCGATTTCTTTGAAAACAGCAGCACCCGTGCAATTTCCTTTCATGGGGCATAGAGCAAGTAATTCTTCAGTGATATTAAAAGTTGAATCAACACCTCTCACGAAAATCGCCAGTTGTGGTGTATCAGTAATGTCAGTAGATTCGTCGATGGCAATGCTGTAAGTTTCGAAGTTTTTACAAAGTTCGTTCAACTGCATTTTCGTATTTTTGGCCAGTTCTTCAATCCTTCGGGTTATTGTATTACGCGACAAGCTAACACATTTTATAGCTTTCTCTTTCTCTGGGCACAGAATTTCAATCGCCGAGGTGATACATTCTTTGACAAAATCTCCTTCCGAAAAAGGTTTCATGTTGCGTGCAATCTTTTCAGCAATGACGAAACTCACTTTGGCGTACTTTTTCGATTCATCATCTACTTTCCGAAAAATGTTCTGTTGTGAGACTAAATTCTTTTGAAGTAAAAGTGCTTTCTCCTTGCGTTGATCTCCTTCATAACGATTATGGGTCGAAGCGTGCTTTAATGTGTAATGCCGTTTCACATTTTCAGCTTTTAGAACTGCGACTGTTTCACCACAGATCAGACAAAGACATTTTGCATTTGATTCCACAAAGAAATACAAATTTGTCCATGCTTCGTTAAACCTGCGATTCTCCTTGTCTACTTTTCTGATTTTTCTAGCCGACGCCATGGATGAACAAAATTTGAAATTTATTGTGAAAAAGAAACTACTGTAATTTGCTCATCGGTATAAGAAGGCTTCCTTATCAAAGGTTGTGCTGGAGTATATTTGAAATTGAATCACCTCAAAAGCCAGTTTTATTGATGCGGAAAGTCAATAAGGCGTGCGCGCCTCGGTGGAAAATACCATAGATATTTCAATAAGCGGTAAAAAGTTCAGCGTTTTCTATTGAAATATCTATGGTAATTTCCCAGCAGTCCTTCTTCAACCAGCTGAGGTGAGCGCCCTGAGGCTTTTGATTCGACGATCGAATCAATCAATCGTACACGCTGTGATACTTCACTTTTTATCAATTTTTCAATGTCAGCAAAGACACTAATTTTTGACCTAACGCTACTGAATTCTTCAAACTGAAAACTATTGATTAGTAGCCAATCATCTTCGAAGAAAAATAACAGTTGTAAGCTTCTGCGTTAATAACAGGAATAAGTTAAAGACTGACGCACGGGCCGGATTCTAAGGCTTCATGGGCCGGATCCGGCCCGCGGGCCGGACGTTGGGCAGCACTGCTATATATGGTAGATCAGTGTATCTATATATGGTAGATCAGTGTATCTATATATGGTGGATCAGTGTATCTGTATATGGTAGACTAGTGTATCTATATATGGTGGACCAGTGTATCTATATATGGTAGACCAGTGTCACTATATATAGTAGACCAGTGTATCTATATATGGTGGACCAGTGTATCTATATATGGTATACCAGTGTATCTATATATGGTAGAGCAGTGTATCTATATATGGTAGATCAGTGTATCTATATATGGTGGATCAGTGTATCTGTATATGGTAGACTAGTGTATCTATATATGGTAGAGCAGTGTATCTATATATGTTAGACCAGTGTATCTATATATGGTGGACCAGTGTATCTATATATGGTAGACCAGTGTATATATATGTGGTAGACCAGTGTATCTATATATATGGTAGACCAGTGTATTTATATATGATAGACCAGTGTATCTATATATGGTAGACCAGTGTATCTATATATGGTAGACCAGTGTATATATATGTGGTAGACCAGTGTATTTATATATGGTGGACCAGTGTATCTATATATGGTAGACCAGTGTATATATATATGGTAGACCAGTGTCACTATATATAGTAGACCAGTGTATCTATATATGGTAGATCAGTGTATCTATATATGGTAGACCAGTGTATCTATATATGGTAGATCAGTGTATCTTTATATGGTGGACCAGTGTATCTATATATGGTAGACCAGTGTATCTATATGTGGTAGACCAGTGTATTTATATATGGTGGACCAGTGTATCTATATATGGTAGATCAGTGTATCTATATATAGTAGACCAGTGTATCTATATATGGTGGACCAGTGTATCTATATATGGTAGACCAGTGTCACTATATATAGTAGACCAGTGTATCTATATATGGTGGACCAGTGTATCTATATATGGTATACCAGTGTATCTATATATGGTAGATCAGTGTATCTATATATGGTAGATCAGTGTATCTATATATGGTGGATCAGTGTATCTGTATATGGTAGACTAGTGTATCTATATATGGTAGACCAGTGTATCTATATATGTTAGACCAGTGTATCTATATATGGTGGACCAGTGTATCTATATATGGTAGACCAGTGTATATATATGTGGTAGACCAGTGTATCTATATATATGGTAGACCAGTGTATTTATATATGATAGACCAGTGTATCTATATATGGTAGACCAGTGTATCTATAAATGGTAGACCAGTGTATATATATGTGGTAGACCAGTGTATTTATATATGGTGGACCAGTGTATCTATATATGGTAGACCAGTGTATTTATATATGGTGGACCAGTGTATCTATATATGGTAGATCAGTGTATCTATATATGTTAGACCAGTGTATCTATATATGGTAGACCAGTGTATCTATATATGTTAGACCAGTGTATCTATATATGGTGGACCAGTGTATCTATATATGGTAGACCAGTGTCACTATATATGGTAGACCAGTGTATCTATATATGGTAGACCATTGTATCTATATATGTTAGACCAGTGTATCTATATATGGTAGACCAGTGTATTTATATATGGTAGATCAGTGTATCTATATATGGTAGATCAGTGTATCTATATATGTTAGACCAGTGTATCTATATATGGTAGACCAGTGTATCTATATATGTTAGACCAGTGTATCTATATATGGTGGACCAGTGTATCTATATATGGTAGACCAGTGTCACTATATATGGTAGACCAGTGTATCTATATATGGTAGACCATTGTATCTATATATGTTAGACCAGTGTATCTATATATGGTAGACCAGTGTATTTATATATGGTAGATCAGTGTATCTATATATAGTAGACCAGTGTATCTATATATGGTAGACCAGTGTATATATATGTGGTAGACCAGTGTATTTATATATGGTAGATCAGTGTATCTATATATGGTAGACCAGTGTATTTATATATGTTAGACCAGTGTATCTATATATGGTAGACCAGTGTATCTATATATGTTAGACCAGTGTATCTATATATGGTGGACCAGTGTATCTATATATGGTAGACCAGTGTCACTATATATGGTAGACCAGTGTATCTATATATGGTAGACCATTGTATCTATATATGTTAGACCAGTGTATCTATATATGGTAGACCAGTGTATTTATATATGGTAGATCAGTGTATCTATATATGGTAGATCAGTGTATCTATATATGTTAGACCAGTGTATCTATATATGGTAGACCAGTGTATCTATATATGTTAGACCAGTGTATCTATATATGGTGGACCAGTGTATCTATATATGGTAGACCAGTGTCACTATATATGGTAGACCAGTGTATCTATATATGGTAGACCATTGTATCTATATATGTTAGACCAGTGTATCTATATATGGTAGACCAGTGTATTTATATATGGTAGATCAGTGTATCTATATATAGTAGACCAGTGTATCTATATATGGTAGACCAGTGTATATATATGTGGTAGACCAGTGTATTTATATATGGTGGACCAGTGTATCTATATATGGTAGACCAGTGTCACTATATATGGTAGACCAGTGTATCTATATATGGTAGATCAGTGTATCTATATATGTTAGACCAGTGTATCTATATATGGTAGACCAGTGTATCTATATATGTTAGACCAGTGTATCTATATATGGTGGACCAGTGTATCTATATATGGTAGACCAGTGTATATATATGTGGTAGACCAGTGTATCTATATATATGGTAGACCAGTGTATCTATATATGATAGACCAGTGTATCTATATATGGTAGACCAGTGTATCTATATATGGTAGACCAGTGTATATATATGTGGTAGACCAGTGTATTTATATATGGTGGACCAGTGTATCTATATATGGTAGATCAGTGTATCTATATATGTTAGACCAGTGTATCTATATATGGTAGACCAGTGTATCTATATATGTTAGACCAGTGTATCTATATATGGTGGACCAGTGTATCTATATATGGTAGACCAGTGTCACTATATATGGTAGACCAGTGTATCTATATATGGTAGACCATTGTATCTATATATGTTAGACCAGTGTATCTATATATGGTAGACCAGTGTATTTATATATGGTAGATCAGTGTATCTATATATGGTAGATCAGTGTATCTATATATGTTAGACCAGTGTATCTATATATGGTAGACCAGTGTATCTATATATGGTGGACCAGTGTATCTATATATGGTAGACCAGTGTCACTATATATGGTAGACCAGTGTATCTATATATGGTAGACCATTGTATCTATATATGTTAGACCAGTGTATCTATATATGGTAGACCAGTGTATTTATATATGGTAGATCAGTGTATCTATATATAGTAGACCAGTGTATCTATATATGGTGGACCATTCTATCTATATATGGTAGATCAGTGTATCTATATATGGTAGACCATTGTATCTATATATGTTAGACCAGTGTATCTATATATGGTAGACCAGTGTATTTATATATGGTAGATCAGTGTATCTATATATAGTAGAACAGTGTATCTATATATGGTGGACCATTGTATCTATATATGGTAGATCAGTGTATCTATATATGGTAGACCAGTGTATCTATATATGGTAGATCAGTGTATCTATATATGGTAGACCAGTGTATCTATATATGGTAGACCAGTGTATTTATTTATGGTGGACCAGTGTATCTATATATAGTAGACCCGTGTATCTATATATGGTAGACCAGTGTATATATATATGGTAGACCAGTGTCACTATATATAGTAGACCAGTGTATCTATATATGGTAGACCAGTGTATCTATATATGGTAGATCAGTGTATCTATATATAGTAGACCAGTGTATCTATATATGGTGGACCATTGTATCTATATATGGTAGATCAGTGTATTTATATATGGTAGACCAGTGTATCTATATATGGTAGACCAGTGTATTTATATATGGTGGACCAGTGTATCTATATATAGTAGACCAGTGTATCTGTATATGGTAGACCAGTGTATCTATATATGGCAGACCATTGTATCTATATATGGTAGACCAGTGTATCTATATATGGTAGACCAGTGTATTTATATATGGTAGATCAGTGTATCTATATATAGTAGACCAGTGTATCTATATATGGTGGACCATTGTATCTATATATGGTAGATCAGTGTATCTATATATGGTAGACCAGTGTATCTATATATGGTAGATCAGTGTATCTATATATGGTAGACCAGTGTATCTATATATGGTAGACCAGTGTATTTATATATGGTGGACCAGTGTATCTATATATAGTAGACCAGTGTATCTATATATGGTAGACCAGTGTATCTATATATGGCAGACCATTGTATCTATATATGGTAGATCAGTGTATCTATATATGGTAGATCAGTGTATCTATATATAGTAGACCAGTGTATCTATATATGGTGGACCATTGTATCTATATATGGTAGATCAGTGTATCTATATATGGTAGACCAGTGTATCTATATATGGTAGACCAGTGTATTTATATATGGTGGACCAGTGTATCTATATATAGTAGACCAGTGTATCTATATATGGTAGACCAGTGTATCTATATATGGCAGACCATTGTATCTATATATGGTAGACCAGTGTATCTATATATGGTGGACCATTGTATCTATATATGGTAGATCAGTGTATTTATATATGGTAGACCAGTGTATCTATATATGGTAGACCAGTGTATTTATATATGGTGGACCAGTGTATCTATATATAGTAGACCAGTGTATCTATATATGGTAGACCAGTGTATCTATATATGGCAGACCATTGTATCTATATATGGTAGACCAGTGTATCTATATATGGTAGACCAGTGTATTTATATATGGTAGATCAGTGTATCTATATATAGTAGACCAGTGTATCTATATATGGTGGACCATTGTATCTATATATGGTAGATCAGTGTATTTATATATGGTAGACCAGTGTATCTATATATGTTAGACCAGTGTATCTATATATGGTAGACCAGTGTATCTATATATGGTAGACCAGTGTATCTATATATGGTAGACCAGTGTATTTATATATGGTAGATCAGTGTATCTATATATAGTAGACCAGTGTATCTATATATGGTGGACCATTGTATCTATATATGGTAGATCAGTGTATATATATATGGTAGACCAGTGTATCTATATATGGTAGATCAGTGTATCTATATATGGTAGACCAGTGTATTTATATATGGTGGACCAGTGTATCTATTTATAGTAGACCAGTGTATCTATATATGGTAGACCAGTGTATATATATATGGTAGACCAGTGTCACTATATATAGTAGACCAGTGTATCTATATATGGTAGACCAGTGTATCTATATATGGTAGATCAGTGTATCTATATATGGTAGACCAGTGTATCTATATATGGTAGATCAGTGTATCTTTATATGGTGGACCAGTGTATCTATATATGGTAGACCAGTGTATCTATATGTGGTAGACCAGTGTATTTATATATGGTGGACCAGTGTATCTATATATGGTAGATCAGTGTATCTATATATAGTCGACCAGTGTATCTATATATGGTGGACCAGTGTATCTATATATGGTAGACCAGTGTCACTATATATAGTAGACCAGTGTATCTATATATGGTGGACCAGTGTATCTATATATGGTATACCAGTGTATCTATATATGGTAGATCAGTGTATCTATATATGGTAGATCAGTGTATCTATATATGGTGGATCAGTGTATCTGTATATGGTAGACTAGTGTATCTATATATGGTGGACCAGTGTATCTATATATGGTAGACCAGTGTCACTATATATAGTAGACCAGTGTATCTATATATGGTGGACCAGTGTATCTATATATGGTATACCAGTGTATCTATATATGGTATATCAGTGTATCTATATATGGTAGATCAGTGTATCTATATATGGTGGATCAGTGTATCTGTATATGGTAGACTAGTGTATCTATATATGGTAGAGCAGTGTATCTATATATGTTAGACCAGTGTATCTATCTATGGTGGACCAGTGTATCTATATATGGTAGACCAGTGTATATATATGTGGTAGACCAGTGTATCTATACATATGGTAGACCAGTGTATTTATATATGATAGACCAGTGTATCTATATATGGTAGACCAGTGTATCTATATATGGTAGACCAGTGTATATATATGTGGTAGACCAGTGTATTTATATATGGTGGACCAGTGTATCTATATATGGTAGACCAGTGTATATATATATGGTAGACCAGTGTCACTATATATAGTAGACCAGTGTATCTATATATGGTAGATCAGTGTATCTATATATGGTAGACCAGTGTATCTATATATGGTAGATCAGTGTATCTTTATATGGTGGACCAGTGTATCTATATATGGTAGACCAGTGTATCTATATGTGGTAGACCAGTGTATTTATATATGGTGGACCAGTGTATCTATATATGGTAGATCAGTGTATCTATATATAGTAGACCAGTGTATCTATATATGGTGGACCAGTGTATCTATATATGGTAGACCAGTGTCACTATATATAGTAGACCAGTGTATCTATATATGGTGGACCAGTGTATCTATATATGGTATACCAGTGTATCTATATATGGTAGATCAGTGTATCTATATATGGTAGATCAGTGTATCTATATATGGTGGATCAGTGTATCTGTATATGGTAGACTAGTGTATCTATATATGGTAGACCAGTGTATCTATATATGTTAGACCAGTGTATCTATATATGGTGGACCAGTGTATCTATATATGGTAGACCAGTGTATATATATGTGGTAGACCAGTGTATCTATATATATGGTAGACCAGTGTATTTATATATGATAGACCAGTGTATCTATATATGGTAGACCAGTGTATCTATAAATGGTAGACCAGTGTATATATATGTGGTAGACCAGTGTATTTATATATGGTGGACCAGTGTATCTATATATGGTAGACCAGTGTATTTATATATGGTGGACCAGTGTATCTATATATGGTAGATCAGTGTATCTATATATGTTAGACCAGTGTATCTATATATGGTAGACCAGTGTATCTATATATGTTAGACCAGTGTATCTATATATGGTGGACCAGTGTATCTATATATGGTAGACCAGTGTCACTATATATGGTAGACCAGTGTATCTATATATGGTAGACCATTGTATCTATATATGTTAGACCAGTGTATCTATATATGGTAGACCAGTGTATTTATATATGGTAGATCAGTGTATCTATATATGGTAGATCAGTGTATCTATATATGTTAGACCAGTGTATCTATATATGGTAGACCAGTGTATCTATATATGTTAGACCAGTGTATCTATATATGGTGGACCAGTGTATCTATATATGGTAGACCAGTGTCACTATATATGGTAGACCAGTGTATCTATATATGGTAGACCATTGTATCTATATATGTTAGACCAGTGTATCTATATATGGTAGACCAGTGTATTTATATATGGTAGATCAGTGTATCTATATATAGTAGACCAGTGTATCTATATATGGTAGACCAGTGTATATATATGTGGTAGACCAGTGTATTTATATATGGTAGATCAGTGTATCTATATATGGTAGACCAGTGTATTTATATATGTTAGACCAGTGTATCTATATATGGTAGACCAGTGTATCTATATATGTTAGACCAGTGTATCTATATATGGTGGACCAGTGTATCTATATATGGTAGACCAGTGTCACTATATATGGTAGACCAGTGTATCTATATATGGTAGACCATTGTATCTATATATGTTAGACCAGTGTATCTATATATGGTAGACCAGTGTATTTATATATGGTAGATCAGTGTATCTATATATGGTAGATCAGTGTATCTATATATGTTAGACCAGTGTATCTATATATGGTAGACCAGTGTATCTATATATGTTAGACCAGTGTATCTATATATGGTGGACCAGTGTATCTATATATGGTAGACCAGTGTCACTATATATGGTAGACCAGTGTATCTATATATGGTAGACCATTGTATCTATATATGTTAGACCAGTGTATCTATATATGGTAGACCAGTGTATTTATATATGGTAGATCAGTGTATCTATATATAGTAGACCAGTGTATCTATATATGGTAGACCAGTGTATATATATGTGGTAGACCAGTGTATTTATATATGGTGGACCAGTGTATCTATATATGGTAGACCAGTGTCACTATATATGGTAGACCAGTGTATCTATATATGGTAGATCAGTGTATCTATATATGTTAGACCAGTGTATCTATATATGGTAGACCAGTGTATCTATATATGTTAGACCAGTGTATCTATATATGGTGGACCAGTGTATCTATATATGGTAGACCAGTGTATATATATGTGGTAGACCAGTGTATCTATATATATGGTAGACCAGTGTATCTATATATGATAGACCAGTGTATCTATATATGGTAGACCAGTGTATCTATATATGGTAGACCAGTGTATATATATGTGGTAGACCAGTGTATTTATATATGGTGGACCAGTGTATCTATATATGGTAGATCAGTGTATCTATATATGTTAGACCAGTGTATCTATATATGGTAGACCAGTGTATCTATATATGGTAGATCAGTGTATCTATATATGGTAGACCAGTGTATTTATATATGGTGGACCAGTGTATCTATTTATAGTAGACCAGTGTATCTATATATGGTAGACCAGTGTATATATATATGGTAGACCAGTGTCACTATATATAGTAGACCAGTGTATCTATATATGGTAGACCAGTGTATCTATATATGGTAGATCAGTGTATCTATATATGGTAGACCAGTGTATCTATATATGGTAGATCAGTGTATCTTTATATGGTGGACCAGTGTATCTATATATGGTAGACCAGTGTATCTATATGTGGTAGACCAGTGTATTTATATATGGTGGACCAGTGTATCTATATATGGTAGATCAGTGTATCTATATATAGTCGACCAGTGTATCTATATATGGTGGACCAGTGTATCTATATATGGTAGACCAGTGTCACTATATATAGTAGACCAGTGTATCTATATATGGTGGACCAGTGTATCTATATATGGTATACCAGTGTATCTATATATGGTAGATCAGTGTATCTATATATGGTAGATCAGTGTATCTATATATGGTGGATCAGTGTATCTGTATATGGTAGACTAGTGTATCTATATATGGTGGACCAGTGTATCTATATATGGTAGACCAGTGTATCTATATATGGTAGACCAGTGTCACTATATATAGTAGACCAGTGTATCTATATATGGTGGACCAGTGTATCTATATATGGTATACCAGTGTATCTATATATGGTATATCAGTGTATCTATATATGGTAGATCAGTGTATCTATATATGGTGGATCAGTGTATCTGTATATGGTAGACTAGTGTATCTATATATGGTAGAGCAGTGTATCTATATATGTTAGACCAGTGTATCTATATATGGTGGACCAGTGTATCTATATATGGTAGACCAGTGTATATATATGTGGTAGACCAGTGTATCTATATATATGGTAGACCAGTGTATTTATATATGATAGACCAGTGTATCTATATATGGTAGACCAGTGTATCTATATATGGTAGACCAGTGTATATATATGTGGTAGACCAGTGTATTTATATATGGTGGACCAGTGTATCTATATATGGTAGACCAGTGTATATATATATGGTAGACCAGTGTCACTATATATAGTAGACCAGTGTATCTATATATGGTAGATCAGTGTATCTATATATGGTAGACCAGTGTATCTATATATGGTAGATCAGTGTATCTTTATATGGTGGACCAGTGTATCTATATATGGTAGACCAGTGTATCTATATGTGGTAGACCAGTGTATTTATATATGGTGGACCAGTGTATCTATATATGGTAGATCAGTGTATCTATATATAGTAGACCAGTGTATCTATATATGGTGGACCAGTGTATCTATATATGGTAGACCAGTGTCACTATATATAGTAGACCAGTGTATCTATATATGGTGGACCAGTGTATCTATATATGGTATACCAGTGTATCTATATATGGTAGATCAGTGTATCTATATATGGTAGATCAGTGTATCTATATATGGTGGATCAGTGTATCTGTATATGGTAGACTAGTGTATCTATATATGGTAGACCAGTGTATCTATATATGTTAGACCAGTGTATCTATATATGGTGGACCAGTGTATCTATATATGGTAGACCAGTGTATATATATGTGGTAGACCAGTGTATCTATATATATGGTAGACCAGTGTATTTATATATGATAGACCAGTGTATCTATATATGGTAGACCAGTGTATCTATAAATGGTAGACCAGTGTATATATATGTGGTAGACCAGTGTATTTATATATGGTGGACCAGTGTATCTATATATGGTAGACCAGTGTATTTATATATGGTGGACCAGTGTATCTATATATGGTAGATCAGTGTATCTATATATGTTAGACCAGTGTATCTATATATGGTAGACCAGTGTATCTATATATGTTAGACCAGTGTATCTATATATGGTGGACCAGTGTATCTATATATGGTAGACCAGTGTCACTATATATGGTAGACCAGTGTATCTATATATGGTAGACCATTGTATCTATATATGTTAGACCAGTGTATCTATATATGGTAGACCAGTGTATTTATATATGGTAGATCAGTGTATCTATATATGGTAGATCAGTGTATCTATATATGTTAGACCAGTGTATCTATATATGGTAGACCAGTGTATCTATATATGTTAGACCAGTGTATCTATATATGGTGGACCAGTGTATCTATATATGGTAGACCAGTGTCACTATATATGGTAGACCAGTGTATCTATATATGGTAGACCATTGTATCTATATATGTTAGACCAGTGTATCTATATATGGTAGACCAGTGTATTTATATATGGTAGATCAGTGTATCTATATATAGTAGACCAGTGTATCTATATATGGTAGACCAGTGTATATATATGTGGTAGACCAGTGTATTTATATATGGTAGATCAGTGTATCTATATATGGTAGACCAGTGTATTTATATATGTTAGACCAGTGTATCTATATATGGTAGACCAGTGTATCTATATATGTTAGACCAGTGTATCTATATATGGTGGACCAGTGTATCTATATATGGTAGACCAGTGTCACTATATATGGTAGACCAGTGTATCTATATATGGTAGACCATTGTATCTATATATGTTAGACCAGTGTATCTATATATGGTAGACCAGTGTATTTATATATGGTAGATCAGTGTATCTATATATGGTAGATCAGTGTATCTATATATGTTAGACCAGTGTATCTATATATGGTAGACCAGTGTATCTATATATGTTAGACCAGTGTATCTATATATGGTGGACCAGTGTATCTATATATGGTAGACCAGTGTCACTATATATGGTAGACCAGTGTATCTATATATGGTAGACCATTGTATCTATATATGTTAGACCAGTGTATCTATATATGGTAGACCAGTGTATTTATATATGGTAGATCAGTGTATCTATATATAGTAGACCAGTGTATCTATATATGGTAGACCAGTGTATATATATGTGGTAGACCAGTGTATTTATATATGGTGGACCAGTGTATCTATATATGGTAGACCAGTGTCACTATATATGGTAGACCAGTGTATCTATATATGGTAGATCAGTGTATCTATATATGTTAGACCAGTGTATCTATATATGGTAGACCAGTGTATCTATATATGTTAGACCAGTGTATCTATATATGGTGGACCAGTGTATCTATATATGGTAGACCAGTGTATATATATGTGGTAGACCAGTGTATCTATATATATGGTAGACCAGTGTATCTATATATGATAGACCAGTGTATCTATATATGGTAGACCAGTGTATCTATATATGGTAGACCAGTGTATATATATGTGGTAGACCAGTGTATTTATATATGGTGGACCAGTGTATCTATATATGGTAGATCAGTGTATCTATATATGTTAGACCAGTGTATCTATATATGGTAGACCAGTGTATCTATATATGTTAGACCAGTGTATCTATATATGGTGGACCAGTGTATCTATATATGGTAGACCAGTGTCACTATATATGGTAGACCAGTGTATCTATATATGGTAGACCATTGTATCTATATATGTTAGACCAGTGTATCTATATATGGTAGACCAGTGTATTTATATATGGTAGATCAGTGTATCTATATATGGTAGATCAGTGTATCTATATATGTTAGACCAGTGTATCTATATATGGTAGACCAGTGCATCTATATATGGTGGACCAGTGTATCTATATATGGTAGACCAGTGTCACTATATATGGTAGACCAGTGTATCTATATATGGTAGACCATTGTATCTATATATGTTAGACCAGTGTATCTATATATGGTAGACCAGTGTATTTATATATGGTAGATCAGTGTATCTATATATAGTAGACCAGTGTATCTATATATGGTGGACCATTCTATCTATATATGGTAGATCAGTGTATCTATATATGGTAGACCATTGTATCTATATATGTTAGACCAGTGTATCTATATATGGTAGACCAGTGTATTTATATATGGTAGATCAGTGTATCTATATATAGTAGAACAGTGTATCTATATATGGTGGACCATTGTATCTATATATGGTAGATCAGTGTATCTATATATGGTAGACCAGTGTATCTATATATGGTAGATCAGTGTATCTATATATGGTAGACCAGTGTATCTATATATGGTAGACCAGTGTATTTATTTATGGTGGACCAGTGTATCTATATATAGTAGACCAGTGTATCTATATATGGTAGATCAGTGTATCTATATATGTTAGACCAGTGTATCTATATATGGTAGACCAGTGTATCTATATATGTTAGACCAGTGTATCTATATATGGTGGACCAGTGTATCTATATATGGTAGACCAGTGTATATATATGTGGTAGACCAGTGTATCTATATATATGGTAGACCAGTGTATCTATATATGATAGACCAGTGTATCTATATATGGTAGACCAGTGTATCTATATATGGTAGACCAGTGTATATATATGTGGTAGACCAGTGTATTTATATATGGTGGACCAGTGTATCTATATATGGTAGGCCAGTGTCACTATATATAGTAGACCAGTGTATCTATATATGGTAGACCAGTGTATTTATATATGGTGGATTAGTGTATCTATATATAGTAGACCAGTGTATCTATATATGGTAGATCAGTGTATCTATATATGGTAGACTAGTGTAACTATATATGGTAGACCAGTGTATCTATATATGGTATACCAGTGTATCTATATATGGTAGACCAGTGTATTTATATATGGTGGACCAGTGTATCTATATATAGTAGACCAGTGTATCTATATATGGTAGATCAGTGTATCTATATATGGTAGACTAGTGTAACTATATATGGTAGACCAGTGTATCTATATATGGTGGACCAGTGTATCTATATATGGTATACCAGTGTATCTATATATGGTAGATCAGTGTATCTATATATGGTAGATCAGTGTATCTATATATGGTATACCAGTGTATCTATATATGGTAGATCAGTGTATCTATATATGGTAGACCAGTGTATCTATATATGGTAGACCAGTGTATATATATGTGGTAGACCAGTGTATTTATATATGGTGGACCAGTGTATCTATATATGGTCGACCAGTGTCACTATATATAGTAGACCAGTGTATCTATATATGGTGGACCAGTGTATCTATATATGGTATACCAGTGTATCTATATATGGTAGATCAGTGTATCTATATATGGTAGATCAGTGTATCTATATATGGTGGACCAGTGTATCTATATATGGTGGACCAGTGTATCTATATATGGTATACCAGTGTATCTATATATGTTAGATCAGTGTATCTATATATGGTGGATCAGTGTATCTGTATATGGTAGACTAGTGTATCTATATATGGTAGACCAGTGTATCTATATATGTTAGACCAGTGTATTTATATATGGTGGACCAGTGTATCTATATATGGTAGACCAGTGTATATATATATGTGGTAGACCAGTGTATCTATATATATGGTAGACCAGTGTATTTATATATGATAGACCAGTGTATCTATATATGGTAGACCAGTGTATCTATATATGGTAGACCAGTGTATGTATATGTGGTAGACCAGTGTATTTATATATGGTGGACCAGTGTATCTATATATGGTAGACCAGTGTCACTATATATGGTAGACCAGTGTATCTATATATGGTAGATCAGTGTATCTATATATGTTAGACCAGTGTATCTATATATGGTAGACCAGTGTATCTATATATGTTAGACCAGTGTATCTATATATGGTGGACCAGTGTATCTATATATGGTAGACCAGTGTATCTATATATGGTAGACCAGTGTATATATATGTGGTAGACCAGTGTATTTATATATGGTGGACCAGTGTATCTATATATGGTAGGCCAGTGTCACTATATATAGTAGACCAGTGTATCTATATATGGTGGAACAGTATATATATATATATGGTAGACCAGTGTCACTATATATAGTAGACCAGTGTATCTATATATGGTGGACCAGTGTATCTATATATGGTATACCAGTGTATCTATATATGGTAGATCAGTGTATCTATATATGGTAGACAAGTGTATCTATATATGTTAGACCAGTGTATCTATATATGGTGGACCGGTGTATCTATATATGGTAGACCATTGTATATATATGTGGTAGACCAGTGTATCTATATATATATGGTAGACCAGTGTATCTATATATGATAGACTAGTGTAACTATATATGGTAGACCAGTGTATCTATATATGGTAGACCAGTGTATATATATGTGGTAGACCAGTGTATTTATATATGGTGGACCAGTGTATCTATATATGGTAGACCAGTGTATCTATATATGGTAGACCAGTGTATCTATATATGGTATACCAGTGTATCTATATATGGTAGACCAGTGTATCTATATATGGTAGATCAGTGCATCTATATATATATGGTAGACCAGTGTATCTATATATGATAGACCAGTGTATCTATATATGGTAGACCAGTGTATCTATATATGGTAGACCAGTGTATATATATGTGGTAGACCAGTGTATTTATATATGGTGGACCAGTGTCACTATATATAGTAGACCAGTGTATCTATATATGGTGGACCAGTGTATCTATATATGGTAGACCAGTGTCACTATATATAGTAGACCAGTGTATCTATATATGGTGGACCAGTGTATCTATATATGGTATACCAGTGTATCTATATATGGTAGATCAGTGTATCTATATATGGTAGATCAGTGTATCTATATATGGTGGACCAGTGTATCTATATATGGTGGACCAGTGTATCTATATATGGTATACCAGTGTATCTATATATGGTAGATCAGTGTATCTATATATGGTGGATCAGTGTATCTGTATATGGTAGACTAGTGTATCTATATATGGTAGACCAGTGTATATATATGTGGTAGACCAGTGTATCTATATATATGGTAGACCAGTGTATCTATATATGGTAGACCAGTGCATCTATATATGGTGGACCAGTGTATCTATATATGGTAGACCAGTGTATATATATGTGGTAGACCAGTGTATCTATATATATGGTAGACCAGTGTATCTATATATGATAGACCAGTGTATCTGTATATGGTAGACCAGTGTATCTATTTATGGTAGACCAGTGTATCTATATATGGTAGATCAGTGTACCTATATATGGTAGACCAGTGTATCTATATATGATAGATCAGTGTATCTATATATGATAGACCAGTGTATCTGTATATGGTAGACCAGTGTATCTATATATGGTAGACCAGTGTATCTATATATGGTAGATCAGTGTATCTATATATGGTAGATCAGTGTATCTATATATGGTAGACTAGTGTATCTATATAGGGTATACCAGTGTATCTATATATGGTAGATCAGTGTATCTATATATGGTAGACCAGTGTATCTATATATGGTAGACCAGTGTATCTATATATGGTAGATCAGTGTATCTATATATGTTAGACTAGTGTATCTGTATATGGTAGACCAGTGTATGTATATATGGTAGACCAGTATATCTATATATGGTAGACCAGTGTATCTATATATGGTAAACCAGTGTATCTATATATGGTAGACCAGTGTATTTATATATGGTAGACCAGCGTATCTATATATGGTAGACCAGTGTATCTATATATGTGGTAGACCAGTGTATCTATATATGGTAGATCAGTGTATCTATATATGTTAGACTAGTGTATCTGTATATGGTAGACCAGTGTATGTATATATGGTAGACCAGTATATCTATATATGGTAGACCAGTGTATCTATATATGGTAAACCAGTGTATCTATATATGGTAGACCAGTGTAGCTATATATGGTAGACCAGTGTATCTATATATGGTAGACCAGTGTATCTTATATGGTAGACCAGTGTATTTATATATGGTAGATCAGTGTATATATAAATAAAACATGAAATGAATAAAACATGGAAAACAAATTGATTAATTAATTAAATAAATTAATAATATACATTATACATACATTGTACAGTATTGTTTTATGTACCAGTCCACACCAGTAAACTAAACACTTGAATTTTCTTTTGCCAATGTAGGTTTTTCAGTTTTTTCTACTTCCTTGCCATTACTAAATGGTTGTCCCACTTGAACGCTGATCTCGTGCATGGCCTCGAACTCTTTCAAATCGGCAGTTTTAAGCTCCTCATTGTGTTTGCTTTAACAAATTTCTTGTTTTTAATATCAATAATCGCAATTGGTAATTGATTGCAACCATATTTCTTGGCATTATTAACAATACAGGGCCTTCTTCCTATTTATTTATGACCTCCAACTTTCTTGTCATAAAACTCATTTTTCCTTTGTTTTGTAGCGTTTGTGTCGGTGTCAGATTCCATAGCTAACGAATTAAATATAAATACTTGTAATTATACACATACGCTGAATAAAATACATGGATGTTTATTTTTAATATAAATATGATTTTACTAGGTCAATGTCTGGCATTTAATGGATGTTTAACTTTTGAAAGAAATATTTACAACAGGTAGACATGCGGTTCTTATTTCTTTAAAATTTCTAGTATTTTATAATAACATTTGTTTTTTATGTATTTGTTTTATTGGTTTAATGAAGTTGTGAGATATTTTTATCTTCTAACCTCAGTAGTTGTTGTTATTATTCAGTTAGTAGTTGTTTTTTGTAGATATGGTGGGAGGACATAAAGTGACTATTTGCATCGCCCATACCGCAGATCTGCCACCAGAGTATCATAACTTTGACTCGGTTCTCCGTTCCGTACTTGAACAATACTTCAACGCAGAGGTTATTCTATTTACAGGAGATCTGTCTGATGAGTGAGTATCACAGAGTTCAGTGATGCCCGGTGTCCTAATTCCATAAACACCATATTTGATATAGTGTAGGGCTTTAGGTTGATACTGAGCATTGATGTATACTAGCGACTTCAACTCTGATTGGCCTTTTTTCAGTTTTTAGGATTTCTACTCAGTTACTGATTGTATAAAAAGCTAAAGAAGTTTGGTTCGCTAGTTAGCACCATATGCTGGTCAAATAAAATCTGTCTAGAATTCTTTGATGCAGATTTAGAGTCGAACACTATCTTGAAAAACGATGTTGATGTAAGCAGAGAACAGTTGTGGCCAAGAGGTCTAGAAACAACAGGTTCGGGTTCAATTCCCATACCTTGTGACAGGAATGACAGCTGGAGCTACTGGGCATGTCTCCAGTCGTTGACTGGACTCAGACATGTCCAGACAAGTCAAGTCATGCCCAGTAGCTGTCGTTCTTCAAGTTGGATTGCTCACACTTAGACATACTGTATTTGGTGCACTGTAAGTCACTCCAGAATGTAAGTAGTACTAGCCATAAAATGTACTCTAATGAAGTAATATAAGTGACAGTGGAGTATAAGTGGCCACTTTAGACAGCTTTATTTCCTAAAAGCCAACACCAACAACAGATGTTAAAAATTTAAGTGACTTACAATTAGAATAGAGCCAACAACAGGCTGAACAGTATGCTTACACTACATGACACAACTGAGCATGTTAACGTAACATGGTAATATAACATGTTAACACAACATTTTAGTAAGCAGTAATATAGCATGTTAGGGATTATTCTATTAGATATAGCCTAAATAACTTGCTTAAAAATGGTAATAATCTGTCAATAATTTCACACATAACACACTCAGAAGTATAAGGTGCATTTCTGGCCAAACTATGGGAAGTCATGACATATAGTTTAGAAAATATGGTAAGCATTACATCATCAATCAGCTGACCAAAGCCGCTAATACCTAGCCAATCATGTCAGAGATAACAAACTGTACTTGACTGCTTAATCTTGTAGGAAAACTTACAAGAACTGTGACTATGTGGTGGTGCTCTACTCTCCCAATCTTCTCATCACCTATTGTCTCTTTTTACGGAATCCAGAAGAAGTTCCAATAGAACAGATGAGAGACAAAGCTGTCCTTGACCTTTTGCTTACCCCTCAGCCATCCTCCACTCCAGCTGTATTATTTGTGAGTTATTTTTATTGTAGGTTTTTTACACCCACCCCTTCCTTTCAGATTCCCCTTCCTTTTAGAGTACATCACTTTCTAACTTTCTATGCGCTGAATATTCAGTTGTAGGGTTTTTTTGTTTTAAACATTCATTTTAAGGTGATTGCTTGATGAGCTTTTCATCTGCCTTTTCAACTTTTACTTTCAATCTAACAATTGGAAGGTTCTAAGGCTATACAGATCATTGATGAGTCAACGAGGGGAAAACCTGTTCATTTAGGTCTCTTGTTAGGCAACCATGGAACTGAAACTTTCTCTGCATTCATTCATTCTCTCCCTCTTAGGAGTCATTCTCTCTTGGCCATATTCCCTTTCCATGTTTTAAAATTCAATAAAACGATACCGTCTCACACATGACCTTGTGAAGAAACTAGAAACTGATAATTACCTCATTTGGCTTCTGCTTTGTTTCACTTTTTGTTAAAGATAAATTTACAAAATGTTTTTGTAAATTTCATCCGAAAGCGTCGGTATTTTCTATCATTTGTGATTGTTTGTGATGTTTGATGTGATCTGACTACTAGAATGTTTCAGATTAAAGTTCATAAAACTTGATCAGGATTAAAATGCTCAGAAGAAAAAAGAGAGAAATGACATCACTAGTTGTTATTGTTGCTATAGTTGATATCTGCTATTGTGTTTAAGTTGAAATGTTGTGCATCTCTATTCTATCGGTTGCTTTGCAATTATAGAAATGTTGTAATCGCACTTTTGATTGAGCGAATGAAGTATCAGCAATTGTAATCTTGAAACATCCTGGCAGTCAGATCACCTCAAACATCAAAAGCAATCACAAATGATAGAAAAAATACCGATGCTTTCTGATCAAATTTAAAAAAGATTTTGTAAATTCACTTTTAACTAATTCTGGTGGATAAGATATGCAGCCTGGCTTGTAATAGCAGAGAGTGTTCACTAACACCATGCCACATTTTCATCTTGCAATCAAACAAGATTTTTCTATGTTTACAAAGAGATGCTTGAGTGGTCTCATCGTAGTAAATTGTTGCATTACGTTTATTCTTCAGGTTGCGTTCGAGAACATCGCACTCAGGAATGTCAATGATTTGGTCAGCAAAAACTCTAGTCTTGCTATTTTTAGATTTCCAAATGACCTTCGACGATTTGTAAGTTATTCAAATCTTACATATAGACATATTTATAGATAATCTATGGATAGTTTAAAGATTAGCATGTACTTTGCTGTCAGCTACTTTCAGATCAAGGAAACTTGAAATTGTGTAAAGTACAAGCTATTCTTTGACCTAATTATTCTTTGACCTAATTATTCTTTGACCTAATTATTCTTTGATCTAGTTATAGCTTTAGTTTCAAACTTAATGTTCAAAACTCTTTATTAGCTTTATTCAAGTCATTATGCGTTAAACAATTATTTACTTCAACATTTATATAATATATACTATATATTATATATGTTTACTATGTATATTACTTTATTATATTAATATTCATGTTATTTATCATACTTATTTACATGATTAATTTATTATTTATATACTAATATGTATTATTATTTGTTTTATGTTATATATTATATACAGCTCATATACATTTTTTATTCCTGTTGTCTGTATAGACATCCATATTTCGTTTAATATTTCAGTGTAATGTAGGGTTGCTCTATGGTAATCCATCAAGTTCTTAGTTTACTCACGTCTCTCATTTTTTATGTCTGCGATTTATGGGAGTTACATTCTCTTTGTAGCTAGCAGAGTTGTACCATAAGGGAGGTAACCTCACGTTGAAGCAATCTATGACCTACTTTGAAGAAGGACCTTTGGTAAGTACAATTTAGCCAGCACTCATTTAAACACTTCTATGGTTGCCCACTCTCATACACATAAGCATCTAGACATATCTATGGCTGCTAGTTCTCATAGGCAAGCATCTAAACATACCTATGACTGCCAGTTCTGTTGGATGTATACATTTGAACATATCCAAGGATGCCAGTTCTCATAGGCATAGACATCTGAACATATCTATGGCTGCCAGCTCTCATAGGCATTGGCATATAAACATATCTATGGCTGCCAGCTCTCATAGACATAAGCATCTGCATTTCTCTATTTTGTGTAATGATGTTTGGAGGTCAGCATCCTTTTAGCAGTTTGTCTATTCTTGCAGAAGACACCTCTTATGGATGCCATGTCTAAAGTTACCTCCATCACTGACTCCGGACTAGGAGGAGGTAACTGGCTTTACTCTACACTAGCATTCTAGTAGGAAGATATCTTTAAATCGTAGTTTTTGCAAACTTTTGTGCTCAATTGTTACTTGTCACTAATAGAGTTATTCTTAGTTATTATTCATAGATGTATCATCCAGAGGTATCGTTCATAAATATGTCATTCATAGATGTATCATAGATTTATCATCCATAGATTTGTTATTCATAGATGTATCATTCATTGAGTTATCATTCATAGATATGCCATTCAAGAAGTTTTTGTTCATAAAGGTATCATTCATAGATTTATTGTTCATAGGTTTATTTCCCATAGATTTGTCATTCATAGCTGTGTCAGCCACAAAAAGGATTAGTAGAACTGTATATCATAGAGTTGTTATTTTGGACTAGTCTGACATATTTACGAGGTTACATGCATGGAGTTGCCATCCAGGAGTCCTGCATTTATTTACTCATCATTCGTTGAGTTATCATTTAGGTTATTGTTTTAGAAGTCCAAGAGGATGTCCGTACTATTAGAACTGTTGACCAACAAGATGACCGGATTGGTGAGTTTGCTAGGTGTTATGTGATACACTTAGGTGCTTGTGGAATATACGGTTAGATCATGTCTTTAGTTTGTTCTCACTATTCTTTTCTGTTAATAGTTCTATTTTACTTTTATTAGTTCATGTTACATTTTTAGTTTTCAGGATTGTAATAGTAGTTCAGATTACTCTCGGAGTGATCTTTGAGAGGAATGTGAACTATGTTTAAAATGTGAAGCTATAAGTGGAACTATATATGCGAAATATTTGGCAAATGTTTTGACAAATATTTTTTTCGATTGCCCACAACAACAGTTATGTTAATAAAAGGGACAAATCTGGCATAAATCTCAAATCAAACATAAAAATCGTAACAAGTATTGGAAAAAGTACACGCAACTTAGATTGTATCTAGTGCAAGTTGAAACAAGTCACCCATCCTCACTTGTTTTCTGAAACTGCATTGTTGAACCTGCACCTCTATTTATCTGTCTCCATAGCAACTAACAAACCTCTCTTCACTAGTTGTTACTGTGTTAATGAAGGTTTACATTTAGTTCCCGTCATACGGTTCTTGTTTGAACTCTGGAATGAGTTCTACAAAATTTAATCTAATATATAATATGATATAACGGATATCTTATATTATTTATCTGAAATCTTATATTTCCTTCTACATGCGACAGTTTCGCACATGAAGCAGAGAGCGGAATGGATTTATGTTGTATATTGAGGCTGGTCTGTACTTATTTCTGATGGGTTTGCTGCTAACTCACTAGCATGCTCATGATTTATTAAGTTTCCATGCCGAGTTTCCTCGATCTTTGTGTCTGGGCTTCTTCACACCGTGTAGCCATCTCTCTATCGTATCATCAAAGTGTTGGCCTTGAACTTGAGCAACACGAGCGAAGATGAGTGAATACAGCAACTTAGTGAGACAGACACGAAATAATCACCGCTCATTTGTTTCCCAATCGCTTTAGACTTTTCTATCACATGACTTCTTACAAAACTATAAATTGTTTGTTGATATATATTCGTCGTGTCAACAAATCAACATCTTCAGTTGTTTTGAAGTAGGTAATTTTTATCATAGTGATAGAGGTTGTTTACTCATTGCAACACCTCAATTGAAAGAAGCATTTTGCTGGGTGTCATCTGTCAACAGGTGTGTGATCGAAATATTCAACATTAGTTGATGGTATTGTTAATGGCTCTGTTTACTTCGCTTCAGTTTAATTGTGTTGTTTCGCAGCTGCTATCGATTATATCCCCACTTATCACATTTTGTGGTGAAAAGAGTTGTTATATATATATATATATATATATATATATATATACTTTTGCATACCGGTTGGTTTTTGTACTGGTTTGCACTGGATTTGAACTCAGAAACTCCAGTTGTGTGGCAAGCATACTAAACCATTAGGCCAAGCTACAAGGTACATTGCTATACAATAAAATAATTGTTGTCATAATTACATCAGTTACGCAACACAAGCTTAAGGTGCTTAGAAAAATACTATTGGCTGTTGCTAGCATGCTTGAACATCATGATTGTGTTCGAGATCATTAGGAGTAACCAAAATTACTATAAAGCTGACTTCAGACACAGCTTTATAGTAAAGATTTAGATTAGCTGTAGTTACTAGCTTACATTACTCAACTTCATTAGGTAATCCTATGACCAAACGAGCGGAGTGAAGTTTGAGAGTTTTTATGATAAATGCATGTGCACACAACTTACGAAACTTATTCATCAACAACATCGCAAACCCTTGTTTCGAAATCTCATCAACATATTTAACCATCGTTTTGTAGAGTCGTTAAAGTACAATAACGATACAAAACACATATAAGCCTATTTAAATATGTTACCAAGTCTTTGTAAATTTTTGACAGTATCTTAAAACTAACCCATCTGATCGGATTATACACAAATAGACAGATTAATTTGGCCGAAAATCGCCACAAAACGCTTGAAAAGCTTGGTTTAATAAAAGTTAAGACCGGCCTACGATACGCCAATAAAGCCGTGCGACAGATAGTAGAACTATTTAGCAGTGCGCATTTCACGAGAAAACTGTGCTCATTTCACCAGTCAATGGCATTGTTTACTTGTAATCGAATTTATCCGAAGGTTTCTGTAATTAACGTAGATCGTTTGAGGCGTAGACCGATTTACAGGTACAAAATTGTGGTACACAGTTTATCAGCCTATGTTTTTTTGTCCAATCACCGAAGGTTTCATTAAATTATTTAAAACGTTAGCCGAAATTCTTTACAACTTATGTACATGCTAGGGCCGAACTACAATGCCCCTTTATGACGAGAACATTTTTTTATTTTGCTGCAGTTTGCAGAAAACTTCCAGACGCGTGAACGCTCATACTTTCTTTCTATTAAAGATCGCTATCAAAACCATTCTACATTCAACACAACCAACTTTCAAACTGTGTATAGTACACAGTAGCTTGCCATTTTACTTCTAATTTTGCATTTCAGAGTTATAATAAACATATTTCCTTATTGTTGTTGTTAAATTACATACATTACAGTAGGTTAGGCCTACAGCTTTAGTTAATATTTATTTTAATGTTGTAAAACATAGTTTTGAGATAGTAGTAGATTAGGTGTGATTTCTTTACAACCTTTTGTTTTGCATAATTGACTTTTTGAATTTAATTTCAAAACAACTTGAAAACTACCATGGACATACAACTTCCCAGAACACCACGTCGCGGCCGACGCACTGGCCGTTATTTGTTATTTCCAGATTATACTGGTCCAACGTTTCTTCCCGAACACCTCAACAGTTTTCCAGTTACACCTATCAAACGTACTTTGACTGCTGGCCATGCCACTCTTAGTCGCACAGGCATTCCTCTCGATCTAGCATGGGGTTTGACAATACACAAGAGTCAAGGTTTTACCATGGCTAAGGCTGTCATTGATATAGGACACCACGAAATGACCGCTGGAATATCGTTTGTTGCTCTCTCTCGAGTTCGAAACATTAATGACTTACTTGTTAACAACTTCGCTAGGGAGCGCATCACTCGATTAGCTATCAATGATCAAATCCTACAAAGTAAAAAAGAGGAGACTAGACTGCGCGACATTTAACAGAACGCTAAACTTATCTAACTTTTCTCTATTTGTTGAAATTGTTATTTGCACCTTTTTGAAGTCGTGCTCCCTCAAATTTATTTATGTCATCTCGAACAACTTTCATTTACATTATACTCTGCCAATTTCTGCTGACAACTACTTTTTCAACAACCAGCACTGCCATTTCTTTTTTCCGTTATCACTTATTCCATTATCAGGTTGTGGGCTGTATGACAGGGGAATTTCTAGTTATTATATTATTGTGGAACTCCAGGTATTCAGCTAGTCTATGATAAAGAAGCCTCAGTTTACTTTTAGCAAATTATCTTGTCAGCTGTTGAGATAGCTGTTGTATAACTTGTAAGAGATAGTTAGGCTTTATTAGTGTTGGTCCTGCTTATTTAAAAATATTTATTATCAATAACTCAATAGCCATTGGTATTCTATTATTACAATAGCTATGGAATTCCATGGGTACAATAGTTGTGAAAATTTTATTAGCTCAACTGCCACAACTCTTCTAACATATCATACAGAGACGGTTGCGGAGCTGGCCGTTCCAGCTTCAGTGTCAAACTCTACTACCCCTATAGTTTATGAGCAGCAATATCTTCAAGATCGCCAAGATTCCTCTCAACCCTCCCGGACTCCATCCCAGCCAGTTTATGAATATTTGTAAGTGCCTTATATTTGCTGTTTGTGTTAATTCCTTACCTTAAACAATAGTGTCTGTGAGACCCATGGTGGCGATAGACAAGCAGTGCATTTCCGTAAATTTATTAGCAGTGTACTTGTGTGCATAAATATTCTAGAATTGCGTTAGAATCTGTCTTGAATGCTCGTAGGTCAATACACTGTTTCCATTGGGCGAATTACCACGGGAGCTTTGTGAAAATTAAGGAATGCTGCGCCAGAGGTCATAGTGTCGCACCTAGTAACTTATGCTCAAATCAAAATAGCAATGAGTTAAATGTGGAAAATGTTTAAAATGGAATAGCTTGCGTGGCATTTTCGTGCGCATCATTCACGAGTGCCGGTTCCATCTTTCGTAATAATGAAACCTGTAATGGGTGAGTAATAATGAAACCTGTAATGGGTGAGTAATAATGAAACCTGTAAAGGGAGAGTAATAATGAAACCTGTAATGGGTGAGTAATAATGAAACCTGTAATGGGAGAGTAATAATGAAACCTGTAATGGGTGAGTAATAATGAAACCTGTAATGGGTGAGTAATAATGAAACCTGTAATGGGAGAGTAATAATGTAACCTGTAACGGGTGAGTAATAATGAAACCTGTAATGGGTGAGTAATAATGAAACCTGTAATGGGTGAGTAATAATAAAACCTGTAATGGGAGAGTAATAATGAAACCTGTAATGGGTGAGTAATAATGAAAACTGTAATGGGAGAGTAATAATGAAACCTGTAATGAGTGAGTAATAATGAAACCTGTAATGAGTGAGTAATAATGAAACCTGTAATGGGTGAGTAATAATGAAACCTGTAATGGGTGAGTAATAATGAAACCTGTAATGGGTGAGTAATAATGAAACCTGTAATGGGTGAGTAATAATGAAACCTGTAATGTGTGAGTAATAATGAAACCTGTAATGAGTGAGTAATAATGAAACCTGTAATGGGTGAGTAATAATGAAACCTGTAATGGGTGAGTAATAATGAAAACTGTAATGGGAGAGTAATAATGAAACCTGTAATGAGTGAGTAATAATGAAACCTGTAATGGGTGAGTAATAATGAAACCTGTAATGGGTGAGTAATAATGAAACCTGTAATGGGTGAGTAATAATGAAACCTGTAATGGGTGAGTAATAATGAAAACTGTAATGGGTGAGTAATAATGAAACCTGTAATGGGTGAGTAATAATGAAAACTGTAATGGGAGAGTAATAATGAAACCTGTAATGGGTGAGTAATAATGAAACCTGTAATGGGAGAGTAATAATGAAAACTGTAATGGGAGAGTAATAATGAAAACTGTAATGGGAGAGTAATAATGAAACCTGTAATGGGTGAGTAATAATGAAACCTGTAATGGGTGAGTAATAATTAAACCTGTAATTGGTAAATAATAATGAAACCTGTAATGGGTGAGTAATAATGAAACCTGTAACGGGTGAGTAATAATGAAACCAGTAATGGGTGAGTAATAATGAAACCTGTAATGGGTGAGTAATAATGAAACCTGTAATGGGTGAGTAATAATGAAAACTGTAATGGGTGAGTAATAATGAAACCTGTAATGGGTGAGTAATAATGAAAACTGTAATGGGAGAGTAATAATGAAACCTGTAATGGGTGAGTAATAATGAAACCTGTAATGGGAGAGTAATAATGAAAACTGTAATGGGAGAGTAATAATGAAAACTGTAATGGGAGAGTAATAATGAAACCTGTAATGGGTGAGTAATAATAAAACCTGTAATGAGTGAGTAATAATGAAACCTGTAACGGGTGAGTAATAATGAAACCTGTAATGGGTGAGTAATAATAAAACCTGCAATGGGAGAGTAATAATGAAACCTGTAATGGGTGAGTAATAATGAAACCTGTAATGGGAGAGTAATAATGAAACCTGTAATGGGCGAGTAATAATGAAACCTGTAATGGGTGAGTAATAATGAAACCTGTAATGGGTGAGTAATAATGAAACCTGTAACGGGTGAGTAATAATGAAACCTGTAATGGGTGAGTAATAATAAAACCTGTAATGGGAGAGTAATAATGAAACCTGTAATGGGTGAGTAATAATGAAACCTGTAATGGGAGAGTAATAATGAAACCTGTAATGGGTGAGTAATAATGAAACCTGTAATGAGTGAGTAATAATGAAACCTGTAATGGGAGAGTAATAATGAAACCTGTAATGAGTGAGTAATAATGAAACCTGTAATGGGTGAGTAATAATGAAACCTGTAATGGGTGAGTAATAATGAAACCTGTAATGAGTGAGTAATAATGAAACCTGTAATGGGTGAGTAATAATGAAACCTGTAATGAGTGAGTAATAATGAAACCTGTAATGAGTGAGTAATAATGAAACCTGTAATGGGTGAGTAATAATTAAACCTGTTTGGGTTTCATTATTACCGGTTCCATCTTTCACATTAATGAAACATTAATAAAACTCACTTGACTTGCAGGATTTTACCATTACCATCTTGGGAATTATGCAAAATTGTGAATTAACAAGATTACCTAAACAAAGTGCTGCAGACTTACTGTCGCTGATTTAATTTCATGTCTGTTTAGCTTTTGTAATAAACTACTGTTTTGCTAGCCAAAGTACATGCAAGACAAATGAGCCCTGGTTTCATGATCTTTACTTAGTATCTTTAGCTAGTATTTAACTATGGTAACAAAACAAGAAAAATAGATGCTTTTGAAATAATATATTAACGGATAATAATTTAAAATACATAAAATGAATAATAATATTATATTTTATTTATAATATATCTTTATCTATTGATTATATAATAATCTAATATACATCTTAATAGATTTTTAATTATATTAATATACAATAAGTTATATTATATATAAATATTTTATAGATATTTATGGAATATTTATTATTAGTTACATATTTATTACATACAATATAATAATAAAATAATATACTATATTGAATGTTTTCTGTTCTACAAGCCTTTTTCTAGATACTGAAATCTATTAAAATCACATCAAGAGATCATTTGGGTTATAATTAGAACCTAAAATGTGGCAGCTTTCATATTATTATACTATTTCATATTATTATATTATATCATATTTTATATATTATTATATTATATATAATATATCATATTATTATATTATATCATACTATTATATTATTATAATATATCATATTATTTTAATATAAAATGCATCATATTATTATATTATATCATATTATTATATTATAAATTTGATCTATCAATTAGTTACCAAGCAGATAAATTTCTGCTCAACTTGGCGCTCCTATACTATGTACACGGAGGATAATATATTGTTGGAGTTTGTCATCAAGTACTCTGGGAGTTTGTCATATTTCAGGAGTGTCGCGATGCCATCTGCTCCTCCAGCTCATCTTGCGGTCATAGATGAAGCAAACTCGAATAGTGGTAAGGACAGCTCTCTCTTTAATATATCATAATAATATCTTCTAGTGAACCATGTACCAAGTTTATGATAAACAATGGTCAAGCTTAAAACATACACTTGTTTTCTATTCTGTTGCAGAACCATTTCATTACAAAATATATTTTATTTTCTTTGTAAAAAGATCTGTTATTAGAGTTGGTTTAGATGAGTCATTTCACAGTCTCTGTTTATTTCAAGATTGTTTATTGTAAACATCATAAAATCCTTAATATTTGACAGCACTCACTGGTGACTCTGCGGATGTTGACCCTGAGTGCAGATACGGCAGCAATGACCTCCACTCTGTCTCATCATCTGAGGAAAGTTTCATGTGCTCTGAGCTGACTCCATCCATGTTCTCTAGCACTGCTCAGGCATCAAATCGCCTTGAGACTATCGAGTGCTGAGCACTTGAAAAAGAACCACACAGATTTGGAGTTGTTCTCTCAGGTTTTAGAAGCACTAAAGTTCAATCCGAAGATTAACGAATTATTTTTGATAACAAACCGTCGCTGTAGTCTTTTTTATTATAAATTAGCCTTTGCGAATTTTGATCTATTTTTTAAAGTTGCAATACGGGTTCATGTGAGTTGTATTTTTGCCAGCTGAATTATAAAAATACTGTTTTTCTTTATTAAACATATGCAAAGCTTAAAACAACCTTCACTTGTGCAACAAAATTATCAAAACATACTATTTTTTTATTATTGGCAGTCAGTTTAATGGTAAAGCTGGTACATTTAATTGTTCCTTATTTTATAAAGCATTAACATTAATGAATTAAGAAATTAATATTAACAAATAATTACTAACGCTTCTGTATCTGCTATTCAGGGATCTGGGAAAACTGTTTTTTCAATTGTCTTTTGATGTATGATTCAAATTCTCTGATATTAACACACTTTATGCTAAATTCATGTGTCAGCTTTTTTCAGATGTATTATGTATTTTTATTGCAATGAATTGCAGGAAACAACATTTCAGTCCACGTATTATATATATACACGCCATATACATTGTATATAGATATATAAATATGTATAAATTTATATATAAAATATACATATGTATTTTATTATATAAATAGTTTATAATATATTATATATATACCTAATCAATATATATAATATTTTTCATTGGGCAGTCTACAATCACTTTTATAGAAAATATGTTTTATATTTGGTGCAACAAAGAAAATTAACATAAAAAGAAAGAAGTACCGGTAGGCCTATATGGTTTTTAATTGTCCAGCCAATTGGAATGAATATTGATTCCAACATGGTTGCAGGATGCATGAACTTTAATATTTATCCATGATTATATCTATGTTAAAGCTTTTTTTATATATTTAGTAAATTTCTGTATAATTTTTAACTTCAATGCTCTGCGTGATTTCAGGACTTGGATCTTGATAGATAAGGTTGTGGTCGCTTTATATAACAGAATGAAAATGCAATTCACATTGATAGTTATCTATTATTTGTTTTTGATTCGTATCAAGTTATAAAAATAAGAAGGTGAATAATATCTATCTCTGGTTCCTTTATTTCCAATGGTAGTTAAATAAGCGTTCAGCAGAATAGCTTCCTGACTTGCGTATACCCTTAACAGAGACGTGTAATCTGGCTTCTCAAGTTGAAAATCCATTAAAAGTCCACTAGCAAAGTCTACTAGCAAAGTCCACTCCACATAATGGTTCAGCCTCACTAGACATGTATTTCTTGTGCTATTGGTTTGACAACCGAGAACTAACAAACGAATTTAATTATTGTAGCAGAAACCATGGGTATGATTAAATTCTGCCCATTTTCGCTATAGTGACAGTCAGCAATTATACATTACTAGCTGTGCTACCCGTGTTGCCCGGGTAATAAAAAAGTCCTTGATCAGAAAATTGATTTGTATTTAGCATATAACAACATTTGCCATTCTAACTTTCCAACTACACATGAGAAAAGTGTTTTGTGTAATGAGAGTTGCCTGGCAGATTGCCAATGGAAAATTTTAGTGAGCTAACTAATGACAATCAATTTCGTGATCACCTTACTTAGTACGCAAAGCGGTTGGGTCTTTACTCTCATATAATGATTTATATCGACAAGCTTGAAGCTCAATTTTGTAGGCCTAATGGATACGGCGTCGGACTGGTGAAAGGTAGGGCTGAGATCAATTCTTTTTCGGTACGGATTCTTTATTCCAAGATTTTCATAGATATAGCCGGAGAGACACACATACACATTGAGAAATCTATATATATATTTCTCAAAGTATGTCTGTATATCTGTATGTCGTATATCGGTCTGCATTTCGTCTATAGCTATTATTAGAATAGCCTAGCTGGGCAACAATGCTGACGCAATGTCATAGCCTACCGGCATTTGAAGCTCACTAACTAGCTTAGTGGAATTTTCCATTGGCAATTTGCTAGGCTAATATATATATATAGATATTCGATATATATATAGAAGATTGAGACAATGATAAGCAATTACCAGCATGACGTCTGCTCGCTAATTCCACAATATAAACTGTACTAACCAACTAGACTTATACTGCCCGACATAATGTATAACTCATTCTTGGAGCCTGTATGTCTAGACGGAATTAGATGGTGCCTGACTTAGTAACATGTCTGGCACTTGCTGAACTTATCTGCTACACTGCAAGCGATTGTTTATATTCACCTTTAAACATTACATACTGATGACAATGTCACCTCACATTGACAATGATTCAACACAGAGGTATCTTTGACATACCCACTGTCCATCACTCGGACGCTAGCATCCCATCATTTGCCTCACCTAATTACCAACATAGTATCTACTTACTAATGCCACAATATAAACTGTACTAACCAACTAGATTTATACTGCCCCGACATATGTATAACTCATTCTTGGAGCCTGTATGTCTACACAGAAATAGATGGTGGCCAATCAGGGAACATGTCTGGCACTTGCTGAACCTATATGTTATACTGCAAGTTTGTTTGTTTGCTTTATTTCATCAATAATATATGAATATATACAAAAGAAAAAAGTGATTGTTTATCTTCACTTTCAAACATTACATACTGATGACAATGTCACCTCACATTGCCGATGATTCAACACAGAGGTATTTTTGACATACCCACTGTCCATTACTCAACACTAGCATGCCATCATTTGCCTCACCTAATGCATCAACTTCCACTCAATGCTGTCTTACCATCTTTTACCAGTCTTGAAAAAAACTACCATATTCTTTAGCTAATCGTAAAGGGCTTGAAATTTAAATTTCAACACTGTACACCTGTGAAGGATTCACCGTGAACCCTTTACTCTCTCACAAGGCCAACTGCATTGTTCGAGAATAAAGATATAAATGTTGTTAAATATTCTAGCTATATATATATTTCTCAAAGTGCGTCGTCCATGTATTTGTCTAGCTATAGCTGTTGAAATCTTGGATTAATGAATCCGTATCGCAGAAGATTTGATCTTAAACCCTCCTGTTCTCCAGTCCGATGCCTTACTAACTAAGCCGCAGAGCTTGATCGATTCGCAATATATGTCGGGATTTGGAAGCAAATA
This sequence comes from Watersipora subatra, assembly GCF_963576615.1. NCBI lineage: Eukaryota > Metazoa > Bryozoa > Gymnolaemata > Cheilostomatida > Watersiporidae > Watersipora > Watersipora subatra. The sequence goes on from NC_088713.1 coordinate 29,216,824, forward strand.
GGCTAGCGTGTTCAGTCATGACCTAAAGTCATGGTGTAGCTCCATAGAAGCTGTAGCTCTTATTAGTAAGCTTACTCAAATTTTTCATTGGCAATGTGTCAGGCTAATAGGAAGTGGTAGGCAACTCTCATTGTTTCTAAGCTGATTTTTAATACCTGGGCAATGCCGGATAGCACAGCTAGTAATAAATATATATGAGATACAATTCAAAGTTTGCGAGTACAGTCACCTGCATACGATGAGGCTTTCCTTGACTCTGCCTTCCCAATGCTTGCCTTGGCTATTTTATACTACTCTGGGATGTCTAAGCTTCGCCTTCCTCTCTAGGGGCTAGATGGCCATCTTATGCCAGCTTAGCAGCTGGTCGGTATTTGGTACCAGGCAGTCATTTTATTACTGTCTGGCAGCCGGCTGGTCGTACTCCCCGTCGGCTTTGTCGCATCTCGGCTTGGTCTGATAAGGCTGGCCAGATTCCCGCTCAGCTGTGCCAATCCAGACTCCTATCGGCTGGTCGGCCAGGTAACCATGCAGTGAGTACTCGGCTCTTGGTCCGGTCATCTATTACTCACCAACAGCTCCTTTGCCCTCCTCTTACCAATGTTGTATGGCTATTGTAAAACTAGAATGGCAGCACGAATTGAGGATAACAAGAGGTCATAACCTTCCTACCGTCAACTAGACTTTTTTTGAGGACTTAAAATTAGGTTAATAAAAAACCTAAGTGAAAGATCTATGCAGTGTATTCGAGGGAGTTGTGTCTCCGATCTCATTTATAACACCAATAAAATAGTGTTAGTAACTCCAAAACAGTTTGACCTGTTTTGTCAGACACAGCATTGTAAAAAATTCAGTGCCAGCTAAAGCTGTTATAGCAGGTCGGCAGTTTGCTATGGTATGTTGACAATTTGCTATGGCGTGTTGAGAATATGCTATGGCATGTTGATGAATTGCTATGGCAGGTTGACGAATTGCTATAGCATGCTGACGAATTGTGCAATTGCTTACATTGAGAAACAGCAAAAGTGAAACATAGACAGCCACACATAAGAATTATTTAGTAGATTGCAGCTAGTAAACTGGTCTTCATTTGAGAGTGTTTCGCATGTACGTGCAAGCATTTTCTACTTGTTAAATATATTGGTGCCGAGGAGTGCCCAAAAGCTCATCTATCACTAATGTGATTCTTGTTGGAGTTGTGATTATAACTCAACAGTTGTTATCTCTGATTTCCTGTGGGAGGTTCCTTTATCATTCACTTTTTGAAAACATTTTAACAAATGCAAATTTCTGTCATAATTAGTGAAATTAAAGTATCTAGTATATCTATCTAGTAATCTAGTATATGAAGATTTTATAGCAATAGATATGGGTTATTCATTCACCTACGTAAGTTCAGAATGTTTCAGAATCTCTGAAGTTTCATATTTCCTTATAAGCATGTTTTCAACATATAAATGTATTTTAGCAAGTTAATCAACTAAAATCTAGCTGCAATCTAAAGATGTTTTATCTATAGTCTCTGTTTGCTGACAAACTGAACTATGACAGCAAAGCATAAACCTATAGTCAAGAATAGAGCTAAACCAACCTGCCTTTGGGAGTCATAACTATTGGCACTTACCTACAGGAAGTTCATTAAACATGTACCGCAGTAAGTACTTACTATTATCTGACATCAAATAAGTAACTGGAATCTGTTATCAACAAAATCGGCAGCATTGCTGACACCTTCATATGAGGTTTTGGATTAGATACTAACAAGGTGTAAGGTAAGAGAAGACAACTACATGCTATATTTATTTATATACTAACAAACATTGCATTGTACAATACTGGCACAGATAATAAATAAATAATAAATGGGATAAGAAGAAGATAAAAGGCTTGACACTGAGAATGCTAAATGTATAAATTACATCATGTTTTAAACATTAAATAAAAAACGGCATGGTTACAAATGCATGTTAGATTATATTATACTGTATAGTATATATTACTGTGTGATATATATTATATAATACTATATATAATAAATTATACCATATTGCAATAGCTTTCTTTCTATTTATTTAATTTTTGGCGACGCCATACATGTATGTAAAGCATTTTCAACCAGCTATCAAGTATCAACTGCTGTACACATACACACAGCTATCAACTGCTGTACACATACACAGCTATCAACTGCTGTACACATACACAGCTATCAAATGCTGTATACATACACAGCTATCAACTGCTGTACACATACACACAGCTATCAACTGCTGTACACATACACAGCTATCAACTGCTGTACCCATACACAGCTATCAACTGCTGTACACATAGACAGCTATCAACTGCTGTACACATACACAACTATCAACTGCTGTACACATACACAGCTATCAACTGCTGTATACATACACAGCTATCAACTGCTGTACACATACACAGCTATCAACTGCTGTACACATACACAGCTATCAACTGCTGTACACATACACAGCTATCAACTGCTGTACACATACACAGCTATCAACTGCTGTACACATACACAGCTATCAACTGCTGTACACATACACAGCTATCAACTGCTGTACACATACACAGCTATCAACTGCTGTACACATACACAGCTATCAACTGCTGTACACATAGACAGCTATCAACTGCTGTACACATACACAGCTATCAACTGCTGTACACATACACAGCTATCAACTACTGTACACATACACAGCTATCAACTACTGTACACATACACAGCTATCAACTGCTGTACACATACACAGCTATCAACTGCTGTACACATAGACAGCTATCAACTGTTGTACACATACACAGCTATCAAATGCTGTATACATAGACAGCTATCAACTGCTGTACACATACACAGCTATCAACTGCTGTACACATACACAGCTATCAAATGCTGTACACATACACAGCTATCAACTGCTGTACACATACACAGCTATCAACTGCTGTATACATACACAGCTATCAAATGTTGTACACATACACAGCTATCAACTGCTGTATACATACACAGCTATCAACTGCTGTACACATACACAGCTATCAACTGCTGTACACATACACAGCTATCAACTGCTGTATACATACACAGCTATCAAATGTTGTACACATACACAACTATCAACTGCTGCACATACCAAACCTACTCAAAAATTGGAACGTATCGTTTTAGCTATTTTGTATCAATTAAATAAAAATGAATTTTATTGACAAGACATTTTCTCAATTTTTCATTAGTTTGGTGATAGCAACGTTTTGCTATTGTCTGGAGTTTCCTAAAACCGACAGTCTTGAAAAAACACGTGACAGAAGATCACACCTTCTGCATGTACTAATAGTGTTCAAAGCTGGGTTCATATTGGGTACGTTAATTTCTTTTGCACAGAACATTTGCTGTAAGAAATCCTTCAAGCGATTGTCTTCCCTTTGAACCAATGAGAGAGTATAATAAACACCTGTTTATGTTGTCAAACAACACTGACATATAAGGGACTGGCTGTGGTAACGATCATTGCTCAGCCATTGCCTTATTTTACGATATTAGGCAAAAAAATTTGAATGGCAACACCACCTACCGCTGGTGCGTTATATCTTTGTTCATGCTTAACAGTTGGTCTCTTTTTTGCAACTCTAAACTCATCTGCATCCTGCAGCACATATTTCAAAAGCAGTTTTAAATTCTTGCACATACATGTACATGTATTTGTTCGGTCTATACCGCAATTTGTGAAGCGCAAAAATATTTCTGCTTGCATTCCTTCAATGATGCTGTAGTCAAGCTCTGCTTGCACTTGCTGATCACCCATAAAATAAATTTGAAGAACTTGTGGTCACACATCTGGTAATGGAAATAAAGAATCAATTAAATGGTAAAATTGGCCTTGAACCATTAACGTCTGCATAAACCAGCATTGCAAGTACTGGTCTTCTATTGAGCAATGTAACCATTCTTAACTATCTGGTATTAAATTAACCTGCAAACATTTTAATTGTTGCATAAATGGAATATTATAATTTGTTACGAGCAACATATTACACAGAATATTGTTACTGCCATCACAAGGTTTTTTAATAATTTTAGATAAAATGTAGAACAAATTCTTCATGTTAATTATTTCGCTGTGATATTAGCACTGTTGTAAAGACAGAAATAATTGCAGGTTATTTATAGATCCTTTAATGTTTTGCCTAGGAGAATATTCACATTTATCGCTTGTTAACCTGTAAACAGGACTTACTGTTATCGTAAAATGTTATGCATCTTATGTATGAAGTGTTTTATAGGTTTTTTTAATAGTTCCTGTTTTGTTGTATAATTTTAGTTGAATTTGAAGTGTTAATTTTTTTTATTGTTGTGCAATGAGCATTTTTATATAATGTGTTGTCAGCCATGTTAATGATTGAATGATTGAAGTTAAATTATGCTTGCTGATATATGAAAAATATTGCCAAAATATATGCTATGATGGTTAGTGTTTTGTTTTCTTCAGAGACCCATAGCTTATAAGCTTGAATAAATCATTTAGTTTATTGAAAGAGCTTGCCTATTGCTTGAGAGTTTTCAAAATTGTATCAGCACATTAGTGCAACAAACCAAAGACTATCAATATGCATGTAGATAAAAGTATTATCATAACAGAGAATTGAGCTCCCCCATGCTGGGTTGAGTACATTGTATTTGTCACTATTTGAAGACACATTGAGATCAGTGCACTACACTGGTTTCAGCAGAGTATACAATGTAAATGATTGGTTTCAGCTCTCTCCTGTTGGTTTCAATACGCTGTATTTCGGGTACCCTCGAGCGTAGCGCACTTTGTTGTTTTTTGCAGAGTACAACGGAGTTGGTTTCAGTATCAGCCTGTTGAGTTTAGCAGTTTGTATTTTAGGTAAAGTTGGGTTCAGTGCATTCTGTTGGTTTAACAGAGTAGAAAGAGTTGATTTTAACTCCGGGCTGTTGGGTTCAGCAGGTTGTATCGCATGGTTCAGTGCACCCTGTTAGCTACAACAGTGCATAAACTAAACTACTTAGCTCAAGCTGGGAGAGTTGTCCTTCTTTCACACTCATTTTAAGAGTATATTGTAGCAAGTTTTGAATTTTTAATTAGTTAAGGATACTGTGATAGATTTGCTAAGCTCAGCTTTCCTAATAGCCGTATGCATCGGGCTATCCTGGGAATAGCCTAGCAATGTGCAAGCCAGCTTTCATGGAAAGCCAACTGACTATCCCACAGCTCCGTATATATGCAGCCATAAGCCAGTGTTTAAGAAGGGGGAGGAGAAAGTGCAGCAAGAAAAGAGTTCCTAGTGAGGGAAAATGAAGAGCACAGAGCAAGGAACTACGAACTACAAGTTACACAGCCAAGAACTACAAGACCGAGAATCATGTTCCTAATTATCATAAAAAAACAGCGTGGTAACATTAATTTACCTCTTTGCAGCTTTGTGGTAAATATATCTTGACATTCTTACATTTACAAGCGTAACTGTTTGGGTATGTTATTTGTAAACTCATTTCAGCATTATGCTTGATTGCATTGAATTGTACTTAAATATTCTTTATTTTCATGCTTGTAAAACTTGAGTAATAAGGAGCCATACTTATTCACCTGTTGCCTTCCTTACAACAATTACAGTTGTGCAAGCTGTATATCATTGATGAGAGCGATTACTCATTCAGTAAAGACAACTTCCGCAGAAACTTTTTGCAAGTGGCTAGTCAGTACTGACTTCCACAACAATACAAACAATGCACCTACTACATTGGAAGAGCAAGCATTAAAAGACAAAATTTCATTTACAACATTTGCTAGTTGATTAATTTCCCGATTGGCGCAGAACCAAGAGAATAGCTCACCAAGCCCCCTTCAAATACCCAATAGTTGATACAAAAGTTGTATTAGTATTATTTAAAGCTCGTACAAACTCAGTTGATAATATTTCGTTTTAAAAAAGTAAAAACAACAAAAATATTGTGATGTGACTGATACCCTTGTTTTCTTGTGCTTAATTTGTATAAACAGGCAGCTTTTGGCTATCGTTTCTTCTCAGCTTTGATAAGCGCAAGATAATTTGATAGAAAATGATTCAATTGAGTCGCGATAATGACCGCATAGAAGTGTACTTTCTAGGACGCGTAAAAGCAAATGCAAAACACCCGATTGGAACACCGGCTTTGCACACTCGCGCTAATGAATATTATCAAATGAAAGACGAAACATGATACAAATTTATTTAGAGCATTGTTTTATTTTGAGTGCTCTACTATAGCGTACTGACCGCTGGCTACGGTCGATAAAGCACCTTGCGATAGTAAAATTTTGATATCAGTTAAACAATTACCCTAACTAAAATATTAGCTTTCAGTATATCTTGCGGCTAGCGTATTTACAAATACTTGACAAAATATTATCTGCAAGGATAACCTTTTTTTAACAATGCCGAAAACAAACGGCGATGAGATTCAAATTATTCCACCAGCTTCACGATGGCAGCATTATCACGCTGAGTCAGAAGAAGAACGAGAGCGTCGTTATGCTAAATTATTTAAAGAACTAGATGTTAATAACGATGGGATTATTTGCATGGCTGATCTTACTGAAGCTTTGCGCTCAATGGGATTACGACATCCTCAGGCAGCCAAAGTAAGCCATCCCCTCCAATATTTCAGGTCAATAAATACTCTCCGCTTGTTTGCAAATGCATTCCATGATGGTTATGCGTATTTTATATATACTCTCTGCAAATGTAAATGATTTAGTTCTAGATCGTGTCATTATATCTTTTTAGTATGCTTTCAGATTACAAAAGGATACTATTACCGGTTATAATCTACTACTGCTCTTTGTTGGATTTCGAATATACGATCATACCTGCCAACTCTCACGCATTGGGCGTGAGACTCACGCAATCACCCCAAAGAAAAAATGAAAATGCGTGAGATTTTTGTCCCAATTTCCACAATTTTTTATATACTATCATTGATACATCAATTGCCCCAAAACCAAATCTCACGCATTGCCCCACTCTTGGGTTGGCAGGTCTGTGTACGATGCAGCTTTACCTGGTCTTCTTAGCTTGCATAATGTGTTTTCGATATGTTCACGTTTGAACAGATATTTTATTTGAAGATAGTTTAACGTAGTAAAATCCTTTAAAATCACATTTTAAAGGAAATATTTTAGACTTGGTCTTAACATCGGACTCAGAATTTATTGAAAAAGTTGAGGTTGTGGAACCTGGTCTGAGTGATCATTTTTTAGTAGAAGTTGAGCTCAACATATCAAAAACTGACAAGGTAGCTAGCAAAGATTTTTATTTTGTATATGAAAAAGCAGATACCATGGCAATCAGGAAATTTTTACTTCAAGCTTTGGAAGACATCAAGGACGCGATAAAAACAGGACACAATATTGACCAATTGTGGAATATTTTTGAGAAAGCCGTTAAATCTGCTGTCAGTGATTTTGTTCCTAAAAAGACAATAAAACAACGAAATAACAGGGAACCAGTATGGTTCAACTCTCAGGCACGTAAGGCTGTGTGCAAACAACGAAAACTATACAATAAGTTTAAAAAAACACACTCTCCTGACTTGATGGCCGAATACAAAATTATGAGACGCGAAAATAAAAAGATGTTTCGCAAAATTGAGCAGGATTATTATAATCGAGTTTTGTACGAACCACTCCGGGCTGGCATAAGCAAACCTTTTTTCTCTTTTATGAGGCGCACTCAGGGTCGCAAGAACAGCCCCTCCGCCCTACTAGCTAATATGCAATCAGAGTCGGAGATGGTTAATAATTTTAACATGTTTTTTCAAAGTGTTTTCACAAAGGCAGATGAATTTTTTCCTGAATACGATTTACCGGATACCAGCACCAGTCCAATAATAGTCACTTGTGAGGGCGTGGAGAAAATGATCGTAGGTCTTGTAAAGGGCAAAGCCCCTGGGCCCGACGGCTTAAGAAAAGAGGACTTCATGGTTGACGTCAGCACAGTGTCAGCAATGCTCACACTGGTTTACCAATACTCTTTAAATACCGGAAGTTTACCCTCTGCATGGAAATTAGCCAATGTCACACCAGTTTATAAAAAAGGCGATAAGACTCTCGCCGGAAATTATCGCCCTGTCTCACTAACATCAATAGCGTGCAAGATGCTTGAACACATCATTTTGAGCTATATCAATAAGAGCCTAAATCTTTCCTCGCATCAGCACGGCTTTAGGCATGGACTGTCGTGTACCACTCAACTGGTCACTGTTGTCCATGATCTTATGGATGCAAATAATGAAAATCAGCAAATACACGCTGCAGTTCTTGACTTTTCGAAGGCCTTTGATAAGGTATCACATTCTCTGCTTATAGTTAAACTTTTAGGTGCTGGGGTCCATCATTCGATTGTTTATTGGATTCAAAATTTTTTAAGCAACCGATTTCAAAAAGTTATTATAAACGGTCATGCATCAGCACCCTTAAAAGTCCACTCTGGAGTGCCGCAGGGCTCCGTTTTGGGGCCCACACTCTTTTTAATATATATTGACAAGGTCGGATCAGTTTTAAAACACTCCACCATCAGACTGTTTGCTGATGACGCTCTTCTGTACAGTCGAATTGATAATCACCATGATTGCATAAATTTTCAGTCTGACCTCACTGCCTTGGAAAATTGGGCCTCTGAGTCCAAAATGATTTTTAATGTAACAAAGTGTCAAATTGTAAATTTTAATTTCACGTCAGACTCTGGCGTCCCAGCTGAGTACAACCTTTATAATACCAATCTGGAAGTTGTGGATAGCTTTAAATATTTGGGCGTGATTATTACAAATACATTGAGCTGGGACCACCATATAACATCGATTTGTACCAAAGCATTACAAACCTTGGGAATGATAAAACGGGTTCTTTTTAATGCTCCTAATAAAGTAAAGAAAATCGCATATTTGACTTTATGTAGACCCGCCTTGGAGTACGCTTGTGAGGTCTGGGACCCTTTTTTAGTCAAACACATATCTCAAATTGAATTTATACAAAGAAGAGCCGTGAGATTTATATGTAATTTGAAAGGAGTTGCTAGCGTAACGGAAGCTCGAGAGAATATCCAGTTGGAAGTTTTAGAGATCAGAAGAAAACGAGCAAGACTCAACCTTTTAATAAACATTTTATCTAATAGCACACACTCAGCGCTAATTGAAAGTTTTAATTTTTTAATGTCCCAACCACACCAGTATGACACCAGATCATCTCGGTCTAACGCTCCAAAGGCAATCGCCTGCAACACAAACACATATTTTAACAGCTTCATTCCACGAACTTCTCGGGATATTAGATTGGGAGATCATTAGAACAGGAAAGTTTTATTAATTGATGTTTTAAATTCACTTGTTCAAATAGATAAATTTTTATTCTTATACAATCTATGCAAACGGTCTCCACTTCCTCCTTTTGAGGTCTCGAGACTCTTTTTAATCAGAATCAGAAAAACGTATAAATATCCGAAACGCAATAAATCAGATCTAGGCTTTAACTTGTTTTTCTTCACAAAATCTCTGCTCGTCGTTGGCAATGATTTATAAAACTGCTACCAATTTGGTAATGTACAAATTAATTAGCATGTGCAATAATTCTGTTATGTGGAGTACCTGACAGGTTTTTCATGTCCAACCTACACACCCAAAGAGTTATTGGCTTGAATAGCTTGTATAAGATTTGTTAGTGGATTTCTATGCCTGGCTCTTCTTTTTTATTTAAACTCGTAAAACATTTCTGCCATGATGGTTTTTGTGAGTCAGATAGTTATTAACAGCTTATAGCTCTTTAACTGCGCACTTTTTTATTTTTGATCACTTATTACTGACAGCTCATAACTCCATAACTGTGTACCTTACATCTCTACTTGAACTGCACAAAACACTTTTCTCATGATATGAAGTTTGAAAGTTAGAATGGTAACTGTTGTTATATGTTAAAGAACATTAAATTTTCTGTGCAAGGACTTTTATAACCCAGGCAACGCCGGGCATTCACCTAGTATATATTCCGTATATATACCGTGTATATATATATATAAAAATACAGTGGCCATTCGATTTTAATAAATTCCAGTGTTGGCATCAAAAAACAAAAAATTTGTGTAGACGGGTATAAAAACCCATAGTAAATATCTAATGCAAACACTAGATATGTAACTAGTGTTTGCATTAGATAACCCCATTGTGATTAGATAGCAGCTATCTGATAGCCCTATTGGCTAATTAAATATTAATATACATACAGTATCTCATTAGCCACTGGTAACTGCATTGACTTGGATTTAACAAAGAAGTTTAAGCATTTCCACTTTTTAGCTTTCTTTCGATTATGTTTAACTAATCCACAAAAATCAACAATTATATTTTAAGATTTTGATTGTAATCTTCCAGCTTGTTTATAAATAAAAATTCACAAAGCAAAAGCATTTTTGCTATAGAAACTCTTCTCTAAGGTCAAAGGTCATATCGCCAATTAACAGAATGCGAAAGAAGAAAAACTGATTAGCTAATGGATAGTCCCCAGACAGTCAATCAAACAAAAGACAGAAATTGAGATTTACATATATAAAAGTGTGTATATACATGTATATACACACTAGCGAAATGCCCGGCGTTGCACGGGTATTAAAACAGCTCATAAACAGTGGCAGGCAATGTAGTTGCCAATGGCTAATTTGAGTAAGCTAGTCTAAGTATTGTTAAACTTACTAATAAGAGCCGTGAGCGTAAGCTTTAGCGATGTTGTACGATATTGTCGCTATGCAAATTTTAACCCGCATAGTGACTCATAACTATGGCGCTTTACAGTGCCTCGCGTTGCGTGTTCACAACTCGAGTTGCCGCGTTGTACAACTCGGCCTGGGTTTTTGATGAACTCGAGTTGTGTTACGCAAAACTAACACAGGTTTGTAAAAAAAAGCAAAGTGAGTAATTGGGGTGTTTCATTTACAGAACATTTACAGAAATTTAATACTAATAATTTAAATATATATACACATTTAAATTATATAATTATATTGGCGATATTTGCACATATTTATTTCTATAAATATAACGAGACAAAAACAATTGTAGAATGTAAAAAGCAAACTAAAAAACAACCTATGTGGGAGCCGGGCCACTTCTTTTTCAAATGAAAAAAGAGTTATCTTTCTAGAACCTGACAAGAAACTGAATGAACACCGAAAATGAACATAGAAATTATTTCAACGGCGTTTTATGATGCACCAAAATAAATTCCATGTATAGAAAATATAGCTAGAGAAAATGAAATGATGAGATGTTCTCAAGCCGAGTTGTTGAACTCGAGTTGCTGTTAAAAGAACTCGGCCTGGATTTTTGATGAACTCGAGTTGTGTAACTCGAGTTGTACAACTTGAGTTATATTTACAAACTCGAGTTGGTAAATATAACTCGAGTTGTACAACTTGAGTTGCAAACTCGGGACACTCTAATTCGCCATTAGCTCTAGTTTTACAGTACATACATAGTTTAATTTCTATTAGCTAACGGGTGCCTATTGATGTACCATTGTTAATATAACCAGATCTACGGTTATGCTACCGTAATACCAACATATTGCACCTTACTTTTGAAAAGTCGCATTGCGTGTTCACAACTCGAGTTGTGCAACTCGAGTTGTACAACTCGAGTTGTGAACACGCAACGCGAGGCACTGTAAGGCGCCATACATAACCCCAATCAAACTATTGCATCACGTGTAGCATAACGGGTTAGCTTCAAATCTTGGGAGATACCGACTTTCATTGCTAGATGTTAAGCAGTAGAGCTGGACAGGCGAATGACCAACTGAAATTTACATATGTATATAGATTGTATACATGTACCATTCCGAGTATATACATGTATATCTTGAAAAATGGTAAAACAATTTGCAGCTATGCCGTTGTTTTAATGACTGCTGTTCCAATATCTTTTAGAAAATTCTCAGTCGCTCTGACTCTAATAAAGATGGTAAGTTAGACATGCTTGAGCTCGTCGACTACCTGACAAAACACGAGAAAAATCTTCACCTATATTTCAGCCTCCTCGACTCAAAGAAGGATGGTAACTACCTTGACCTCTTCTATCAAATGTCAAATATCAAATAATAGCAACAATCAATAATAATAATCAAGCATAGGTTGGGAGTAGGAGCTTTTTGGTAGATTGTTCATTGCGACTTGTTTTCACAGGGCTAATTGACCTCGAAGAGATCATTGCCTCATTTGGAGATCTCGGAGTAGATCTCGACCGAGAGGAAGCTGAAGTTCTTCTCAAACGGTGAGACTTGCTTCATCCAAAGGACAGTAGATGTTCCTACTACATAAATAATCTTAAGAATGTTTAAATGTTGTAGGAATTTTATGTTATACGAACAGTAAAAGACTTGTAAATTGCCTAATCCTTTCCAACATCTTCCTAAACTCACCCTTTTGGTCCTTTATAAAGGTAAAAACTAAACGTAATTCTTTAATTTAATGACTGTGTAATAACTGGTATTATTGGTTTGTATTAACGACTACTCTCTTTTTTCATTTCACCTTCATTTGGCTTAAGGCTCACGATCAGTAATTTTACATTAAAGCAGCGCTCACCTTCAATGTCAATTTAAATAAACTTTTTTGCATTTTTTTCTTTTAGACAGTAAAGGTTGAAGGTTACCGCTGGAAAGAAATAAATATGTCTAAAATAAAGTAAAACAGATATATTAACTATCATAAGATTGGTATTTGTCTGTTTATCCATTTTTCTGAAACCAGGGTAAGAGGTTAGAATGAAATACGGATTTTGAAAACACTCGAATTTCGCACCAATCGACACCTTTAGGTACTTCTGAACAATTGTGCAGCGACTTATTCTCTCAGCTTTATCAGCATACTTGATGACCTCCCAAGGCACGACCTGACGACCTCCCACGGCACGCTAGACTGGTAGGGTAGAGTATACGCTCCTATAACATAGATAATTTATGTAAAGTTTTTGCTTTGAACTACGTAAAAAATTCCATATAATGTGAAGCGTCAAATCAGTGGAAGTTCTCATATTCGATTTGAATAACAAGAATCTTGTAGTTAGTCTCAAAATATCAGCCTCTCCATAAAGTTAGCCTCTCTTGTTACACCTGGAAGCGAAAATGATGTAAAGGATTATCTCTTTTATCCTATATATTGTATGCAAGTACCATGACAGTCTGGTTTGCTGTGATAGATCGTCAGATCTCTCACATCTTTGTCAGTCGGTCCATAAACCACAGAAAAAGTAGCTACGCAGTTACCCATTCAGAAATACGCAAAGGTGATCAATTGGTTCAGGTGTTAAAGCATCGGTCCACCAATCTTAATGTCACGAGTTGGAGTATCGTCAAAAGCTATATTTTATTCTAACCTTCAACTTTGGAGACAAATAGATGACAGACTGATAGACATCACGGCTATTATAATAAAGGTATACTTGTGTTTTACTTTGTTGTAGATGTATAAAATATTCTGTTGTATTTTCCATTTGCAGGTTAGACCTTGCTGTCTTGGAAAAAATAAACAAATCGTGTAAATTGACATCGAAGGTGTGTGCTCTCCTTAACTTCTTGTACAATTACAGAGAGCGTCGACCATAAACCAAGTCAAAGTGATAAGAAACAGGAGAAAAGTTGTCGATACAAACCAATATTACTACAGTTACTGTACAGCCATTATATTAAAAAGCTACATTTAGTTTTTTCCTTTACGAAGGGCCAGAGGGGTGAGTTTGGGAAGATTATGGAACGGATTAGGCAATTTACATGTATTTACTGTTCATATGAAGTAAAATTCCCATAAACGTTCCCATAACAGACTATTCACATTGTAGGAGCATCTACATGTACTGTATACATAATATATGTGGTTTTCTCTCCCAAATGTGACAGAGAAGAAAATTATGTTTCAAGGCCAACTTCTGGGACTCTCATGATTCAAGTCGAGTTGAGAACTCACTCCGATTTGGTGCTCATTATATTATATATAATATATATTATATATCATATAATATATATATATATTATATTATCTATCATATACATTATATAGAGTTTCTTACTTAATACGAAGCAGAAACTTCACATTTGAATCATTTACATCTGATCATGTGACCCAATACTTCGCGAAAATTTTCTGCAGCATTTTTCAATTATCACAGGTGACCAACAGGCTTGTCATGTTTTAAGCTTTTAAAGCTTTTGTCAAGCTTTTAAAAGCTCAAAAACGAAAAGCCGCGTAGATTGGAATCTCTTTATTTATCTGGCGTATTCATTACAGTTTGGTTATTGTCGTCACGTGATGTTCTCACGTAAATTGAAAGGCCAATAAAGAGCTCAATCTAAAACATATCGTAGCACTAGTTTATGACAAACACTTCGGGTTTTACCGAAGACCTCGTATCAAATATAGATGCTCGCTACTTTACAGTTTTGTTTTGGTTTGGTCTAATCGTCTAGTTGTAACCTAATCATGTGACCCAATACTTCGCAAAAAATTTCTGCAGCATTTTTCAATTATCACAGTTGACCAACAGGCTCGCCATGTTAATCAGACAATGAAATGTACTCCGAGCTAAGGTTAAAAAATTAAACGAATTTTCGCGGTAGGTTATAAGATATCAGTACTGAAAATGACAGCATTACAATGACGATTAAATAGATGCGTAAGAACAACAGACATGGTTTTATTGAATGCATGAAGTATATTTGTGAAAATATTTCAATGAATGAGGTTGCGTGAAAGTGTAAGCAGAAGCCATCTTGTACAACTATGTCCCATTTGAACCGTTTTGGAAAGAGATCCTAATCTTTGGCGGTTTTGTGAGGGCTGCGATTAACTCTTCGTTTTTGAGCTTTTAAGAGCTTGTAATCACATTTCCACATAGTTGGCACCTACAACACAGCAGAGTAAGACATGGTGAATCTTTTGATATCAAATAACTGTAATGTGAATTTTGTTGCAAGCCAACCTTTAAGTATAATAAGAGTGTTTACAGTACATCTTAAATATAGTAGGGGTGTCCACTGTACATCTTAAGTATAATAGGGGTGTTTACTGTACATTTTAAGTATAATAGGAGTGTGTACAGTACATCTTAAGTATAATAGGAGTGTCTACTGTACATCTTAAGTGTAATAGGGGTGTCTACTGTGTTGTGGAAAAGTATGATCTCAGCACGATCTTGCTTTTCCATACCTCATCTTTCCAGGAAGCTTCTCATTGGCTCTTTTCATTTGAGAATTACCTTAGTCAAAACTATACATTTGCTCTACACTTGCTATTGCTTTATCTTTTCAGCCAGTATTTGAAAGTCATCTGTTGCCAGAAATTTTTCCTTTATTTACATAAAAATACTAGTACTCAGGAACAAGCAGGTTTGTTATTCGATAATTAATTTCGTTAATTAAATTTAACTTGATGACTAGAATCAAACGAAAGGATATGAATAGGATATGATATGGATAGGTCATTTAGCCAATTGGAAAACACTTCAGCCTGTGTACATGTATTCAAAACGTAGTGTTTCCAATCAGTCAGTTGTGACATGGTGTATGTCCTTGCCCTGGCTATTTGGCAGGTTTGAAATTCCGTGTTTCGCCGCATTTTACACAAAAAATAATTATTTGCATCTTTAAAATAGGAGATGGTCCAACTTGAGGAAAGGATTTTATTTACCATCTTTGTGCTCGTGGTCTCTAATGGGTACATGGTTGTCACCTGGCAATAACGTGCCCACTATAAATAAACTAGTTCTTAGTGATGAAAATGGATTGCATCTTGATTGAAAATCGTGATTGCATCGTGATTGAAACTTGGATTGCATCATCCCAAGTTAGTTTGTACCACTGATTGAATAGCAGATCTGTTTTGCAGCTGGAAATGGAAGTGGGCAGCGTTTGACACAACACTGAGCTACCAGGTTTTCTTTTTTGTTTCAATCTCGCAATGTGCTCTGCAATAACATCTGATTGCCTCATTTATCAGTCTGAGAGATGGTTATTTATTTGACATCAACTGATGCACATTGGTTATCCTTCCCTTGGGTCGTCTCTTACATCTTCCTTTAGATCTTCTGTTAGGTCTCCCCTTGGATCTTCCTCTAGTGTCCTTTTGGGTCTTCCCTCTGGTCGTCCCTTACGTCTTCCTTTTCGTCTTCCCTCACGTCTTCCTTGGGTCTTACTTTAGGCCTTCCCTCGGATCTTCCCCTAGTCTTCCTTCAGGTTTTCCTTTACGTCTTCTCTTGGGTCTTCCCTTGGGTCGTCCCTTACGTCTTCCTTTTCGTCTTCTCTTGGGTCTTCCCTTAGAGGTCTTCCCTCACGTCTTCTCTTGGGTCTTCCCTTAGAGGTCATCCCTTATGTCTTCTTTGGGATGTTCTTTAGAGGTCTTCCTTTAATTTAAGTCTTCCTTTACATATACATATTGTTTCTGGTTGGTTTCAAATTATTAGTAGATAAGTATAGATGAGAAATAGCATATGTATTGTAAATGTCTCGACAGCCCTAAAAACCCTTGTTGTCATTGGTACCTCTTTGTATCTCAGAAGTCCATGCATTTATGCCTTATCATATGCGTGTGAATGTCTGGTATATACTCAACAACAATACATATCTACATACAGTAAGTCGTCAACTTACGACCTGTGCGACATCCTCCACTCGATATTGCGACATACTCCACTCGTCTTTACCACCATGTCCGTTGGAAGGTCAGACAGCTCAGTGTTAGGTGTAGCGTAAGCCGTTCTTTGTTATTTTCCTAAAGCTTTTTTGTTTTTTGTTAGAACAAATTATATCTGCCACACGATATCAACAATAATTTATCTCAAAATTAAACTTTAGCGATTTCTGTACTGATTATATACGTTATTAAAAGAAATATTCCTTGCTCGCAATAGCGAGTTCAGCGTAATTCGTTATGATAAAAATGGATTCGCAAATAGATAATCGATGGAGTCTTAGTTAAAAGTTTGAAGTTAAAGGTTGACTTGCAACAAAATTCACATTACAGTTATCTGGTATCAAAAGATTCACCATGTCTTACTCTGTTGTGTTGTAGGTGCCAAATATGTGGAAATGTGATTACAAGCTCTTAAAAGCTCAAAAACGAACAGTTAATCGCAGCCACACGAGACCGCCAAAGATTAGGATCTCTTTCCAAAACGGTTCAAATGGGACATAGTTGTACAAGATGGCTTCTGCTTACACTTTCACGCAACCTCATTCATTGAAATATTTTCACAAATATACTTCATGCATTCAATAAAACCATGTCTGTTGTTCTTACGCATCTATTTAATCGGCATCGGAATGCTGCCACTTTGAGCACTGATATCTCAAAACCTACCATAAAAATCTGTTTAATTTTTTAATCTTAACTTGAACGATCGCATATCATCTTCTGATGAACATGGTGAGTCTGTTGGTCACCTGTGATGGTCGAAAAATGTTGTAGAATTTGTTCGCGCCATATGCCGGGAATTGTAAGTCACATGATCAGATAATGTTAGTTTCAGTTCAAGTTTGATCTATCGCAAATGGCAGACGCGCTTTCTCGTATTATAATTGTTAATGTTGTCATTCGAGAAAAATATGTATTTTTTCGCAATATGAAGCGATAATTATCACCATTAAAATCATATATATATATATATATATATAATAATATCCGTTCTATCACTCTCTAGCTATAACCATTACTATTAGCTAGCTTGGCCCGTAAGAGCTGACTAGTGGCGGTGCTTACTTGCTGGGAGGTTTGATTCTGTTGATGATCTTCTTCAGATAGAGCGTTAGGTTCGAAACGCCAGGGTCTGAACTCTTCAGAATTTGACATTTTTTATGATCGCAAGTCGTACACGTACTTCGAATTGTCTGACGGAATGACCAAACTGAAACTGTAAAGTAGCAAGCATCTATATTTGATACGGGGTCTTAGGTAAAACCCGAAGTGTTTGTCATAAACTATTGCTACGATAAGTTTTATATTGAGCTTTTTATTGGCCTTTCAATTCACGTGAGAACATCACGTGACAAGAGGATAACCAAATTTCATGGCTACGTCATCGAAATAAAGAGATTCCAATCTACAGCGGCTTTTCGTTTTTGAGCTTTTAAGAGCTTGTAATCACATTTCCACATTTTTGGCACCTACAACACAACAAAGTAAGACATGGTGAATCTTTTGATAACAAATAACTGTAATGTGAATTTTGTTGCAAGTCAACCTTTAACTAAAAGACATACTTAAAGCTTACTAAGTATGTCTTTAGTAAGCTTAATTCATTTAAGTTAGATCAGAATTGACAGAATACACAGAATCGACTTACGTCTAAATCGTCTTACGGCCGAAACAAAATGCGGTCGTAAGTCGACGACTTACTGTATACAGATCCCAAAGTTTGTCGTTGTTCAATGTCTGTCCAGCTATAGTGTCTGCTCAGCTATAGTGTCTGTCCAGCTATAGTGTCTGTCCAGCTATAGTGTCTGTCCAGCTATAGTGTCTGTCCAGTTATAGTGTCTGTCCAGCTATAGTGTCTGTCCAGCTATAGTGTCTGTCCAGCTATAGTGTCTGTCCAGCTATAGTGTCTGTCCAGCTATAGTGTCTGTCCAGCTATAGTGTCTGTCCAGCTATAGTGTCTGCTCAGCTATAGTGTCTGTCCAGCTATAGTGTCTGCTCAGCTATAGTGTCTGCTCAGCTATAGTGTCTGTCCAGCTATAGTGTCTGTCCAGCTATAGTGTCTGCTCAGCTATAGTGTCTGTCCAGCTATAGTGTCTGTCCAGCTATAGTGTCTGTCCAGCTATAGTGTCTGTCCAGCTATAGTGTCTGTCCAGCTATAGTGTCTGCTCAGCTATAGTGTCTGCTCAGCTATAGTGTTTGTCCAGCTATAGTGTCTGTCCAGCTATAGTGTCTGTCCAGCTATAGTGTCTGTCCAGCTATAGTGTCTGTCCAGCTATAGTGTCTGTCCAGCTATAGTGTCTGTCCAGCTATAGTGTCTGTCCAGCTATAGTGTCTGTCCAGCTATAGTGTCAGTCCAGCTATAGTGTCTGTCCAGCTATAGTGTCTGTCCAGCTATAGTGTCTGTCCAGCTATAGTGTCTGTCCAGCTATAGTGTCTGTCCAGCTATAGTATCTGTCCAGCTATAGTGTCTGTCCAGCTATAGTGTCTGTCCAGCTATAGTGTCTGTCCAGCTATAGTGTCTGTCCAGCTATAGTGTCTGTCCAGCTATAGTGTCTGTCCAGCTATAGTGTCTGTCCAGCTATAGTGTATAGCGATTAAAATCTAGGAATGAAGAACCCTTCGTACTGGTTTAGAACTCATGAAGATCGCAACTGCAAGTTTGTAACCGAGCACCTAACCACATAGCTAAGCCATTCTTATCACTCCCCTCGCTCTTTCCATACACGAACTCTATATTCTTATCACTCCCCTCTCTCTTTCCATACACGGACTCTGTATTCTTTCCATGAATGCACACACTAAATGTGCACTTTTTATTATTAATTAACTTTTTGCATTTGTTATTTTTTTGAAATTTTTCAAAAGCAACCTATTTGCTACTTTTACTTATTTTTTAATTTGTAATTTTCAAATGTGCTATTTCAATTTCAAATGTGTCATTACACTTATATTTCCGATTTTTCCAAAGGTTCCATTTCTACATCTGTAAATGCCAAATAATTTTCACGCGGACAATTGTATTATCTCTTGAGTAAGAATAGCCTCTACATTCTCCCTCCGTTCGGCCACACAAAGGCAGGACCATATCTCATTTTTACATATGTACCAGTATTGAGAAGTACCAGTATCGTCGTATTCATTTGTTTTTTGATTTATTTTGCTTTTTTGATTCATTCATAAGTTTTGATGGATGATTCTGCTGGAACAGTAACCTTGTTTATTAACACACTTCTATGCAAGAATTGTTTTATTATTTCAACATATTCAAGATTTTAATTTTGTTTTCTCAGTTCGTGATAACTGTATCATTACCAAATCATCTTTTATTGTAATCGTAGCAAAACAGACTTAATTTAATTATTACTTGCTAATTATTTCACATTTGCATCTGAACCCTTTTATAGTTGTTTTATTATCTTTTAATTTATTTGACCAGCACAAAAAACTTTTCTCAGGATATGTAGTTTGAAAGTTAGAATGGCAAATGTTGTTATATGTTAAATACTAATCAATTTTCTGTTCAAAGACTTTTTTATTACCCGGGCAACGCCTGGTAGTACAGCTAGTATTTCTATATATATGAAGAGTGGTGAATGTGCACAAATTGGCTGTGATCAATGATATACAGCCCCCCATCTGGGGGGCTGTATATCATTGCTGTGATGGACCACAGATTAAATCAAGTTTGTTGGTACTACAGAGTTGACTGTCACTATTTACCATAGTTGTGAAGGCTCTGACACTCTGACACTGTAGATATGACACTGACTATGACACTAAAAGCCGCTGACAGTTGCGGCATCAAAGCGAAAGCTGCATAAAATGTTGGATTGTTGCAGGATGGATGCTGACAAGACGAACCTCATTTCATGGGATGAATTCCGGAATTTTCTTCTTCTGCGACCTGTAACTGATATGAATGATATTCTGTTGTCGTGGCGACACTTTTCTGTAAGTTTTCTATATACTTGTTTATGTCAAACTTTACTACATGTCTAGCCTTAGCGTCGCTTTTTATTAAAAAGTTGATGTTTGTTTCCGCCAATCTTATGGCCGATATTGGATAAGGGAAAATATGTAGGTGTTGGTGGTCAAGATAGTACTTATAGATACAGTAGTTGCAGCACCTTGTGTGGTGATCTTGGGATCACCCCAGCATAGGATGTACACTCTCCATGCTTTCTTCATCAGTTTATCATGAAATTATTCATCTGGTTGTTGTTTGTCAGCTGACCAGACAGACGAGATGAAAAACAATAATAACATAAACGATAATAACACAAATTATATTAATAGAAATGATAATAACAGAAACGATAAGAAAAGAAACGCGAAGAAGGGAATTAATGTGTGTTCTATTTGCAGTCAGTGATCGGAATTAGGACTTTTGCCAAACCTTTCAAATCACCATATTAAAATAATAGTCTTGACATAGCAATTACTGATCAGATGCATTAGATATAAGTCTGCCATGTAAGTCCGATTTTTACAATGAGTGTTGCTCACCCTCACCGTATCTATGTAATAGTGTCTTGGTACAAGCCGATCCTGCCAGCTTTCTAAGTGATAATCGACATCATTCATTGAATTTGACATACTACATAAAATGTTATCATTAGTGTGAAAATCCTTAATCCTTTTACGTGACCTTTCAATAGTGCATATACATGTATGTGGTACCGCAATAGTATGTTTATGAGTCACTACTCATACCATACATGTCATAAGAAACACATGGTGATGAAATGTGTATTGGGATAGCTATAGTTCCACAGTGCTCCTTTTCGATGCTATTGGGTTTTTGCCCCCCCTCCTACTCTAGCTCATAGCAAAAGCGAACTAGCCGTTGTTGGATTTATAAGGAAGGCTCAGGTGTGGACAGGCTGACAATCCATCCTTTGATTGTATGTTGTCAAACGTATATAGGTGAAAATTTATTGTTGCGGTTGGTCGTGAGGAATTTTTAAATATTCCCTTAGGATCTGAATATGGCTAATTTGAACGGAAGTTATTCTGAACAAATGAAGTGTCTCTAAGTGTACCTTCAAAACCAAGGGATGTTCTGCCCTGTCTTATTAGCTATAGACTGATGACCTATCCCTTGCTCGTGAAGGTGCACCATCACTGCCCTCACGCGTTCGCTTCAACGTGTTTAGCCGCTGTTGCTGTAAAAATTTCATGTGAAAGCACCATAAACGTGCCCAATTATTTTTGCTCAAGTTTTTCTGATCATGCCATAATTCTATCACTGGTTATGTTATGTCTTCTCCTGTGTTTAATATAGAGAATATTAGCTTAACTAGATCACTTGATGTCATTATGTTGGAGTATAAGTGACTAATAACTTTCAATAACGAGATTCAGTCAGCTTCACATGCCCCTAGAGACTGCTGTCATGGTTTCTGTGTTTAATAAATGCCTTCAATGATTGAGGGATCTTCTGATGAATCATTTGGTATGTCTATGGTATAGTCTGGGTATGTCTATGGTATAGTCTGGGTATGTCTATGGTATAGTCTGGGTATGTCTATGGTATAGTCTGGGTAGCAAAGATTGGCTGTAAAAGAGCAAAACCCATTTAGGACAGAACATTATGTGGGTATTAATACTTACACTCGCAACTGTATATGTAAGTACCATGGTAATAAATTAATAAACACTAGAAAGAGGTTTTGACTTCGAATTCGCCTTAGCACCAGGTGATTCACCTTAGCAGCAAGTGATTTACCTTAGCACCAGGTGATTTATTTTAGCAGCAGGTGATTTACCTTAGCACCAGGTGATTTACCTTAGCAGCAAGTGATTTACCTTAGCAGCAGGTGATTTACCTTAGCACCAGGTGATTTATCTTAGCAGCAGGTGATTTATCTTAGCACCAGGTGATTTACCTTAGCATAGGTGATTTAAGTGCGACAGTGTGTAGGTACAGAGGTGAAGGTGCCGATGAAAGATAAATTTTGTAGAGAGTTCTAGATAGCCCCAAGTACAATTAGTGTCGTGTGTGAAGGCTATCGAATAGGTCTTCGTGCAAAGAATAGCTCATCGTATATAAGGGTGAGGCTATTGGTTGTTCAAATACTGATGGTTAGCTGTTGTTCCATATCCATTGTCTCCCCTGCATTAAACATGTTCGGTTAGAATGCTTGATCTCAGACTCGACAGCAAGTTTTGTCTTAAAGGTTTGTTTACTTGCAACAAAATTCACATTACAGTTATTTGGTATCAAAAGGTTCACCAAGTCTTACTCTGCTGTGTTGTAGGCTCAAAAACGTTAAATGCTCATAGTTTGGCATCCATTTTCAAAACGGCTCAAATGGGACGTAATTGAACAAGATAGCTTCTGTTTACACTTTCGTGCAACCTCATTCATCGAAATCTTTTTACAAATATACTTCACGGCTTCAATAAAATCATGTCAATTATTACCAAGGCCTTTGATTTCATGTGATAACATCACATGTGAAAACGATAACCAAACTGTTAGAGTACGTCAGCCAAATAAAGAGATTCCAATCTATGGCGTTTTCGTGATGACTGCGATTAAATGTTCGTTTTTGAGCTTTTAAGAGCTTGTAATCACATTTCCACATATTTACACCTACAACAGAACAGAGTAAGACTTGGTGAACCTTTTGATATCAAATAACTGTAATGTGAATTTTGTTGCAAGTCATACTTTAAAACCAAGTTTTAATATGTATTTTACTAAATTAAATTTAGTTCTAGATCTCGCCCTCAACTCATTGAGTTAAAGAACATTTGATGAACTTACACAAAATTTTAGTAGACTTTATAAAAAAAATGTCGGTATTTTTCTATCGTTTGCGATTGTTTTTGGTGTTGGAGGCGATCTGACTGTCAGGATGTTTCAGGTTTAAAATTGGCAAAAACTTGATCGCGGTTAAAACGCTCAGAAGAAAAATATGTGCCTGAATGACATCACTAGTTTTGCAACTGCCTGTCTCTCTTGTTCTTGATATCGGCTATTGTGTTCAAGTTGCAGCGTTATGTGTCTCTATTCTGTCGGTCTCGTTACAACTATAATAGATGTCATAATCGAACGTTCGCTTGAATTGTAGTGTTTTAACTGCGATAAAGTTTTGTCGATTTTCAATCTTGAAAACGTTCTGGCAATCAGATCACCTCAAACATCAAAAACAAAATGAAAACAGAAAAATACCGATATTTTCTACTAAAATTTTGTCCAAGTTCCCCTTTAATGGAATATGTAGAACACCAGATGGGAGTTGTGCACTCATTCATCTTTGGCTATTATACTCTGAAGCACAACCCTTAGAGGCATTTGTACAAATACCTTTGTATCACTTTATATAAGCCTGTAATAAGGAAACTGAACAATTTCTTTTTTTGTATTTTCAGATGAACTAAATTTGGGAAATTTTAGGTTATTTCACTTAAATAATTTAGCTCATTACCCTAGGACACTTATATTTCGCTAGTATTTAGTTTCATGAGTAGCACACAGAGTAAAATTTCGCTGCAACGTAATTTCGCGGCTCTGATGAGTTCGAAAATATAGTGATGTGAAAATAAATGCAGTGGAGCAAAAAGATTAGATTAGTGAGTCCAGTTCACTAGTAAGAAAATTTGTTTAATTTGGGACTAGTTTGTATTTGTAAACCGCAGGTTGAAATGTGGGGGTGAGATCGATAATTCAATTTGATCGCTTGCTGCCATTTGTTCCTTGGACTATCAATGACGTCTAGGTCCCTCCCGCCGTGACTTTCACCTGTCTTTCACACTCAAGTCCCAAGAAGAAGAAAATAGATAACAACCAACTTCACAACCAGAACTGTATAACGTGGTTGGACCTGGAGAGGGTTGTTATTGTTTTTGGTGGGTAATACCACCACACACGAAAGTTACCTGCATTTCTAATATGATAATTTTATTGTGGATATCAATGAACAAAGCTATTTAATTTCGCGTTTTCGCTCGTTCGTTATTATAGTATAGTTTCGCTCATGAAATTTTTGCGAGAGGATGACTCCGCGAACGTTAGATAACGCGAATACATAAGTGTCCTAGGGTACGCAGCAAAATACTATCATTGAAATTGTTATGAAGTGTTCAAAGAAATTGGGCCTGCAGTATTTTATTAGTTATACCAGATATTTATTATGGTATGTAATAACCAACAAGTAAAGTTGGTACATAACAACCAGTAGGTACAGTTAGTACATAATAACCAACAAGTAAAGTTGGTACATAATAACCAGTAGGTACAGCTAGTAAATAATAACCAGTAGGTACAGTTAGTAAATAATAACCAGTAGGTACAGTTAGTAAATAATAGCCAGTAGGTACGGTTAGTAAATAATAACCAGTAGGTACAGTTAGTAAATAATAACCAGTAGGTACGGTTAGTAAATAATAACCAGTAGGTACGGTTAGTAAATAATAACCAGTAGGTACAGTTAGTAAATAATAACCAGGAGGTACGGTTAGTAAATAATAACCAGTAGGTACGGTTAGTAAATAATAACCAGTAGGTACAGTTAGTAAATAATAACCAGTAGGTACAGCTAGTAAATAATAACCAGTAGGTACGGTTAGTAAATAATAACCAGTAGGTACAGTTAGTAAATAATAACCAGTAGGTACAGCTAGTAAATAATAACCAGTAGGTACGGTTAGTAAATAATAACCAGTAGGTACAGCTAGTAAATAATAACCAGTAGGTACGGTTAGTAAATAATAACCAGTAGGTACAGTTAGTACATAATAACCAGTAGGTAAAGTTAGTACCTAATAACCAGTAGGCACGGTTAGTAAATAATAACCAGTAGGTACAGTTAGTACCTAATAACCAGTAGGTACAGTTAGTAAATAATAACCAGTAGGTACAGCTAGTAAATAATAACCAGTAGGTACGGTTAGTAAATAATAACCAGTAGGTACAGTTAGTACATAATAACCAGTAGGTACAGTTAGTACCTAATAACCAGTAGGTACAGTTAGTAAATAATAACCAGTAGGTACAGTTAGTACATAATAACCAGTAGGTACAGCTAGTAAATAATAACCAGTAGGTACAGTTAGTACCTAATAACCAGTAGGTACGGTTAGTAAATAATAACCAGTAGGTACAGTTAGTACCTAATAACCAGTAGGTACGGTTAGTAAATAATAACCAGTAGGTACAGTTAGTAAATAATAACCAGTAGGTACGGTTAGTAAATAATAACCAGTAGGTACAGTTAGTAAATAATAACCAGTAGGTATGGTTAGTAAATAATAACCAGTAGGTACAGTTAGTACATAATAACCAGTAGGTACAGTTAGTACCTAATAACCAGTAGGCACGGTTAGTAAATAATAACCAGTAGGTACAGTTAGTACCTAATAACCAGTAGGTACAGTTAGTAAATAATAACCAGTAGGTACAGCTAGTAAATAATAACCAGTAGGTACGGTTAGTAAATAATAACCAGTAGGTACAGTTAGTACATAATAACCAGTAGGTACAGTTAGTACCTAATAACCAGTAGGTACAGTTAGTAAATAATAACCAGTAGGTACAGTTAGTACATAATAACCAGTAGGTACAGCTAGTAAATAATAACCAGTAGGTACAGTTAGTACCTAATAACCAGTAGGTACGGTTAGTAAATAATAACCAGTAGGTACAGTTAGTACCTAATAACCAGTAGGTACGGTTAGTAAATAATAACCAGTAGGTACAGTTAGTAAATAATAACCAGTAGGTACGGTTAGTAAATAATAACCAGTAGGTACAGTTAGTAAATAATAACCAGTAGGTATGGTTAGTAAATAATAACCAGTAGGTACAGTTAGTAAATAATAACCAGTAGGTACAGCTAGTAAATAATAACCAACAAGTAAAGTTGGTACATAATAACTAGTAGGTACAGCTAGTAAATAATAACCAGTAGGTACAGTTAGTAAATAATAACCAACAAGTAAAGTTGGTACATAATAACCAGTAGGTACAGCTAGTAAATAATAACCAACAAGTAAAGTTGGTACATAATAACTAGTAGGTACAGCTAGTAAATAATAACCAGTAGGTACAGCTAGTAAATAATAACCAACAAGTAAAGTTGGTACATAACAACCAGTAGGTACGGTTAGTATATAATAACCAACAAGTGCAGTTGGTACATAATAACCAGTAAGTACAGTTAGTAAATAATAACCAACAAGTAAAGTTGGTACATAATAACCAGTAGGTACAGCTAGTAAATAATAACCAACAAGTAAAGTTGGTACATAATAACCAGTAGGTACAGCTAGTATATAATAACCAACAAGTAAAGTTGGTACATAATAACCAGTTGGTACAGCTAGTATATAATAACCAACAAGTACAGTTGGTATATAATAACCAGTAGGTACAGCTAGTACATAATAACCAACAAGTGCAGTTGGTACATAATAACCAGTAGGTATGGTTAGGATTCTTCTTAGCCTTTAACAAGTTTGTAAGTGTTAAAATTGTGGCTTTTTAAAAGATTCAAAAATATTCATTTTCAGGAAACTCTGTTTCAGTTTCTATTGATAGCTCATTAAAGATGTAGTTGCGTCAAAATTTAAGTTGAGCTTACAAGAAAGCTTTTTTTTCTCTCTATCAGTTGATATGTTGTTTGTTGTGTTACGCGATCGCATTGCCAAGATATTTGAAGATTAAAACCGAAAAAATCTGATCGCCGTAAAAACGCTCAATCCACAAAAACGTGCCCAGCCTCGCCAAAAATGATGTCACGCGTTTGGCAACCTGTCTCTATCTCTCGTATTCACATCGGCTATTTGCGATAAAAGTCTAGTCTTACGCGGCTCTATTGGCATATATCTTATTTTGTATTTGCTCATGTTGGCTAGAATAAAATTTTAAATCCTGCTACAGATGCATTATTATGAATGTTTAAAAGGCCTCAAGTAACGAAAATTGAAAATTTGTTCTACTCACTTTCTCCAAATGTTGTGTAAACATTTGGGTACCGACTACCAATTCTACTGGTCTACGGTAATTCTGTCAAGTCACTTTATGTAGAATGCGGTCTCTGTATCAGCACAGTTCTGCAGCTACCCATATAAACGATATACAGCCTCCCATAAGCCCCGCCCACATTATGTCACCTATTACCTACGTACTAGTTTCTTACCGAATACTAAATAATTGAAATAAGCAAGCCACCTCTTTGAAAAGAATATAGACAGGGATAGAGTTTTAAGGATGAGAAGTCTGCTGCAAACTGGATTTGAATTCACATTCTCCAGTTCTGCTGACACCCATATACCATATCCGATTCACTACAATATTCTGCAAATCATGTTTTGCATTATCTTCAACAATATTATTTTATTCTATAATTTTTACAAGCAAAAATATTTTCATCTCGGCATAAAGCTTTTATTAAAAATATTCATCAAGTCGTGGCCACTCACATAGTATTAGCTGATACAATAAGACAAATTCATCTACTGCAACAAACTCAAACAAAACATCATCCAGCACGCATTCAAGTCTCGCGTTCTCCTTTATGGCAGTTTCCACACTGACAAAGCTTCTTCGGCTGGTTGGACGACATAAACATTCTGTAATCAGTAAAACAAGTAAATGTAAACAAAGTAGTTGCAATAAATATGTCATTCATAGATATGTCATTCTAAAGCGTATCAATTGACAGCTTCCAAACTGGGAGTTAAATAGATTGCGAGTGTAATTTTAAAAACGAATAAACATTTAATAAAGGCACAAGTACGCCAAGCCAACGATTCGAAGCTTTGGTTCTGGAAATTAATGATTTGCAATGATCAATCGATTTTACCCACTTCCTACGAGTGAAAATAATTTGTAATCATGACTCTAATTTACCAAAGAAAATTCGAAAAAAATATTATAGCTAGGTAAAACGGCAGATAAGCTATGAAACGATGATTGGAGATAGCAAAGAATTATCATTTTATTAATTAGTATATGTATTTCTGACTATAAAAAATATTACATTTACTAAAGTATAGAAGACTCTAAGTTAATTTACCTCCATTCTGTCTTCTTCTGCAGCAAAACGCTGCTGAAGACTGTCAGCTTTGGCCATAGGCTGTCTACTCTAATCTTTTACTAAAAGTTGCTCAGATAACTCTGAGTAGCGGTCGCTCGAACTTGAAGCCATTTTAAAACTATGTATAACTTAGTAATTGTTGAAACGCGTTGAATCAGTAACGATGAGAATGAATTCTCAAACGATGAGAATCTTCGAGATCACAGACAACGCGTTTTACGAGTGATAACATTTATTACGGCCTATATAAAAATTTCGCACGCATGATTGGCTAACGATTCGACCTCATATTTATTGCTCGTGGTTTCGTTTCAGATACCTTGCTTGTGACGTCACGAAATAGGCACCCGCTGGAACGTGAGCTTTTTAAAAGAGGGCCTCATTCAAACGCATATATCTCTGGACAGGGTTGGTCTACAAAGACAAAAATGGCATCAAATTGTAGCTGATGTTTTAGCCTTTTATGGGTCCTAATTTCATTTTTGACGCAACTACATCTTTAATCAACTATACTTAGAAACATTTGTGTTACAAACAACTGTAGATACGAACTGTATTGTGCTGGCAAGAGTGTTCGTACAGACTTTAAACAGTTTTATAAATGCACTAGAGTACAGTTCAATCCTTCCAAGTACTTGCACAGTTAACATATTTGTGACGCGCAGCATCACTTCTAAAAAAGTGCATTTCTTTTACGGTACAGTGAACCCTCACTATATGATTTTAATTCGTTCCATTGTTCGTATTGAAAGGCGAAAATGTCGTATAAAAGGGTATAAAAACCGTAGTAATAATCTAATGCAAACACCCCTAGTAAAAATCATCAAAATTTTATATATGTATTGTAAATATTAAAATTTAGTAACAAATAGTATGTTAACCTTAGTAACTATAGTTAGAATAACTTTATTGTATTTACTGGTTATGATCTGCAATAAAATGTAACATCACAATGTACTTTGTGCAGAAAGTACCGTAGGAAGTTCTCACCTTTGATACAGATCTATAACGTGAATGTTTAGTTTAATTAAATTAGCTTAATAAACACATCTTTAAGACGAAGTTTTAGTATGTATTTAATTTAACTTTGTCATCAGCTACAGTTTTATTACTTATCTGTTTCCGGTTTTATTTTTACCGTAACTAATAACTAATAACGTGAGAGAGAGAGGGAGAGAGAGGGAGAGGAGAGGAGGGGAGCGGAGAGGAGGGGAGAGGAGAGGAGAGGAGAGGAGAGGAGAGGAGAGGAGAGGAGAGAGAGAGAGAGCGAGAGCGAGCATAGAATCTCTTTCATGCATCTTCGTTATTCTGATGTATTCAGCACACCAACTGCCAAATTTGGATTTCAAAAATATTTTTTATTTATATGGTATGGCGAAAAATATGTATGACGAGAGTGAAAAACCATCGTGTTCCGCTTGGTAAGGCAAAAAATCAAATAACAAGTTCATCGCAGTCCGAGGGGCACTTATAGCGATGTTTCTCCTTAGTTTTACACATCTTTATAGATCATATTGTTTTATTATTATTTAGTCTTCTTTAAAAGCAGTACAAACAAATATAGGTTACTTATATAACCCTTACCCTTTGGCTGGGGAAACGACCAAAATGTCATTTATCGGTTGCATGGGGAAACAAAATCTATGTCGCTTTCGGTAAACGTTTATAAAGTTGTCGCCTAGTAACGTTAAGCAAAGGATATGAACACTAGTAAGTTTTAAATATTATCAACAAGATATTAGTCGATGATTTACAATATGAAACGATTATCTGAGAGGCGTTGCTTTGTGCTAAAAGCTAAACAAATCATGCCTCCTTGGAAAAAAATAAAAGTTGAAAAAACCAGTCACCATCGGCTCAGCTTTCAAAACGGTAAAATAAAAGATTATTTGGTCCTGCGATTGTTAGTGATTTTTTGTCTAATCAGAATAAAAATAATTCAGATGATAGAAGTGATGTAAACTTTTTGGTCTTTTAATATACTTGGAATATATAGTGAAAATTATCGTTATGGTGGCTCGCATGGCTACGTTATAGCATTTGAATCTACCGAAAGAAATGCTTCCAAGCATTTCATACTGGGACAATTGCACATTGTTGTATTTTTTTTGTAGTAGTAGATATGTAAATGAATGATTATGTACAAAATATTTTGTTCATAGAAATAAATTTAAGATTTGAGCTATGCATGTTCATAAAATATCGATTTTATTGAATTTTGAAAAATAAATTACACGACTTTAGGGTGTTTTTGCCGGGCTTTTAACAAGCCCAAGGGTTAAGCATACTTATATAATCCTTAAACATACATTCCCTACGAAATAACGAACTGAGACAACTTATGAACAAATTCACTTAACGAATGACCATTCAGAATGCATTACATACGTAAGTTGAGGAGCATTTGTATAGGCATGAGAACCCAAACATAAAACCCTCAGTAATAAATGTATTTTCAATGTACTTACAATAGCCTCATATATTATAAGATGGCATTTAGTACAAATTAATTTAACAATTAGCCACATGAGGAAACAATTAGCATTCATCCTCGTTCAATACTACTTTGATGATATCACTAAATAGCTATTCAGTTATGTCATTTCCAATCAATAGTAAAAGTCTCTCTAAGTGCTTCACGTTACTTTGCATACCATCTTACAAAACACACTGGAGGCCTCCGAACATCCCTGTAGCTTTTATAGTTATGTAAACACTTTTCAAAGTCCTACATATTGATACCATTTGGCTGACAATAGATTTAAGTACGTATTAGTCAATGTAGAATAACTAGTTACACAGTGTGTATGTAACAATGTGATGGTCGAAGTATGTGATGACCTAAGTACAGTCATCTCTCAATATACGAGCTGCATGTGTTCCAGAACTGAACTCGTATGTAGATGTTTTCATATCTCAAAGCATTAATTCCTATATAAAGTAACTAAATACAAATTAATCTGTTCTCATTCACTAAAAAACACATAAACACAGGATTTTACGATGGAAAGGGATTTCAGTGGTTATACACCACCTACGCTCACAAAGTAACCAATACTTATCTAGTGGTTATGATCTGCAATAAAATCGTAGGCCGAGGTATATGACTTAAGTATTTTTTATGTGTCGACCCTAAGTATGTGACGACTTGAGACTACAATGGGTACTGTCTAATTTGAAGCCCGCAAGGAGATGAATTAAGAAGTGTCGCCGAGTCCTAGTATCAGCTGTAAGCGTCGGACGCAAGGAAACAAGGCATTTGTAGAGATTAATTTTTATTACGCAATAGTTCTGTAATACCAATTGGATTGCCATCAGTGACTATGTTCTGTGACCTGCCCTACTATCTCTCTATCCATGTCTATTTATTATAAGTTGTCTAACATAAAAGGCCTTTGATTCTAAAGGGTCACTTAGTGTAAAACAGTGCACGCCATTACATAACCTACAGTCTTTTCAAATGACAAGCACAATTTCTCTACTCTGAATATTTAGCTATGTTCATTGTTAGCTTCGAAACATCTTGGAATTTTAATAAACGAGTTTCTGTGATTTCAAATTAATTAAGCTACAAAAGAGAACTCTAAACTCCAAGATTTGAATATACCGTACTTTTCGGACTATGAACCGCACCCCTATATAAGCCGTATCTGCTTTATTTTCCAAAAAACGATAATTAAACAATACATAGGCCGCACCTTTGTATAGGCCGCAGAACTCAGAACGGGGCTTTTTAACGTGGCAGCAACTTTGCTGTTTAAAACGGAACAGTGCCTAACGGCACTGTTTCGTATTAACCGATGCTTTTTAACCTAGTGCCTAACGGAACAGTACTGTTAGGCATTGTTTCGTATTTTCTTTCACCGCTGGAGGCGTACTAACCGGAATCTCCGCCCTAGCGGAATGCGCCCTAGCTGTGAAAAAAAGCCACAGAATAGCCGCATCTTTATATAAGCCGCATGGCTCAAATCGTCAGAAAAAATTAGCGGCTAATAGTCCGAAGAGTACGGTATTAAAAACTAGTTTAATGCTCGGGTATAAAAGTCTTTGGGATTTAAATATATTAAAAATATGTCTAAAATCTATTGTGGCAGCTACAACGCTGTTTCATGCATGGTGCACGTCAGGCTGCGATTGATGATTAGGCAAGATGGCGCTGTTCGGAGCGGTACTTATGAATTTCCGAGAAGATAACTCCGCACATGCCTGAATGCTGTTCATTTTATTTAGTGTTGTTAGTTTTGTTCTTAACATCGTGTAATATTTTTCTAAAAGATATAAGTTGCAGTGTTTTGTTCTGTTGCAGGGTGTGCGCTTTTATTTTCAAATTTACATGAAAGTTTTTGTTATTATTTTTCAAATTCCATGTGTTTACTTCTGTTCGGGTTTTAATTTTAATTAATTTAAATTAATTTAAACATTAATTAATTTAATTAATGTTTAATTTTATGATTAAATGATGAGCACCGCGTGTGAAACAGTGTGTTATATATATATATATATATATATATATATATATATATATATATATAGGGTTCTAACTAGGGTTCTACTATATTATAAATTAATACAGCAAAGTAATACTAAAATAAAAGAGCTTTACAAAAAATTGGCGCAGATGGTACTAGTTATGGAAAATAGTTGCACATAGTTTTGCAGCTACTGGCAGTTTCATGACTTCTTCCGTCAATCTTCAGTAGCAGTAGCAACCTTGAGTAGCAGTAGCAACCTTCAGTAGCAGTAGCAACCTTCAGTAGCAACCTGAAGATTGACAGAAGATCTCATGAAATTGCCAGATAAGTGCAACTGTTTTCCATAACTAGTATATATATATTTATAAAAAAAATTTATTGATATATTTATATAGGTTTTCGCAATATAATATTAGCTTTTTTTGAATACAAAGTTTGGTCAGAGAAGGTGCAACCACAACGCATTTGTATTTCAACTGCTGATAAACTGTTCATGATGAATTGTAATTCGGGTTTAGGTTACTGTTAAAGGTAAGAAGCACTTTTTTATTGCCTCTGTTTCTATACAGGGAAGGTGGCGCGTGTTATTCCTCTAGATTCTTGGTGTGCTCCATGACTTGCTGTGATACTAGAATTGTGACTATCTTGCTAGGAAAGGGTTCATGGTTAGTGCATGCAGGGGTCAGGAACCTTTTTGGCTGAGAGAGCCAAAAACCCACATGTTTCAAAATTTAATTCTAAGAGAGCCATATGTATATTTTGAATCTCGAAAGCATAAAATTGAAGAGGAAGACCAACAAATTTAGTATGTTTGAGCAATTTTAGAGTATAAGAAAATTGAACTTATTTTGAACAACAAATAACAACTTGTTTTAGTCATCTTTTGGTTTAACTCATTCGCACCCGACGAATTTCTAGGCGATTAGCCCCAGAAACCGCTTGTTTTTCAGAAAAATGTCGTAATTCAAATTACTACTACAGGAGACAGACTTGAGATAATTTATTCAATCAAATTTCAAAAGAACCAACCAAGTCTCCTTTTTCAAAATATATTACATTCATATAAACACCTTGTATCTCTTTTATGTAGATTCGTGCTTCAAAGAAGGTAGTTTCAGGACATTTCCAATTTTGAAAAAATTGTCATTTGATGAAACAAAGTTAGATTTGCACCATAAAAATTACAAAATATACAAAGTTTGACTGAAATTACTCATTTATTACAGACAATACATATTTATGATTATTATTTATACATATGCAGTTAGTCATGAACATGAAAATTCTGAAACTCTAACTTCGAACTTTTCCTCACGAGCATCATGCTTCAAACAAAATCATAGCAAATCTACATGCCAATATAACTCAAATAAAGCATCATGAAAATGTTTCAAATAATAAAAATATGTTCAATAACTATGTTCTTGACTTTTCAGACTTTGTAGACAGCTCTAAGAATCAATATGATCCTATCGAAACTGAAAGATAACGTTAGTCCGACTACGGCTGGCAGCGTGAAGAGTGCATTTTTATTCGAGCATAACGATTAAAATTGGCAAAAGTAAAAGCTAATAAAAACTTTGAAACAATAAAAATAATGTTTTGATTTGATTTATGCAGTCTTTCAATGTCTTACCACTTCTGAATCTGCATATTTACTTCTGGAGTTGAAAAAAAATTATCACGAACGATAAAATTTCAAGTCGGCACGATGATTTCCGGTTTTGGTAGAAACTGAGATGGGTGTACTAATTTGCTTATAACTTTCGCTGGAGACGTCATAGAGGCATATTTTAAAGTTTGTCTGATTGGCCAGAAATTTTCCTTTCTAACTAATCACAAATATTCTTTTATATTTGAAAAATAACGATGCAAGGAGTTGGCAAATTTTAGACGCGAGTTAACTCGCGTTGGGTGCATAGCAACGTTATAAATATGCGAGTTAACTCGCGCTGGGTGCGAATGAGTTAAAGGGTTTACCTTTTGATCTAAAAATGACTTTTGCAGTCGCTGTGCGGCCTGCGCAGAGCAGAGTACAGAAAGTGATAGAAACTTTTTGCTGCGCGGCCACATCAAAAAGTTGCAAATGAAAATATATTTCTATTAAGGGAACGTTATTTTTCATTTTCGTCTTTGTAGTGACGTTATGTTTAATGTTACTGTTATTTCAGCACTATTTGTATTATTACGTTAATTAAATTAACAGCTAAATTATGAATTATTTTTCTACTGATTTATCAAAGAGCCAGATGCAATCATCGAAAGAGCCACATATGGCTCGAAAGCCATAGGTTCCCTACCCCTGGATTATGCTATCAGTAGATTGTGCAATATATTAGAAGTTGCGCAAGGGTTTGTTTATTGGAATTTTACCGGACCACAATAACACATGTCACAATGTATGCCTCAATCCACATCCGTCTATGTATTTTGATGGAACCAGGAAATATAGCTAGTGACTGTGGGATAGGTGTTGACTTGGGCTGTTGCCAGTGTATGACACTGGGCACACACTATATCTTCTCCTGCAAGTCTATGTGAGAATGCAGTTTATAAGCTGTATTCCATTCCTTTTTGCAGGAAAGCTTGTTTCGTATGCAATTCCATGCAGCACCAATGAAAAGTCATGTTTTTGTTAACCTTGCCAAGGGCTATGTGTGTATATCCTCACAGAGGGTACACTAACTTGGTTCCTGATGGTGCTAATGTATGAATTCCTATCTAAGGCTAATGATGTGCTGTTACTGCTGTCGGAGATGGCTAATGACCAGCTTGACCATTTGGTCATTCACCAGCAAATACCTATTTGCTGTTATTGTAAGGATATTTTATCGATTTACTGTTGCCGCTATGACCGAGATTTCTTTATTTAGCCTAGCCAATAACGACCTCCGCGCATTGTTATTCGTCCAATAGGAATTATTCCGTGTTATCCAGTACATGCGGTCACGTTGAGAGCACACGCTTGAATTAGTCGGTACATTGCATCATCAGTAGAGCCATGCCTTCTCCGCCATCGTCTTAGTTCATCAACAATTGCGGCATATTCGATACAGCCAGCTAGTCGTTATATTTCTATATTATATTCGTTTCGGCCCTCTTCAGCTCCTGTAGACGTACTTCTGTAATTTGAAGCTTATTATTTGGGAATACTGCTGTAGAAGAAACAGGGTGGACAGCTAAATGACAGATAATCCATATATTACTATGAATGAACAACGGCTTGGAGGAACGTATTTTTCCGAGACGGAGCACTATTCAGAGATGAATGGTTGGCTACATAGCTATTGGCCACATTTCTCTGTTGGGGTAAGATTTGCTGGCTTGCTTCACCCCCTTTTATTGTTATTCTAATATGGAGAACTTGTTTCGTCATCACAGATATTGGTTGATAACTTGATTTCGTTTTAACATTCTGATGTAGCGCAGAAATACTTACCTTCAAGACGCAATAGGATTGTGATATCTGCTCTAAAAATCATGCCAAGGTCAAACTATCTGGGGCTTTTATGACTTTGCTATTAGTTCCTTCTGATCGAGTTAGTCTGAAACTTTTTTCAGATTATTGCATTTGGGAACATGTATTTCAGATTTGGAGGCAATTTTTAGAGAAATCATTCACATCTGCCATTGTTTAGTTGATGTCAAATAGTAGTATCACCAATTCCTTACTGCCATTTCCTAGCAACATTTGAGTCCTCTGGTAAGATGTTTGGGAGGTCACCGTTAGCAGGTTAGTTAAGATATCGACAGTGGTAAACGTTTCGTATATCTAGTTCTACGGAGGAACCTTGAGAGTTAGTCGTTCTCAGATCGGCGCTTTACAGTTCAGCCAGGGACATTGAGCCATGTTAGTTGAGGCCTTCTTTTGTTCAACCTTGCTGTATTCATTTAAAGAGAATGCAAGCAACGTATAGATTGATTAGTAATTCTTTTATAGTTTGTGATCGCTAGCTCCTGATCCAATAGATCTCTCCGTGCGTACGCATAACTTTTCATTGGCATTTGTAATGATGTTTGTTTGAGCAGTAAACGGATGTTTTTCATTATATGCCAATACGAAAGTGAGAAGAGAGAAAGCAGGAATTATTGAGTTGGTTGTACAAAAGTTGGTAATCTAATAGTATTACGAAGGAACAAGGGCTACAGGGGATGTATTTTTCACAAATTGGCTGCCTTGCCTCTTGCTGGATATTATTTTGGAAGCATTCAAAACCTGGTTAGTTTCAATAAATGGTAGTTGCAAGTAAGCTACCGAGTCAATTGAAGACAATAGCCCATTTCTTGAGATTGTAATTAGTAGCTAGTAGCTGTCACTTGTGAATGGCCATTCATTCTGCCATGGTTGGCGCAGCTGGTGATAGCCATCAATCATGCCATACCACAAGCATTCGCTAATCAGCTGGCCTCCTTTTCAACCCTAGTTGGTTAGTACCGAAGCACCAAGACTACAAACACACCGGCTGATTAATATCCTTTTTCAAGGTCAAGCCTTCTGCTAGTATAAGTTGATTTCTTTATCATAGAGCGGGTCCAATAAATGGAGTTACAGTGTCTAGGATTTGGATAGAGTGAGTCGTGAATACTAGGAGGCCATCCCTGTGTTTAATCATTATTTCCTGTATGAATTTCTCATGATAATCGATGAAATAGCTTTTGTCACTTTCATTAAGTGAGTACAATCAGAAGTGATGCGCATTATAGATTTACATAATGTCATTTTATGGTTATGACGTAGTGTGGCAGGTCCTATCAATGAGAAATATCAAATTGTAAAGTCCGCTAAGGGTGTAACATTCAGTATCTATATCTATGGAGCAATGGTGGCTAGAGTTGTAACATTCAGTATATATGTCTATGGAGTTATAGTTGCTAGAGTTGTAACATTCAGTATATATGCCTATGAAGTTACAGTCGCTAGGGTGTAGCTTTCAGTATATATGTCTATGGAGTTACAGTCGCCAGAGTTGTAACCTTCAGTATATATGTCTATTGAGTTGATAGTCGTTAGGGTTGTAACCTTCAGTATATATGTCTATGGAGTTACAGTCGCCAGGTTTGTAACTTTCAGTATATGTGTCTATTGAGTTATCGTCGCTAGGGTTGTAACCTTCAGTATATATGTCTATGGAGTTATACTCGCTAGGGTTGTAACTTTCAGTATCTATGTCTATGGAGTTATACTTGCTAGGGTTGTAACCTGCAGTATCTATGTCTATGGAGTTATAGTCACTAGTTTTCTCTCATGTGCCCCGCTTTATATAGATTAATAGCAGCGACATACAGCGGAGGCATACAACAACATACGGCATACACGTAAGGATTATATTAATTTATATTTCTAAATAAAACTGACTAGCAAGTTTTATTTGAATGTTTAACACGGTTCAACAGGTTGAGCAGGTTTGGTACCACCGTTATTCACTGTTTCCATGATGCGGGTTTACTTTCAAGTTAGTTATTTTCACCCACGAGATAGAAATGGCAAAAATTTGAAAGTGAATCAAGTTTTCTTACTCGCTAATTTTTACCAAGTGTTTCGTGCTTTTGAAAGAGAGAAACGGAATTTCCAAATTATATGCAAGAAAATGCCGTGCAATATTTTCCATTTTAATCATTTTCCACACTTCATTCGTTCTTATTTCGATTTAAGTAGTTCTGAATGCGTCGCTATGACCTCTTGCGTAGGATTCCTTGTCTTTTTTAACAAAGCGCCCATGTCAATCTACAACATACGGGTGTCCGTTGAAATGCATATTGTACAGTAACCGAATGTGGGCACAACTCCAAACCCACTCCATGGAAAGGTAGGACAGATGACATGAGGAGTCAGGCACCTGATTATTTAAACAAGAGTTATGATTATAATTAAAATAAGACTCTCCGGGCCATGTTCTCCCATATGTGTGACTGAACAAGACTGACTGCGTATGGTTACATAGAAACTTTAATAACATGTTCAATGTTATCTTTGATTCCTTGCATAACCTGTGTTTGTATCAGTCCTTATCGCCTTATGTTTGCACACTCTAAATCAATCCAACCTTGAGCATATTTATTACCCTTTTAGAGAGCGATATTTTACCTTTTGACTTTACCTGACTAAGCTGTATAACAATAACCTTTGCGTATTGCTCTGACCTTCAGTCGACCTTCACAAGGAGCATTTCTGTTACGTTTCATATAGCTTGCTGTATTACAGTCATTACTGCAGCAGATTACACCTACATCTACTGTGTTGTTACTCGATGTCCAGCATCAGCTAGACTTCGCCTTTGCTATTGCTTATATAGTATATCTGCATATGTGGTAGCAGCTACGGTGTTCCTGTGTGCATATTGCATTTTTAAAGCTGTTATATACTTAGATTCACTGTTTCCTTGATGTGGATGGGGAATTGTCTGCACAATGAACTACCGCGAATAAGTATTTTGATAGACATTTGCATGTCGCAGGTTAACGCTGGTGTTTTATTAAAAATGGTACAGAATGCTGCTTTAGAAGTCATGGCGGCACACTCCTTTCTTGCTTAGCAGCACGGTTTTGAGATGGGAATGATTAAAGTGTTTAAAAGGTTAAAAATGGAATAGCTTACTCGGAAATTTCTTACCGTTTCAATCTTTCGCAAACATATGATGTAAATTTGCGAGTAACAAAACTTGCTCTGCTCACGGGTTTTGGCCATTTTCATCGTGTGTATGACGCAAACACGCGGATTAGCTGCGTAATGGAAATGTAGTGATTATCTTTACCATTTGTATTCTGCCAAAAGTGCTTGTTATCAGTGTTGATCAGATACCATCAGCGTCGTACAACTCCTACATTATAGAAACTTCCTGGTGTTCTTATGGCGGCAGACAGAGAATAGGAACCCTGTTGTGGGAGTTGTTTAGTTTTGAAGGACGTTTGTATAGTTATGCTTTGTGTTTTCAGTCTCGAAAGCGCTATTATTAGCAGTTCCGCCTTGGCACACCTCTTGAAATATAAGATTGGAAACTGAAAACTTGTAGCTTCTATTTTTACTGTGTATATTGACATGCCTCATTTATCAAGTTCAGTTATTCAGGTTATATTAGCAGAATAGACTCAAAGGGGAGGTAAACAATATCCGAGCCAAATATTATGCTAAAATGTCACGCCTATCTGGTTATTAATAATACCGGGTTGCAGGTTAATCTATGCATAGCATAACTTCTTATTGGCATTAGCAATCATCAACAAAATCATGTTTTTTGTTACATGCCAAAAAAAATTCATAAACAGAAGCAGAATTCATAAAATGAAATATTTAAACGTCACTGCAGATGATGGATGTATTACTTGATAACAATCGATGAAAAACGAATCAAAAATTCCAAATTCGTTTTTTATTCAGTTTTTAAGGTCAGTCTGTGAGCACCTGTATATCTGTGAGCACCTGTAAATCTGTGTCTACATTTGGATAGTTTGGAGCTTTAACAGAAGACAACGGTGACATACAGGTTCAGTGACAGACGTGACGTGACATACAGTCACACATGGATAACTCGAACTTCACGGGACCGAGCGAAAGTGTTCGAATTATCAGAGTGTTCAAGTTATCAGAGCACTGTCACAAGTCCATGTATTTACTTATTTTTTAGTAGATACATGTACATATACAAACTATAATATAAATCGAAAGCACAAATGGCTTGTTTCAAATTAAATGCTTCTAATGTAAAGTTTAAAACGTTTTTATCAAAAAGTATAGAGATTTTTCTATCACTTGAGATTGGTTTGTTGTTTGAGGTGATGTTATTGCCAGGACGTTTTTAGATTGACATTGGCAAAATGTCGCAGAGCCACATTTTCTTCTGTTTAGGCTCTGCCTATTTTTGCTCTTACGCAAAAATGGGCAGAGCCTAAAAAGAAGAAAATATATATAAGCTATACGAGCACACTCTGTATATGTTTGAATGTGGTTTATTGCATTGCCTGTCATACATGTATGTTTATGTATATTTTAAACGTGAAACAGTACTTAGAAAAAAAAAAATGTGCAAGATCTGAGATGGAATCTTGATCGTTGTTGAAATGCTCAAAAGAAAAGACATCTTTTTCTTTTGAGCGTTTTACCCACGATCAATTTTGCCGATTTTTCTTGAAGTTTATGCAAAGATTACCTCACTTTACCTTGCTTCCGAAGGGCGATCGCTAAGCGGATGTTTGGTATAAATCAAATTTCACCAAACCTTTATAAAAGTCGTTGAAAAAAATATTTTGCCGTTGGTGGTAATAACGACGCTTATGAATCACGAAAAGTTGAGGTTTACCTCTATGGCTTGGAATAAAGTGATTTTCTAAAGCGATAGCAACCGTTTCGGTAGTCGTTGGGCAAAAAACAGTTTGAATTAACAGTGTTGCATTCGAGTTATATAGAGCCATTTATCATTGCGTGGGAACGGACCAAGCAAATCCATTCGAGTTAACCATGTGATCGCTATATCCGAGGGCGAGTTATCCATGTTTCACTGTATTTGCTTTCGTCAACCGGCCTTATGCATGCTAAAATATTTCATCATTTAGAAAGCTCTTTGAATGAGTGATATTGTGAAAAATAATTACCTAAGTTCCTTAACCTCTTCAGCTATGATTCAATAGATTAACTGAGAAATTCAGCTACTAATTATGCTCCCGTATGTAAGGTTTGAACACCATCAGGTCAGTGGTCAGCTGCTCCAAGTGAATACGTACATTCTTTTCGTTACGTCATGAAGACAGCAGTTGTTGAGTTGTACTCAAATATGCGTGTATTATTATAATTATATTATAATAGCCAGCTGCAAGATAAATGATGCTACAATTGAGCTGAAGTACTCCGCCTAACCACATGGCATTAACTGATTGTTTTAGCTTACCCTGACCCTAATATGACCTCTGAGAAAGCATAATGATTTTAAGATTATGAAATAGAAATTAAGCTCTTTTTGAGACGTCTTAAAATATCAATATTAATGCATGTATATTAATATATTGATATATTAATTTTAAGATTTTGATATTAACATCTCAACTAAGCAGCTATGCATAATTTCTCTTTAATTTTCTGTTAGCAAAAATATTAAAAATAAATCAATTGATAGTTTTTATATATCTATATTAATAGATTAACGTTAATATATTAGTATTTTTGCAGAAATAGAAAATACATAATTTTTGCATAGCCGCTGTTTTAATCATATCGAACGGGCTAAAGTATCAACTGCAACCCTTTGTCTGCGAACTTCTAGATATTTCTCCTCCATAATGTCCATAATGTCAGTCATGAAAACTTATTCGCCCTCTATTCAACTGATGCTGAGGAACTCAAAATCAGTAGCAACTCCTCCTTTCTCTGTCATACTGTTATTATATTAAAGAGAGACATCTCTCCTCATGCTGTCTGATATTATAGTAGTATTCTGAGCATCTGCTGCCTTCTGTGCTCTGGTCTACGCTGTCTGTGTTTCTTGGTTGACTCTTTAGGCCTTTTCAACCACTAGGTGAGGGCCTGTCGTCACCAATACGGTAGGCTAAAGCCTGGTTCCCATATTGATTGCAAGACTCCGGCTGTAATATTGCACAGCAAAACGCTTGCGACGCTAGGCTCGGCGGCTTATGTTCACATAAAGCTGCATCCGCTAATAACGACATGAAAATGTTCGCTCGCCATACCGTTTCGATAATGCTAACCTTCACCTGTGCAGTGCATTTCGGGAAGGTTTTGGCTGCGGCTCTTCGCGAAATTTGAACAGCGCTAAACTCTAGCGTTGCCGGCGGCAACTACCGGCAGTACCCGGCGTGTAGGTTCCCATTTCACCTCTATTAGCCTGTGGTGCTGTCACCGGTGCTTTGCGGCGTATATGGGAACCAGGCTAAGACAAACCTAAATTGCTTCCCTCGCTGTGTGACCAATTTTTACCAAGCCGAGGGCTCTTTATAATGTCTAGAGTTATAATCATACCTCATACAGCACAATTTTCTCCTTCTGTTTACTCATTACTGTATATAGCTGGAATTTTCCTTGCTAACTCAGTTAATGTTATCTTGATTTAATTGCCTCAGCCTCTGGGGTCTCCTGTTACTCCATCATTCAACTTATCATCTACTCTGTAATCTTGATTGTGTCTAAGAGGCGTATGAGCGTGGCCTATGTGTATGCAGGTAATTAGGCTATGTGAGGAGGCTCGTCACTGTCAGGTAACATTGTTTTGTTCCCTCTATGTTGATGCATCTTGCCAAGATTTTGGTTTGTTCAAGTTGTCATCTCTTGCTTTGACGAATATTTGTTCGTTCAACCGTCTACCAAATAGACTTAATTTTGCATCATACCAATAAGCATTGCTTCCTTGTAAAGCTGTATTGGTATATCACAGCTTAATAGCTCTGTTGTCACCACTCTCCTCTTTCTTTGCCTACGGATATCTTGTGTGTCTATGAAAATGAATATATATTTGGATCAACCAATATTCTGTTGATTGTCTTCCCATGTAAGCTTGATAATGTAATCACCGAATTTGGGCTATTTCACTATGGCGACTATTAATACCACGAATGCTTGTGAATGGCAACTGGCTGATCATAACGGTGACAATGTTGGGCAACTATATTTATTTGACAACAAAATG
Organism: Watersipora subatra; assembly: GCF_963576615.1. Taxonomy (NCBI): domain Eukaryota; kingdom Metazoa; phylum Bryozoa; class Gymnolaemata; order Cheilostomatida; family Watersiporidae; genus Watersipora; species Watersipora subatra. Next base: position 29,260,723 of record NC_088713.1, read on the forward strand.
AAACCAACAGATCAGTAAAATAACCACTATTGTTCATAATATTTGTAAATTTTCAACTGGCTTTATTCAGCATATTTCATTGTTATGGTACCATGTGTCATTAAACCCGATAGCCGCCGTCTATCCTGTGGGGGGTTATATCATTGGTTCCTGTATAACTGACAGTAATAACTGCCTGCACCAGTTGTCAAGCTGGAATGAGCAGTGGCCAGAATTTTCACTTGCTCTAGTTGTCAAGCTGGTATAAGCCTTGTCTGAAACTTTTACCTGCGTCAGTTGTCAAACTGATATGAGCAGTATTGGCTTCTTTATCTGTCCAATTGGAATGTTTTGTCTGCTCTTGTAGCTGATAGACATTGGAGAAGACATCACTGTACCTGATGATTTCACTGAGGAGGAGCTAAAAACTGGCATGTGGTGGAGAACTCTGCTCGCCGGTGGTGCTGCCGGTGCTGTTAGCAGGACATGCACAGCTCCTTTGGACAGACTGAAAGTGCTTCTGCAGGTGAGAATCTCGTGCATGTGTTATTATAATTCTATACACTGTATGAAAGTAGGTCTATGAAAGATATTTTAATACCAAATGATTCAGCATAAAGTTTTATATCAGGTGATGTCATAAAAGGTTACAAATGTGTTGCAGAAGGAGCTCAGATACTGTTTCAGTCACATTCACTACTACGAGTAGTAAGTGTAGCATCCTTAGAGTCAGACGTAGAGTCAGACATAGAGTCAGACGAGCTGCTACTATAGCTTACATCATCATCATTATTATTAAGGCGTAAACACACTAGGCGATTTTATTGCCTGCATCATGAGGATATATCGCTGGTGTGCCTAAACACACTTGGGCCATTCACCATTCAGCGATAAAGCGGCACGCTCGCAAAAAGCCAATTAAATTCCAAGTGTCAGGAGTTTCTAGGGAGTTGTTAATAAATTTAAATAAATATGGTGACTTGCAAATAACTTCTTCTTTTGTTAGGCCTATCTCACTTTCACGAATTGCACACTACAAGAAAACGTATGCAAAAACAATTCTTATATTTTTGACAATAATATTTAATGATTTTTATATGTAATTTACTTAATAGTAGCTTTTAATTTTTAATAATTAAGTGAGCAAAAGAAGCAACTCTTGTTTTGCTCAATTAGAAATATGAACAGTTGAAGTGTGGGAAATGTTTAAAATGGAATAGCTTGCTCGGCGTTTTCTCACGCATCATTCGCAAGCACCTTTTCCATCTTTTGCAAGCCTGAAACATTTGGTAAATAAAACTCGCTTGGCTTGCCGGTTTTTGCCTTTTTTTCATTTTGTTGACTTTTCCAAAACCCCAAACTTTTCCAAACTCACCGATTAACCAGGTGGATTAATTTCGTGGATGACGCAAGCTCGCGGGTTAACAGCTTCATTGAAACATAGTGAGCCTGGGTAAAGACTCTTGCAAATGTGGCTTCTAAGTTCTCAACTAGGTCAGGAATTACGTTATAAATGTCAAGGCCAACGACTAGTAATCACTTTTACTAATAAAGTACTTTAGACTTCTGACTGCTTCAATATTATTGTTGTTAGTATTGTTATTGTTATTTGAGGCATTTTAGCTCTGTAAGCTGCGACTAGTGATTTTCATCCAGTGTCCTTTCAGAGGTCGTCAGTGTACCATGGATGAATAGTAAATAAATGGTCTTTTTCAAACTTGCTCTTTATTGTGAGTCTGTTCACTTTTGTAATGAAACACGGAGAATAAGAATTTAGACTATTTGAAGCTTCTGGAGGTAGCGGATTACCTAGAGAGCTTTGTGTGTGTGTCTCTCCACCATTCCTGCAAGTATATCAATGTTGTTTTAGTCTCGGGTTTCTCACTAACTGAGTGTATAAAACATGTGACCTTAAAAAACTTATTAACTACAGTGAAACTCGGATAACTCGAACTTCACGGGATTGGGCGAAAGTGTTCGAGTTATTATAGCGTTCAAGTTATCAGAGCACTGTCACAAGTGCATGTAGTTATCAGTAGATAAATGTACATATACAAACTATATATAAATCAAAATCATAGATTGCTTGTTGCAAGTTAAAGGGCTTCTCATTTAAAGTTTTAAATTTTTTTATCAGAAAGTATAGATATTTTTCTATCACTTGAGGTTTGTTTTAGGTGATTGACTACCAGGACGTTTTCAGATTAAAATTGGCAAAACTTGATCGCGGTTAGAACGCTCAGAAAAAGACATCTTTTTCATTTGAGCGTTTTAACCAAGATCAATTTTGCCGATAACCTTTAGAAAAGTCGTTAACAAAAATATTTTGCCGATGATAGTAATAATGACGTTTAAGTTCTACTAAAAGCTTATGTTTATCTCTATGACATGGATATTTCTGAAGCGATAACATCCGTTTCGGTAGCCATTGAGCAAGAAAGTGTTCGAGTTAATGATGTTAAGGTTGAGTTAGCTAAAACAATTTATCATTGCGTGGGAACGGACCAAACAAATCCGTTCGAGTTAACCATGTGTTTGAGCTTTCCGAGGGCGAGTTTTCCGAGTTTCACAGTATATGTATTATTGCATATAAGTGTCATTCTATGCCATTTTGCCTGAGGTTCCTTGAAGGATTTTCTAAATGTAAAAAAAATATGCCACGGCTCATAAAAGGTTGAAAATCACTGGTCCAAACCAATACCAAAGGAAGGCCAGATGGACGCGAGGCACATAGTCTACCATGTGAGGAGGATGGTAATCTCCTCAGCTCTCCGGCTACCAGATATGGGCCACTCCTGTGTATGGATGTAAAATTCTTGCTTCGTTACTAATGCACATAGCAAGGTGCTCATAGCAAGGTATTCATAGTGTTTTGACATTGCTGACAGGTGCACGGATCAACAAAAAACAATCTCTCTATAACATCTGGTCTCAAGGATCTCCTATCTGAAGGTGGTGTCAAGGGTCTATGGAGAGGTAATGGAGTGAATGTAATCAAGATAGCCCCAGAGACCGCCATGAAATTCATGGCATACGAACAGGTAAGGAACTCTCTTTTTCTCTTATGAACTGCTAAATTGATTGATCTTTTTCTAAGGATCAGCTTGTAGTTAGTTTTAAGTATATCTGATTCTCTGCAGATGAAAGGCCTGATAAAGATGGTGAAAGGAAGTGAGAAGATAACTCCAATAGACAGATTCATTGCTGGCTCATCAGCTGGTGCCATTGCTCAAACAGTCATTTATCCATTAGAGGTGGGGGTGCAGTACGTCCTCGTTAGTATTGCTGGCTTTCTTACAACTTGGGTAGACCTGGTCTGTTTCCTCTGCTTTATCTATTTCAAAGCAACCCTTTTCTTCCATTGTTGACCTAGTAGTTGTCAAGGACATTTGTTCTGTTTTTATTGTATTGGTATTGTATGCCAATATTATAATAACACAGTAATAATATTTGGTTATTGTAATACATTATGTTAATGATATTATAATATATTATACAGTTGGCGCTGCTGCAACAAAAATAGTCCGTTCTAGGAATGTTTACATACAGGGATTTTACGTTATAAGAACAGTAAAATACATATAAACTGCCTAATCCGTTCCAAGATCTTTCAAAACTCACCCCTTTGGCCATACCAAAAGGAAAAACTAGACATAACTTCTAAATTTATGGGCTCTACCGTGACTGCAGTATTATCGGTTTGTATCGACAACTTTTCTCCTTTTTTTTCTGATCAACTTCGCTGGTTTTATAGAACATCATTGCGATAATTTTACAATAAGTTGATGGAGACTGAACATTTTCAGCATTCATTTACAACGATTTGCTTATTTTTACTAAGCAGCAAAATTTATTCTGTAAAGTAAAACGGATCACTAATATTTTATACGTTTATAATTGAAAAAAACAAAAACCATTTTTACTGTTAAAAGATGGGTACTACTCGCCCGTCGTTTATCTGCATCTAGGAGAATCAAAGTTAGCGTAAAAGATAACTTTGATGATACTCCAACTCGTGACATGCAGATTGGTAGGCCGACACTGTAACACCTATGAACAATTGTGCAGCTACCCAATTCTCTGTTTCATTACGTTTTGTATCATTATGTCGCCAAAGTTTTATATATAATTGATATAACGCTAAACAGGTTTTTTTCTCTCGTAAGTGCGGCGAGATAGTTCAAATCAAATTCAAATTCATTCAAATCAAATTTGAGAACATGCTCGACTTGACGCTTCATGTTATGGAATTTTTTTCGAAGCAAAAACTTCACATAAATTTTTTTACGTTATATGAGCGTTTACTTTAATATTATTGTATCGTATTATATTGTATGTCTCGCTTTTTATTTGTCAATCATTTGTCAACTATAGCTAGGCTCATACCGAGTGGTCATCTTAGCTTACTTATCAATTGGTTGCTGAGGTTTGATTGGTCATTTGGAGTTTTCTGATTAGCTCACTAGTCTTCAAATATTTCCAGGTTCTAAAGACTCGGTTGGCCCTGAGATTCACTGGTCAATACACGGGGATGTTTGACTGCGCGTGTAAACTTTACAGAACGGAAGGTGTCTCCGTCTTCTATAGAGGATATATACCAAATCTAATAGGAATCATACCATACGCAGGCATAGATCTTATGATATACGAGGTAAGAGTTGTGTCACCTTTACTCATGTAAAGTGTGTGTGCTTGTGTGACTCTATCATTATCGTATGGCTACAAGTATCCTTGAAGCTTTATAGCTTCATGCATGGTTAGCAATTATATTATAACACAACAATAGACGACTCCTCAGCAAATGCTTTAGGAACACAGCTTGTTGACCTGTTATCAGTATCAAACTAGGTACGTATGCATAACTTTTTATTCGCATTAGCTATCATCAACCAAATGATGTTTTTACACGCAGAAAAGACAGAAGCCAGGAAATATTGAGTTGAACAAACGTGTTTTAAAAGCTGATAATTTAATAGTATTGTGGAGGAGTCAGGGTAGTGAGTTGAAGATTTTAGTAACAGGAAGTTCATAGACTGAAACATACGGTGGTGGATGTAGTATGTTGGTGTCACGAAATAGAAAATGTTTGTCATATGTGAGGGAGGATAGGATAACTACAAATATTCTGGGCATAGTGTACACAGGATTTAGAAACCTGTAACATATGCTAGGTAGTGACCGCTCAGAAAGTAGATGAGCATATGTGCCATCAAATTTCAATTTCTTATGAACATGTTGATCGATTGCTTAGAGATAGATCGTCATATAATAGGGATAGACAGTAGTCATATAACAGATATAGACAGTCATATAACAGAGATGGACAGTCATATAACAGAGATGGATAGTCATATAACAGAAATAGACAATCATATACCACAGATAAACAATCATACAACAGATCCTTGCTCTTTGTAGACTTTGAAAACATACTATTTATCGAAACACCCAGAAAAGTCCGAACCAGATGTGAAAGCTTTGTTAATATGTGGAACAACATCTTCAACGTGCGGACAGCTCGCCAGCTACCCTTTAGCTCTTATTCGCACTAGAATGCAGGCTAAACCAGACAAGCATCAAAATATGTTTGGTGAGTCGGTGTTGTAGTTTCTGTAGGAGGACAACTCCCTTGCTATATAGAGTATGTGTTCAAGCAATGCTAGCATGATTTTACTTCTATCTTACCTGAGCTGTGCTTTTTATAAGTCCTCATTGCTTTAATGTTCCTCAGTTCATTTGAAGAAGTCGAGCAGACGGTTAAATGTATTATACAGTTCGACCGTTCCGATGACTTCATGGTTAACTGACAGCAGTTTGAAATTAAAATCTGAAGATTTTGGTATAACGATATGGCATCGTAGCTTTTCTGGTTTATGTTTACAAATTTAGCAACTCGTTCTATTCATTTTTGTAACTTTATAAATAGTGTTTATTTGCAATTAAACAAAAATATATTGAAATTGCAATCCGTTACTAACAATGCATCCACTGCAGCACTCAGTAAACCGTTGATACATGCCAAAAGTGTTAAAATTAGTTGCTCGTTTTATACGCCAGATATAGAGCAGTTTGTCTACATTTTATCACTAAATAGCTTTCTAACATACCTAATCATATAGCTACCTAAATATCATTATAACATTCTTAATCATATTGGTTAACCTTTAACATCGCTGTGTTAAAATGGAATACAGACAGACAGACATCTCATATAATGGAAATGGTTTGGTCACCGTTGCTATGTTCTAGCTATAAGTTAGTGTGGATTATCTCATTACGAACATCCAAACAGCATTTCAAGTATTTGTGCACTCTTTTGTTTTAGCGGTCGGAAAGTCAATACTGCAGGATGACGGCGTGAGAGGTCTCTATCGAGGACTGTTGCCGAACTTTCTCAAAGTAGCTCCAGCGGTGTCAATTAGTTATGTAGTCTACGAACATGTTAGAAAACGACTTGTGGGGGAAAATATCGGGTCGACAACGTGATTGCCCGGCAAACTATTAGGAAATTATTTGTAATTTAGTCTTGTGCTGATAAAGGATCTGGAGAGATTTTTATGGGCTGCAGGATTGTAGTCAAGAGTTGGAGTTAACTATTGTATTTATCTATTCATGGACACATTACTATTTTGTGACCTTGTGACCTTGTTGTGAAGGGCAGCTAACGCTTGAGCATTCCTTGGGCTAGACTAGGCCTGTATTCTTTTTCACTAAATATGGAAGATCTTACCTGCTGTAGTTGTTGTTTCCTTAAGATGCTGTGAAGCCGAATTAGTTCTGTACTTTCTTATCGAATTTAAATATCATTCTTTTACAAAATACTTCCTCTTGTTTGCAATCATGTTTTATGGGTTCTCACAAGTCTAGAGTAAGCATAAGCTTTGCAACCATTGAAATCCCCTATCCTGGTAATATTTTTCCACTGCTAGCTTGAGCTGTCTGTTTGCTAGTCGAATAATTACTAATAACCAGGAGGAGGGGTTGAAAAGAGTCACCAGCGATCATTAAAGAATAAAATAAATAAAACATTTAGATATAATCTACTACCAAGGCAGTTTGCAATCACATAATTTGGCACAACTACCGAAAAACCTGTATTTGAGAAGAAGGGCTGAACAATAGAGCTATGGTGTTAATGTTCAACCGTTAAGTTACCTTAGCTTTTTAATAAAGGTGACATACAAGTAGAGGTTTACAGTATTTGTTATATTGTGATTGGCCAATCGCTGACAGGCAATTAACTTCTGCTTTGTAGAAGACTAGCATGTGTTTGGGTTCGCTCGTCTTCCTTAACAGCACTCAATAATTGTATTTTCCTCCAGCATTTGTTAAGAATGAAGAAGCTAAGCATGTTCAATGTTTGGAAAATGTCAAGCTGTACTTGTTACTAGTGCTATGGTGGACCAACTATTGCTAGAACCATTTTGTTTTTGCTGCTAGACAGAACCCAAGTTCCTTATCTGTGACTTGCCCATTTGGTGATATATTATCCGTGTTTTCTTTCTCCATCGAGGTGTTTGCATGTTGCCAGGTGAATAGAGTTGTATAGGCTCATCCTTTAACTGGATGGGACTGCAGCTGTATTTTGAGTTGCGGCCAAGTATGCAAGTACATTTTAACCAGTTAAAACTGGTGCTTCAAATAACTTGAAATTTGGTGTTTCTACATGACTGCTTAATAACATAGTGTTAACGGATTGCTTTACTGGAACATGGCCCAACATGATCTTTAAGATGCAAATGGAATGGAAAATAGGCCACCACATCAATGTTTACTATAACAAAAAAACTGTCTGTTTGTCCAAAGCCATGGTTGAATGTTGGGAAAAAAGACTGCACCGTAAATGATTTGAACTCCCAACCTTTTGCATGGTATACTGACACTAACTACTCCACAACTCAACACACTGTAGGATTTCATAATGTGTACATGTAATTTTGCAGATAGTTGTATAAATTGTTGCAAAAAAATCTGTCTTTCATTCCACTTCCTTATACCTATACTACCCAAGTTTATTCACGAGCTGATCACCCGCACGGCTTTATGCTCTAACATCAATATAGCTTGAGCCTCACAAATCCCATAATACAACAGTTCGTACATCTGGTGATTTCACGGCTCACCAGACTGCCAGAGTACTACAAATGCCAGTGAACTATACAGCTGATGTCTACCATTAAATATTATGAAATTTGACTACAAGTTGAGATGTCATTTGCTTGAGAATGAATCAATTCTCTAACAAAATATTTTAAATATAAAATGTTTATCAGCCAGGAAATTTTTGAGATTGTGCAAAGCATTGCTAGACATTTCATTGCTAAGGTATGCGCATCGGACATAAGACAAACAGAATTGTAATTATCATTAAAGATTCATGTGAGCGAATGCTTTGAAGAAATTATTTTTAGGTGCTTGGCGAGGGATGCCACAGCAGATATTCAAGGTTCAGTCCTGAAGTCAAGAGAAGAAAGAATATAATTGGACTCCATTGATAGATGCTAAACCTAATGTCATACAGATAGCTGGTCGCTGCTAGGAGCCTGGTGAGAAGGAGAAACTAAAATTACATGTATAATGATCAAGATGGGCCTGAAACCTATACAAATAGTCTAATGTACAAAAATACATAGTATCCTGCAGGCAGGGGGCAACTTCTAGACAGAGAGCAGTTCATGATTGCTAGAAAGTAACGCTAGAGAGTAATGGTAGAGTAGTGCTATTAATGTAATGTAATAATGTTTGTAATGCTAGAAAGTAATGCTAGAGCACGATTTCTAGAGAGCAGTGCATGATTGCCATAATTGTGTTCTCTACCATTGACATGTGAAATGCTGAGCTCTGGTCACATGTAGTAGCGTTTTAGTGGCATTAGTAATGACCAACAAAATAATTTTTCTTATTACACACCAAAAGAAAAATAAGACGACAGAAAGTAGGAATTATTTAGTGAGTTGAAAAAAAAGTGTTTCAAAAAGTGCTAATCTTACAGTATTGGCAGAGTCAGGATAGTGAAGGTTGTAGTAACAGGAAGTTCATAAACTGAAACATGATGGTGGATGTAGTAGTTAGTGTCATGGATAAAATGTTTGTCATATGGGTGGGATGATAACTACAAATATTCTGGGCATAGTTTGCATGGGATTTTGAAATCTGTAACACAAATATTGGTGTTTATGTTTAGCTAATGAGAACAGTGATGAATCTTTTGTTATTTTGTTAGCGTAATTGAGGATGGTAAAACTGGCTCAAGGTGGAGCAATAAACATTGATAGCTTCTTATCACAGTAAATAATATGATAAGATGGGATAGGCTTAGTACTTTGAATTCTTGTTTACTGACCAAGCCTCCTGGCGGTCATTGAATCATTAGATTGGTCATTAGTCATCGTTTCCATCCAACGATAAAGGGTGGTGCTGGTGCAATCAGTGGTTGCTGGAGATTGCTAGGAACCAGCAGGCCGGCAAGAGTCGACAGCAATTTCTCTGCCGACAGCGGTCACCAGCAAAGCTCAGCGAGTTGAACTTTTCCACGGTCTCTGACGTAGGTTGGAGGATATCGCTGGCAGTGAGAACCTTGCAGAGGCAGCTTGCACCCAGAATGCATTGTGCATACAGCTGTGTACAGTAAAGGAATTAATACAACCTTGACCTGAAAACACATGTTCTATCTGCATAACCAATACCATTGTCTAGGAGCAGACAACTCCTTAATTGAGTGATCACCGTCAGCATCGTAGGTGTTTAGAACATACAGCTTTCTTGATACCGCCAAAGACCACAAGAACATCGCCAGCTGTTTGCGGTGGAGTGAGAACCAGGTTTAATTTGTAGACTACATATGTAATTAGTAATTACACCATTATGTAATTAAAAGGTGGCTAATTATGTAATCTTTAATCTAATAAGAGGTTGGGGAGAAAGATTACATCGTACAAGATTAGAAATCATGACCTTCATTATGGCGACTCAGCACACCACCACCCGCACCGATTGGCCACAGGGTTGAAGGATAATTGTACGTATAGTTATTACATCCAGCGACACTGGACTGCCAAGGTACCGGTTTACATAAGCAGTGCTGTAAGTTTAACAAATATCAATACTTAATATTCTCAACAAATTGAGTTTAAACTACAAAAACAATAAAAAGTATGTTCCACCATTGTATGTTTCAGTTTATGAACTTTCTGTTACTCCAACCTTCAATTCACTATCCTGACTCCTTTGCAATACTAATAGATTATCAGCTTTTAAAACATGTTTGTTCAACTAACTCAATAATTCCTGATTTCCGTCTTTTCATTTATTTTTTTCTTTTGATTTTATTTTTGCTTTTTATTTTCTTTTTTTTTCATGTAATGAAAAGAATAATTTTGTTGATGATTACCAACGATGCCAATAAAAAGTTAAACAACAGCTATGTGTAAGTCATCGCAATAATACGATTATTACTAGCCAAATTCCCGGAGTTGAACGGGTCTTAAAATGCAGCTTATAAACAGTGGCAGGTAATGTAGTTGCCTGGTAGTTCCATTATCCTGGTACATTGCCAATGGCTAATTTGAGTAAGCTAGTATTGCTAAACTTACTAATAAGAGCCGTGAGAGCAAGCTTTAGTGATGTCGTACCGTAACGCAAGGTGCTAAACATATTTTAACCTAGATAGCTACTCATATCGCCCTATGAAACAGTTGCATGTAGCATAGCTGAGTGGGTTAGTTTATTGCCTGGTGAACATGAGGTTCAGAGATCTAATCTTTGGTGATACGGATTCTTTGCGGCTAGATACTAGAAGTTATAGCTGGACAGACTGAATCACAGATGAGACATGAACGCTGGGATTTATATAAATTAAAGCGGAAGCAATTCCTCCTCTCTATCACATTGCAACTACTTCTATTGCAACGCCAATGTTCACTTTGACTCCATAGTTTGTGGTGCATCAGTCACATCTACAGTCACGAACAAGAAGCATCACTTCTTCCCAGATTGTTGTTTTACCTGAATACCAGTCTTCAACTATCATAAAGAATAAGCTCTAATAGGTCCATATGAAGATAAGCTCTAATAGGTCCATATGAAGATAAGCACTAAGTGTGTAAATCATCAAATAGATAACAGGCTACAGACCTCTTATTAAAGATCATAAGTTTCTATCTGTTTATCATACATTAATAGCCTGAAATCTGCTGGTACTTAGTGATTGACTCTACTGCCTAGTGGAGTCGCAGAGAACTGCTCTCCAAATGATCATCTCATCTGCCGTAAGTAGTCGTCTGCTGCTAGTTTAAGAGGCTTGTTAAATCTATTAGCAGCGACGTTACGCTCTGATCAGTAAATGTTTGACTCTATTTACTCTCTGTTAGCGTCGCAACATGGGCAGATGTTGCTAGATCGTTGAACATGTTTAGTTTTTTCATTTTTTGCGACTGCCAGAGAACAACTAGCTATTCAGTAGTCATGGATGATTCGCAAATCAAAACAGATTTTGTTTATTCTCTTACAAAGCGGAAGTTATTTGCCTATCTGTGATTGGTCGCTCACAATATAACAAATAATTAAAAAACATTATCGAAAAGAAACTGTTGTCTACATAACTCATAAAGCTTTCTCTTTTGTCAAATGAATTGCTGTATCTAAAATAAGACAATTCTAAAGAAGACGTTACGCGCTGACCAGCAGATGTTTTACTCTATGTACAGTCTGTTGGTGTAACAAAAGATGCATAGTTCAGTTTGTATTTTAAGCAAGTTGGACTTTGCAGACAACAATGAAGCAGATTAGGCTAACTTAGAATTTTTAGCTTAACTATGATCAAATAGAAGTGCTCTACATAAATATGTTGCAGTGTTTCAGTTCAAGGTTTAACATTTTTTAGATAATTTTGGTGTTTATTATTTTAGTATACAAAGAACTCCAAAGAGAAAATATTAAAGAAAATCCTTAAAAATTAAATCTTCTTGACACAAGCTCATGCCAACTACTTTTCCAGTCACGAAAACGGCTCAACATATAAATTGATAGAAAGGTCAATAGGTCAAAAGCTGAGGTAACTTAACTCCAAAACATTACACATGCAGCAGTAGAAGAAAAGGATATGAAATAGCTGCGATGAGTGAGATTGGCTGTTACTCAACTGAACATGCTAGTGAAACATCGTATGAGCTGTGTGCAGTTTTGAAGCTCTGGTTTCACTTATTTTCATACACGGGGAGATCAAGCTATAAGTATTCTCAATGTTTTTTATGATATTAAATGCATACAATAAATTATTTAAATAAATTTGAATTAAAACTCATCATAAATTGTTCAAAAAACAAGTTCGCTTTCCAAAACGATTGCAAATGCTGTATCCAACCATAGATTTATTAACCTAGATTGGCCAATAGGGAAAAAGCCTGTCAGACTTAAATAGCACGATGTAACGTCATTGTATTGTACCTCATTCTTGACTGCACTGTGGAGCTAATGAGGAGAAGGTGACAAAATCACATTTATTTTCACATAAAAACCTTCTTGTATACATAATCCAGTAAACTAAAGCAATTCTGTGATAATATCTGATAACCACCATAGATTGAAAGTATAAAAGCTATGAAATGTTGCACACAAATCACAAGCCATCAGGGCTTTATTTGCCACCCTCTCCTATCCCCATTCACTCTTTTCCCCGTCTCCAAAGAAGAAGTGAGAAGGGAAAAAGAGAGAAAGGGGAACGAAGAGGGGGGCAAATAGCCCACCCACCCGAAGAGCCAGACCCTGGCTAGGTAAAAGACTAATATCATGTTGAACTAAACATGACTAAGTATGATGAGCCTGTGAAGTCTTGATCTGATCAGGGAAATGGAATCAATGGCTTTCTTAGATAGAGCTGGAATGAGACCAAAGAATGCAGGGTCGGACCAGACTCAGGGTCAGCAATGAGGACCAGATCGGGTCGGACCGGGTCAGCACGCGCGATTTTTTATTCATTTAAGTTTAAGAGATAGTTCTATTACAGCCTAATTTTGTGACATCATTAAACTAAGATAAAAGAAACCATTATCACACCAATCATTATATTCTGTGGCTTGATTTATAGATGCAATCTACAAATTATTTCTAGACACTGGTGGGTCAATGCTATTCAATGGGTGATAGATTAATGGCATGATTTGGCTAGTGTTTTTATTACAGATTTTATTTTCAACTCCTATTATAATCAACAAGAGATTAGTTAAGAACTACTTTACAAAAATAGAAATAGATAACCCAGCATAGTGGAAAGCAAAAATCTATCCCTTCCCTAAAACTTCTGGTACTAGTGAAACTAAAAATAAAATAAATTTGCTGGATTGAAGGTTCTTGGACGCGCTTTTAAGTTCCTCAGGATGCCCTCGTTGTAAATGCCTCAATAGTATTGAGATGGACCCTTCTTTGCAGCTTAAAGGTTGACTTGCAGCAAAATTCACAATACAGTTATTTGGTATCAAAAGATTCACCATGTCTTACTCTGTTGTGTTGTAGGTGCCAAACACGTGGAAATGTGATTACAAACTCTTAAAAGCTCAAAAACGAAAAGCCGCCGTAGATTGGAATCTGTCTATTTCTCTGACGTAGTCATTACAGTTTGGTTATCATCTTGTCACGTGATGTTCTCACGTGATTTGAAAAGCCATTAACAAGCTCAATATAAAACTTATCGTAGCACTAGTTTATGACAAACACTTCGGGATTTACCGAAGACCCGTATCAAATATAGATGCTCGCTATTTTACAGTTTTGTTTCGGTTTAGTCTAGTCGGCAAGTCGTAATCTGATCATGTGACCCAATACTTCGCAAATAATTTCTGCAACACTTTTCGATTAACACAGGTGACCAACAGGCTCGTCATGATTATCAGACAATGATATGTACTCCTTCGAGCTAAGGTTAAAAAGTTTAACGATTTTTTAAGGTAAGTTATAAGATATCACTGCTAAAAGTGACAGTATTACAATGACGATAAAACAGACGCGTAAGAACAATAGACATGGTTTTATTGAATGCGTGATGTATATTTGTGAAAATATTTCGACGAATAAGGTTGCATGAAAATGTAAACAGAAACCATCCTGTAACAACTACGTCCCATTTGAGCCGTTTTAGAAAGAGAATCCAAACTACGGCGGTCTCGTGTGGCTGCGATTAACTGTTCGTTTTTTAGCTTTTAAGAGCTTGTAATCACATTCCCATATATTGCACAACTACAACACAACAGAGTAAGACATGGTGAATCTTATGATACCAAATAACTGTAATGTGAATTTTGTTGCAAGTCAACCTTTAACTTGCTTTTGCATATTGTACCAATAACTTGGTATTTTCCTTTCGTGACTGGCTTCTTCATGAACTCCCAGACCACCGACATGTTGATTATTTCTTGCCGAAAACGTTGTGAAACCTATAGTCCAAAGACTATTGTCGCAGATGGAAATATATAGTCTTGACTCACCTTGTTTTATTTTGCCTGGTCCTTCCGTGCTAGGACTATATGCGACTCCATTTCAATTGCACTTAAAAAGCAATACACAACCGCTGTTGTTTAGCCATAAACCTACCCGTGTCTTTGTATAGGAAAACCCGAGGGTCGGGTGGCCCGACCCGGGTACCTCTGACCTGGTGGGTCAAGACCAGACGAGCTACCCATGCCAGCTCTATCCTTAGCTTCATAATGCGCCCTAATCGAAATATATCTCTTTGCTATCTCACGAGCTAGGCTACTAGCTCGATGATGATTACACTCAAACAATAGCATGATGTTGAACCTCAGCAACTTCTCCATGGTGGCAATTAGTACTAGCCTGGGAAAGTTTTTCACCAATCCAGCACTACTACGCAACACTCTCGTCACTTTCTCGCTATGGTTGCAAACCTCAATCACCACAGGCGAAGACAAAGTCAAGCCACCACGATTCTTAACTGTGATTAGGGAATTCGTTGCTTGGTTTACATTAAAGTTGGTAACATCCACGATGCTAGTGATACAATCATTACACTTCAGCTTTGGTGACCTAGCCATCTACATAGCCAGCTGTAAAATAATCATTCTGTATCGTTTTTGACTTAAGACATACTTGAAAGCATGTGGTAAATTATGACAATAACCAACATCTTCTTTCTGTTACAATATCTTGTTTTGAGTGTTTTATTTGCATCTTTAGGGTATGGAAACCAAGCAATATATATTTAATTGTTCGATATGTAAATAAATTGCACCAACATGCGAGTATATTAACATACGAGCTCAGTCTCGGAACGCATTAAGCTCGTAAGTTGAAGTATGACTGTATAAGTTTTTAGCTTTTAAGAGTTTGTAATCACCTTCTCATATATTTCACACCTACAACACAACAGAGTAAGGCATGGTGAATCTTATGACACCAAATAACTGCAATGTGAATTTTGTTGCAAGTCAACCTTTAACTTGCTTATGCATATTGTACAAATAACTTGGTATTGTCCTTTTGTGACTGGCTTCTTAGTGGTGGCAATTAGTGCTAGCCTGGCAAAGTTTTTCATCAATCCAGCACTACTAAGCAACACTCTTGTCGCTTTCTCGCTGTGGTTGCAAACCTCAATCACCACAGGCGAAGACAAAGTCAAGCCACCCTGATTCTTAACTGTAATTAGGGAATTCGTTGCTTGGTTTACATCAACGTTGGTAACATCCACGATGCTAGTGATACAATCATTACACTTCAGCTTTGGTGACCTAGCCAGCTGTAAAATAATCATTCTGTCTCATTTTTGACTTCAGACATACTTGCATACTCATCATATTTAGTCATGTTTAGTTCAGCATGATATTAGTCTATTTACCTAGCCAATGTCTGGCTCTTTGAGTGTGTGGGCTATTTGCCCCCCCTCTCCTTTTCCCCTTCTCTCTTTTCCCCTTCCAACTTCTTTTTTGGAGAAGGAGAAAAGAGAGAATGGGGATAGGAGAGGGTGGCAAATAAAGCCTTTGATGGCTCATGATTTGTGTACAACAATTCATAGCTTTTATAGTATTAATCTATGGTGGTTATCAGATATTATCACAGAATTGCTTTAGTTTACTGGATTATGTATCCAAGAAGGTTTTTATGTGAAAATAAATGTAATTTTGTCACCTTCTCTTCATTAGCTCTATTGTGAAGAACAGTGCAGTCAAGCCTGAGGTACAATACAATGACGTTACGTCGTGCTATTTAAGTCTGACAAGGCAACCGATGGGAATAGCTATTATTGGCCAATCTAGGTTTATATATCTATGTATCCAACACTTTGTGTATTTTGGTTGACAACATTCAACTCTTAGAAAAGTATGCATGTCACAGTTATTTGTTCATTCTTTACTTGACTCATTGGTAAGTTCTATATATCAGAGTGGCAAATTCTTTTCTGCAGTTTATGTTATTATTTGGATCTAGGGTCTGTATTTATCTAAATAGGAAACAGTGTTAACTGAATGTGAGCCTTTGTCATTTGGATATATAAGATTGTGTTAACTAGATATAAAACTGTGTTATCTAAATATAAAACAATGTCATCTAGGATATAAGACTGTGCTATCTGAATACTCGCTAGTATTACCTAGATGTCGAATATACGTATATACATGTAAATATAAAATATGTATATATATATAAAATATGTATATATATACAAAATATATATATAATTTATCCCACGACCAAAAAAGAGCGAAGCGATTGATTGGGAGATTTATGATAAATGCACATGTGCACACAACTCCTGAGAAATTATCCATTAACGGCCGCCACCAAACCCTTGTAACGAAATCCTATCAACAAATTTAACTATTTTTCAGTAAAGTCGTTTAAGTATAATAATGATATAAAACGCATATAAACCTATTTAAATATGTTATCAAGCTTTTGAAAGGTTACCGCAAATTCCTAAAACTAACCCATCTGATCGGATTATACATAAATAGACAGATTCATTCTGCCAAAAATCACCACAAAACGCTTGAACAGCTTGGTTTATTAATAGTTTCGACCGACCTACGAAACGCCAATAAAGCCGTGCGACAGATAGTAGAACTATTTAGCAGTGCGCAATTCAGCACGAGAAAAACGTGCTCATTTCACCAGTCTATGGCATTGTTTAATTGTCATGAAGATTTGTGTACTGTTTGAGACTGTTTGAGGCGTAGACTAATTTACAGGTACAAAAATGTGGTACACAGTTTATCAGCCTACGTTTTTGTCCAATTACCGAAGGTTTTTCAAATTATCTAGAACATCAGCCAGATTTCTTTACATCTTATCTACAAGATAGGGCGTTACTACAACGCTCTTTTATGACAAGAATATTTCTTTATTTCACTCCAGTTTGTATAAAACTTCCAGACGCGTAAATGCCAACGCTTGCTTTCTGTTACATATCGCTGTCAAAACCATTCTACATTCACAACACAACCAACTTTCAAACTGTATATTACAATATATTTTACTTTTAATATTGCATTTCAGAGATATAATAAACATATTTCATTATTGCTGTTGTTAGTTAAATTACGTACAGTAGTTTAGGTCTACAGCTTGAATTAATATTTATTTTAACCAACAACCAACTTTCAAATTGTATATTACACGGCAGTTTGCCATTTTACTTTTAATATTGTATTTCAACATAATAAGAGATATAATAAACATATTTCATTATTGCTGTTGTTAGTTTAATTACTTACAGCAGTTTAGGTCTACAGCTTGAATTAATATTTATTTTAACCAACAACCAACTTTCAAATTGTATATTACACGGCAGCTTGCCATTTTACTTTTAATATTGCATTTCAATATAATAAGAGATATAATAAACATATCTCATTATTGCTGTTGTTATTTAAATTACGTACAGTAGTTTAGGTCTACAGCTTGAATTAATATTTATTTTATTGTTGTAAAACATAGACTTGAGATAGTAGTAGATTAGGCCTGATTTTTATACAACCTTTGGTTTTGCATAATTGACCTTTTGAATTTCATTTCAAAACTATTTGACAACTACCATGGATATACAACCTCCCAGAACATTACGTCGTCGCCTTTTTAGAGTCGTGTTCCCTCAAATTTATTTTATATCATCTCAAACAAGTCTCATTTACATTATACTCTGTCAATTCCTGCTGAGAACTACTTTTTCAACAACCAACAGTACCCTTTCTTTTTTCCATTATTACTTTGGTCGTGGGCTGTATGACAGTGGAAATTCTAGTATATATATATAAATCTCAGAGTTTGCCTTTTGTCTTTTTGACATTTTGTGCACCCTTGTCTACACGTAGTTACAGCAGTTAAAATCTGGCAAGGAAAAGTACGTACCACAAAAGATTTGATTTCCAAAATCTCTATTTCAAGGCAGCTAGCTAACCTATTAACCTACAAGAAATACGACGGAATCGCTGAGCAGATAGTCGTTATCAGGCTTAAAATTCGCATAGCGACTCTGTGTTACGTGCAACTTTACTAAAGCTTGCTCTCGGCTCTTATTAGCAAGTTTAGCAACTCGGATACTAGCTCACTCGAATTATCCAATTGCAACTACATTGTCACTGTTTATAAGCTGCTTTAATATCCATGCAACGCCGGACATGCTAGTTGTTATAAAATTCGAAGAGTTTTAAACTTTGCATATATAATGAAAATTTCAATATTAATTTTAACTTTTCTCTTGCATGAGGAACATAAAATGGATAAAAAACTCAGGTTAAGGATTGTATATCCTCAAAGATTGTATTGACAATTGATTGATTAATTGTATTGACCAGACACAGGCTTCTGTTTAATATTTAAAGTTTTGTGGTTGTAATCATTACTACTATATAATATCTAAATAAATACTATATATAAAATATATAATAATTAATATAATAATATATAATAATTATATATAATACATAAATACTAATAAATATCTACAAAAGGAACAATTAATATTAAACTATCTATTACTTAAGCAAAGTTTGGAGTTTTTACAGTTTTATAATAATTATTTAGATATCTCACTTCTAGATAATGCCAAATTGTATAAAGAGAACTTATACAAGGTATAAGTTGTATTATATTCAGGTATTTGTATGTAAAATAATAATTACATAAAATGGTGATGTTTGAGATTCTCATATGTATCATATAGTGCATTGTAAAAAATTACATTAGTTTAAGAAAATTAAATCCAAACTATATATTAATTTAATTAATTGGTAATTAAATTATAATACTATGATATTATAATTTAATTATATTTTATTAGTTAGATTATATTATTAATATTACTATATTTAATATATACTTATTAAATTTATTAATTTAGTATACTATATATTAAATTTATGTATTATTGGTTCAATTGTATCCCTCTGAAAAACAGCTCTTCTTCAAATGAGCAACACTGACAGATAAACTGAAGGATGTATCAAATACTATTGACCAAGTTATGCATTTCAGGAATAATTAAACCTACAAACTCAATCTTGATCATCTTCTTGGAAAATATGGCCAAGGATGGTTCTCAGCTGGAATGGCCAGACTATGTGGTGATAGCTATTCACTTTGCATTAACAGTTGGAGTCGGTTTTTGGGTAAGTGAAGACAAATACAGAACAAGTGTTTGAGCAAGAGATTACAATTATGGTAGGTTTTTGCATAAGAAAAGATATCTACAATAAGTCTTTTAATAAGGCACGCCAATTGCAGCAAGCCTTTGGGTAAGAGAAGACAATTACAGTAAGTCTTTGGGTAAGGGAGAACAATTGCAGTAAAACTAGTAATACGTTTAAAACGAGGCCATCACTGGTAGTGGTGACACGAGGTGTCGACACTGCTTAACAAATGGAGTGTATTAAGGAGCTGTATGATTCGCTGCAAAAGAAGGTTCCAAAAATACGATGAAGCGTGATTTGATACTAATTAGACACAACGCATCTGCTAGACCAATTAGAGAAAAGATTTCTTTACTGAATAAAAAACAAACCCAACTGTACATCATACAGTGAAGAAGTGCTGTTCAAATACATGATTGCATACTATGAAGCTGTGGGGTCAAAGGAGTAAGTCAGAGAGGATAAAGAGGGTGAGGTGACGGGTCTCAGCTTGTATGTGATAGACCACCATTAGACCTATCAATAATGATAATGATGATGCAAATATTATTAAATTATTATTATTATTGTTAAATTCACGCAAATATCTAGTTGTTATATTAGGAAAAGGTTGAATATGTTGGACGGATAATCTACAACAGATAATCTATAACAGATAATGATATGTTGGATAATCTAGAACAGTGTCAGAATAGCTGATAACAAAACTGACTAGGAATACTTTAGGAGGCTGCTAAATGTTGCCTCAACATAAAACTAAAAAAGAGTGAGGGTCCCAAGCATGAAATGAAAGTAACTGATGCCACAATAAATGAAGAACACTGATTGGTTAACTGATAGCACTTGCTGACACTGTTTGGTCAATCATGGTAGGGATACATATGGTGGCGGCATATTCATCATGCTGACTGTCATTCATTTGACAACCAGTCAAATGAATAATGCAGATAACTGAAACTGTTGAATAACGGAAAAGAAATTGCTAAAAGGTGAACCTTACGAACAAGCAGCTACGAACAGTAGCAGAAAGCATGATAACCAGGAACTAACTATACTTACTAACCACACCTACTAACCACACCCATTAACCACACTCACTAATCATACCCACTAATCACGCCCACTAACCACATACACTAACCACACCCACTAAACACACCCACTAACACACCAAATAACCAAACGGTGTAACTGCACCTACAAATCACACCCCCTGGGTAGACCTATTGGTGCACACACTAACCGCACATACTATTCACACCTATCAACCATACCTATTAATTATACCCCCAACAAAATCAATTAGCTGCACCTGCTAACCATACCCACTAAACACACCAACTAAACAAACTGACTGAAACCCATTAAACAAACCCGCCAAACACACACTCACATTAGCCATACCTACTAACTATACCCACTAACCACACTCACTAACCACCCCCATTAGCCACACACATTAACCATACCCACTACCCCACACACATTAACCACACCCACTAACCACACATACACATTAACCATACCCACTAACCACCCATACACATACACATTAACCATACCCACTAGACACACACATTAACCACAGCCACGCATCTAGATTATAAGCAGTGTAACTGGGTCGGAGATATTCGATTAGCTGCAGCTAGTTCCCCCACATTTAAGTTTCTTGTCTGAGACTTTCCCCTAAAAAGTGTTTTGTCAACATAAACTATTGGCATATCAGTTTCTTTTCCATTTATGAGGTTGTTATCTTTACAGTGGATCAAATGATCAAAGGTCAAGGATAATAGATAATAAATAGATGGAGACTGCAATAGAAAAATCATCAGCTCTAGGTTTTACAGCCACATAATTCAGTAACTAGTAATTTACTAATTATCCTAACTCTTTAACAACCAGTGCTAACAGATATTCTCTATATGCTGTCCTTGACAAATCTTGTAGATAGTTCTTTGAGGGGTTGAAAAGTAGTCTGAAAGAGTTTCAAATATTTAATGCGTGCAACTGTGTCCGATTGTGCAACTGTGTCCGATTGTGCAACTGTGTCCGATTGTGCAACTGTGTCCGATTGTGCAACTGCGTCCGATTGTGCAACTGCGTCCGATTGTGCAACTGCGTCCGATTGTGCAACTGTGTCCGATTGTGCAACTGTGTCCGATTGTGCAACTGTGTCCGATTGTGCAACTGTGTCCGATTGTGCGGAGCATCAAATTAAGTTAGTTTAAAGCTCGTTTTTGAAGCTGCATACGAATAGAGGTTAGCATCTACACGTCATTTGGCACCGCAGTATGTTGAGTCTTATAACACTCCTGTAAGCAAACATATAATCAGAGAGTAACTGCTCACAAAGCTTTGAGTTATGAATAAAAGGGAAACCGCTCACGAAGTTCCTAGTTAAGGAAAAATTGAAACTGCTCACAAAGGTTCTAGTCAGATAGGAAAGAGAAAGCATCCGTAGCGCTTCAAGTTCGATGCAAAAGAGAAACCACTCACAGAGTTTGTAGTTAAAAACAAAAGAGAAACTACTCATAAAGCTTCTAATTTGGAGTAAAAGAGAAACTACTCATAAAGCTTCTAATTTGGAGTAAAAGAGAAACTACTCATAAAGCTTCAAGTTGGCAATAAAAGAGAAACTACTCATAAAGCTTCTAATTTGGTGTAAAAAGGAAACTACTCTAAAAGTTTGTAGTTTGAGATAACAGAGAAACCACTTGTAAAGCTTCTAGTTGGAGATAAATTAAAAACTGCTCAACGTCTGATAAGATATAAAAAAGAAACTGCTCGCAAAGTTTTTAGTTTGAATAGAGAAATGATAGTGAGTATAGTGAGACAATAGGAAACTGCAATAGATTGTCAAAGGAGTTAATATTTAGACAATGTTCCCTTGAGGCAGCCTTCATGTGTAGGTCTCTAAAATCAGTTAGTCTAGGTACTGAATATATCAGTGCTTAGCCATGTTTTTACTATCAAGTACATGCTGTTGCCGTGGTATCCAGCAGCGACTGAGTCTGGTTTTCAACTGTATTAATGATGGCAATTTTGGTCCACAGACTTACATGTATATTGTATTCGACTCATAGCCTTTATAATTTTTTAAAAAATGATGCATAACCAATGATCAGTGTTAGAAGAGCTAATACGCAGGTTGTTGCAGAGAATACCATACAAC
Source organism: Watersipora subatra (assembly GCF_963576615.1). NCBI lineage: Eukaryota > Metazoa > Bryozoa > Gymnolaemata > Cheilostomatida > Watersiporidae > Watersipora > Watersipora subatra. The sequence goes on from NC_088713.1 coordinate 29,283,508, forward strand.
TTTAGTGATTTAAGGGTTAATATACATTGTTAGTACTGATAAGATTAACATAAATTGTTAATACTATAAGGATTTACATTCACTGTTAATACTGTGAGGTTTAACATAAATTGTTAATCCTAACAGTAAATTGTGAGAATCCTAACGCTAGCATTAACAAATCCTAAATTGTTAATGCCAGGGTTAACATGCATTACTTATACTGTAAAGGTTAACATATATTGTTAATCCTGTAAAGGTTAACATACACTGTTAATTTTCTAAGAGTTAATAGACATTGTTAATTCTGTAAGGGTTAACACACACTGTTAATACTTTAATATGTGATTACTCTGGCAGGCAGCACGAAGAGGTTCTCGGGGCACAGCAAAAGGTTATTTTCTAGCTGGACGGGACATGAGCTGGTATCTCGTAAGTATTGAAAATAAGTTACCCTCTATAATTTTACTGCAAACTGTAGCGGAAAATAAGCATAGAGTGAGCCATAAAGTTAACAATAGCATAGACTGACAGTTGAATAGAATATAACGAACTAGAAGTTTAACCTTGAAGCAAATACGGGATGTTACAGAGTAAAATAGAGCAAGGTGATCTATGAACAGTACTGTAAGTTATAGATCAGAGAAGAGGGTGTTTCATAGAATAATCTAGATAAAAGACATATATATATATATATATATATGAGTCTGCTACAGCATTAATTAGATACCAAATTATGGAGCCTAGTGATGAAGTGATTCATAGAGTAATCCATAGAATGATTCATAGAGTGAGTTTTCAAATCAAGCTAAAATAACCACAAAAGATGTTATAATAAGAGTATAGCAGAACATTCTAAAGAAAACCATAGAAGTACCCATAAAATCAATATTTGATACATAAAATCTGAATGAGAAAGTATTATGCACAATGAACCCACGAATAAGTCGTAGAGTCAGCCAAAACATTGGGCATGTTGAAATATAACCGAATAGCTTACCCAATGTACAACAAACCATAGAGTCAACCAAAATGGAAACCATTGAATATGCTAAGGTGTAGCCATAGAGCTTACTAATGTAAAACAAACTATAGAGTCAACCAGAAAGGGAGCCATTGAATATGCTAAGGTGTAGCCATAGAGCTTACTAATGTAAAACAAACTATAGAGTCAGCCAGAAAGGGAGCCATTGAATATGCTAAGGTGTAGCCATAGAGCTTACCAATGTACAACAAACCATAGAGTCAACCAGAAAGGGAGCCATTGAATATGCTAAGGTGTAGCTAAAGTAGTAGAAGCCTAAAGACAATCCACAATGGGAAAGTTAATTGTCGTATAAATTTTCTCTAATGGTTGAGATGGCCACCCTTTTCTCACACATTACCAGCCATATTTATAAATCTGACTTCATCAAATCACTTCATTTGTGAACTTTTGACCAGGTTGGAGCTTCTCTCTATGTCAGCAATATTGGAAGCAGCTCGTTTATGGGTATCGGAGGGGCAGCAACGGCTAACGGAATAGCGGTCATCTGCTATGAGTTCACGGTGAGTCAGCAAATATTACCCTGTGATAAATATGGTGTTACTCAGTTCAACTTAAAAGTATCTAACAATGACTTTTGCTTTCAAACAAGGTCAAGGTCAAGACCTCATATCTAATAGCTTTATTATACTTAAAATATGACCCGTAATTAATCATCTTTGTGAAATTATTGCATATGTTATATTATTATATATTATTATTGCATATATTGTACTCAATAATCTGTGTAATATTTACTTTTGGTGAAGACCTCTACCGTTCTTCTACTCTATTCTGCAAACAGCTTATAAAACTAATAAGTAATATAGCAATATGTTAGTTGGCCAAAAAGTACAGAACAAAACTTACTATAGTCAGATGATAAAGATCAAAAACTCAGAAATATTCAAGTCGCTATCAATGAAAGGAGAAAGAGATGCTAACCAAAGTAATTCTGCCGGAGCATGTAATTAGTAAATGGGAATTGTTACCAAGAAAACTAAATTAGCTTTGAAATATAAATCAAAACTGTATTTGTTTATTATTTGTAACTGTTTTATGTAGCAACATTTTTATCTTTAAACTTGTGACAAAGCAAATTGTAGATTATCCTCCCTTGATTTGCATTTGGCAAGATAAACTGTTAAAATGATCTACAACGATCAAGCCGATCAGAAGAAGACACTTACTGTAAATCCTTTGATTGAATGCCATGGCGTTCTATTTTTCGACCCTTTTCCTATAGGGGCCGTCAAAAAAAGGTGGCGTTCAAATAGAGGTGACGCTCATTTAGAAGTTTTACTGTATATAGGGAGGGCCATTCCTTTAAGAGACAGACTAGCTAAGCCTATTACATACACCTCGCTTGTGTTCTTCTTGTACAAATTTCTTGTATATTTATTGAATATATATCATATATGTATTCTTGTACCTGTATATATTTACGTTATAAATACACTACTATACTTCAACCAGTGGCTATTACTAAAGCATCGTGAGTGTTGGTGATATTAGTGAAACATCTGAATTCCAGTTGAGTCAGGTCGGTAGACTAGCAGGATTCTAGATTTTCTTTACAATGACAGGTTCTTCAAGTCTATCATAATCCCTTACTTACTTCTACAGGGTCTGTTCATCATCCAACTTCTTGGCTTTGTGTTTATGCCTGTCTACCTAGCCTCAGGAATCTACACAACACCTGAGTATATCCGAAAAAGATTTGGAGGGCGGAGATGCAATATTTATCTGGCAATCCAAAACCTCATTCTCTTTGTTTTTACTAAACTTTCGGTAAGTGAACTGAAACCTTTATAGAGAAGATAGAAGATGTGGTTATAGTTATAGTAATGATCTCATGAGATAAAGGTATGATTATAGTTTACTAGCCCCCTGCTCATCAAATCAGGCTTCACTTTCCTGATTAGCAAAGCAACACGCTTTCTCTCGTTTCTCTTTAGTTCATAACTAAAAGCTTTGTGAGCAGTTTCTCTTTTATCCATAACTAAACGCCTTACAAGCAGTTTCTCTTTTATTCATAACTAAAAGCTTTGTGAGGGGTTTCTCTTTTATTCATCACTAAAGACTTTATGGGCAGTTTCTCTTTAATTCATGACTCGTAGCTTTACCAGCAGTTTCTCTTTTATTCATAACTTCAAGCTTTGTGAGGGGTTTCTCTTTTATTCATCACTAAAGGCTTTATGGACAGTTTCTCTTTAATTCATGACTAAAAGCCTTACGAGCAGTTTCTCTTTTATTCATAACTAGAAGTTTTACGAGTAGTTTCCCATTATTCATAATTAAAAGTTTTGTGAGCAGTTTCTCTTTCATTCATAACTTTAAGCTTTGTGTGCAGTTTCTCTTTTATTCATACTAAAAGCTTTACGAACGGTTTCTTCTGACTAAATGTTTAGTCATAAGAATGCTACAAGACTCAATACACTAAAGTGTCAAATTAGAGTTAAATGTATGCAGCTTCAAGCAGCAAGCTTCAAACTAACTTAATCTGATGCTCTGCTCAGAGGATCATGATAGCATGAAAATCAGGTGTTTTTAACTCTTTCAGACTAATTTTAGACCCGTCTAAAAATTGCCTAAAAAGATTTTTAAAATTATTATCTACAGAAGACTGCTTGCATAGCATTGCTTGCGTTTTAATATTTTACTGGTATTAAATTATTTTGATGTTTTAATATTATAATGCTATTATAATATTATATTATATCATAGCAGTATAGAGCACCTAATGTGCATATGTTGGAAGTATAAAAACTACAGCTTCTAGCTCAATCCTCTGTACTATATGATATACAGAGTTAAAATTTATTCAAAGTACATCTTTTAAATTTGAACTTTCAAATGTTAAAGCTTAAATTTGTTCTCTGCTCTACATTGTATATAATGCATAGTTTATAATGTATAATACATAGTGTATAGTGCATAGTTTATAATTTGTAGTGCATTTTATGTAACACATAGTTTATAATGCATAGTGCATTTTATATAATGCATAGTTTGCAATGCAATGCATAGTGCATTTTATATAATGCATAGTTTAAAATTTATAGTGCATTTTATGTAATGCATAGTTTGCAATGCATGGTGTGTAATGCATAGTTTACAATGCATAGTACAGAGTAACGCATTATGTATAGTATGTAATGCATAGTTTATAATGTGTAGTACATACCAAGTTACTAAGACTCCATTGGGAGTCTACTGACTCGTTCTTTTAAATTGTGTTTTTTGCAGGCAGAGATCTATGCAGGTGCTCTAATCATCCAATACACTTTAGGATGGGACAAGTACCTGTCTGTAGTAGCCTTGCTAGCATTCACAGCTTTATACACTATCGTTGGTGGTCTCGCAAGTGTCATATTTACAGATGCACTTCAAACTGTTGTCATCCTCGTGGGCGGCTTTATTCTTTCAATAATGAGTGAGTACTTGCCATGTCCTGTCAGGTCAGATTTAATTTAAGATGATGTGACAGAAATTATCCGTCGTCGGTTAAAGTTATTTGCTCGACTATCTGAAGAATTTAGTGTCATGAGCACCTGCCAGAGCACCTGCCAGAGCTGCTGATTCAGCTGTCAGAGGCTTTCATAGAGCTTTCTTTAGGATTGCCTGATATTCGTTACAATTATTATTTAATATTATTTTGTTACTAGTAGTATTAATGATTTTACCGAACAATATTATAATGTTATAATATTATAATATTATTATAAGATTATAATTTTCTTAATCATATTGTAATTCTAATATAATATGATATTGCTGTTTTAATATTATATTATTATTAGGTATTATATTACATTGATGATATAATATTATAACGCTATTAGAATATTATATTGATATGATACTGCTCTTCTAGTATTTTATTATAAGAGTAATACTAAACTTGGTTGACCTTTTAGTAATTGTGATAGCAATATAATATTATAATAGTATTATAATGATATGATAAAATCATAAGAATATAATAACATTAAAATATTTTGATAGCACTACAATATCATAATAACATCCTAATATTTTAATAGTAATATACTATCACAATGAAATTGTAACAGTATATATAAAACATATATAACTATATATACTCATTATAACATCGTTGTAATTATATAAGTGTCAGATGTATTCGCACAATAATCAGATTATAAATACACAACTGTACAGCTCAGCAGCAGCAATTCAAAAGAAAGCTTACATAATAAGACAGCCTAATGTGCTGACTTTCAACTCAAAACGAGGCTTGTATTTTGTCATATCTATGACAATTAATTGTTTACAAAACCCAGCAATAGGGAAGACAATTCCAATGTCTAGGATATCACACCTCATGTTTACGTATAAGATTTAGCTACAGTCAGTAATAAGAAATATTGTCAAACCCACCAATACATATATATATATATATATTTATTATGACATTATTACATTTTAGCCATTTAAATTAGTCTAAACGCCTGTTGCGGACACCGTAAATTGAACCCTGGCAGCATAATAAACCCAGCCGCAGCTGGGAAATCTCTGTTCCAGGCATGCCCCATAATAGAGCGGGTGTGCTTTCCCTTACAAGCACTCGGGATGTCTGTACCGTTAACTCGAGTGACTCAGGCTAGGGTTTGCTCCCTTTATAGAGCTAATGTATGCGTTGACGGCTTAGTTCATGTTATGTATTCATTTAGATATGCCGGTGGTCTTCTGTCTCTTATTGGCCTTGTTGAGGATTCACTCTCAAGCGCACTGTCTCGTCCACTCATCGGGGTGATCAGACTAGTGGGTAGTTCTCTTGCGGGCGTATCCGGTCGAACTGGTGTGTCCGGCTCCTCTCGTACTGAATCCCAACAAGCAGTGTCAGTCTGTGGTCTTGTTGGTCGGCGGTCATAGTCCCAATTTCGGGCTGGTGGTAGGGTGGTTCCTCCACTATTTCTAGTTTCATCTACATCAGATAAATTAGTTTCCAGGGAGTGAAAACGTCTAACATGCGTTACATTTCGTTTCACTATTCTGTGATCTACCGACTCTAATGTCAACATGGGACCGCATGCTTCTCGCACTTTATATGGATCATGATGGAATGGTGTCTGGCATTTTGATTGAGTATCCCTTTTCAACAGCACTAAATCGCCCACCTCAAAGTCGTGCCCTCACTTGTTCTGATTACGTTTGACAACCATCTGATTTTTTAATTCCGCATCACGATCCTGTTCCTCCGACTCCCCAAAGATATCTTGCACCTGAGGGACCTTTACCCGTAATTTTTGCCCAAAAAGCATTTCTGACGGAGATTTACTAGTGATCGAATGTGGAGTGTTTCTGTAAGCCGACATATATTTCCTTAACTCCCCTGCTACGCTCCTACCCTCAGCTATGGCAATCCTAACTCTCTTCATCAAAGAACGATTCTGACGCTCTACCTCCCCATTAGACTCGGATCATCGCAGTGTCACTAAATCATGCCTAATGCCCATACTTTCCATGTATCCAGCAAACTCCCGAGAAATAAACTAAGGTCCATTATCTGATTTTAAGTTTAAAGGCAGTCCATGCTTGTCAAAAATCTCAACCAAAGCTTCTATGATTTTGCCGCTGACAATGGACTGCATGAATACACACTCAAAAAACCTGCTATTAGTAGTCTACCACGACAAATATATATCTACCGTTCTCTAGTGGACCCAATAAGTCGCATGCTAAGTCTTCCCAGGGCCCATTTGGCAACTCAGTGACTCTAACTGGGTCTCTTTCCTGTGACTGACCTACTAATTGACAACCCATTCACCGCTTCACATAGCATTTTATTTCTGCATCCATACCCGGCCACCAGACCCTCGTTCTCAAGTTACGCTTAGTACCCACAATACCAAGATGTCCTTCGTGTCCCAGCTCAATCATTTTATGTCTCAACTCCACCGGTACAACTATCCTGTTTCCTCTCAAAACTATTTGGCCAATAACACACAGCTCATCAATAATGGGTCTAAATTGTTTTGCTATGTCTTTTGGTGCATTGTCAAATGAACCTTCAGCTATTGCACGCCTTACATAACCCAATTCCCCATCTCTGTCAGATATTCTCTCAACCTGTTTAGCCGTTACTGCCTCAAAACCTAACAAATCGTCCACAACTACCTGCCTAACAAAAAGCTCAGTGTCTTCTACAGACTCCACTGGAGATCCATATTGACCAGTCACCATTCTAGATAAACAGTCTGCAATGTTCAATGACCCTTTTATGTATTTCGCGCAAAAATCATAACTTTGGAGACGCAAGACCCACCTCTCTATTCAAGCAGAGGGAGATTTCTTTTTGTGATTGGCATAGATCACCTCTAATGGCTGGTGATCTGTCATGAGAGTGAATTTAACCCCAAACAAATAATGGTGGAGCCTTTCGCATGTCCAGACTATAGCCAAATCTTCTTTTTCTGTCTGACAATATCGTTTCTCAACATGAGTCAACGCTCTCGAAGCATAGCAGATGACCCTATCAACCCCTCCCTGTATTTGAACGAGCACACACCCCAAGCCCACGGTACTCGCATCTGTGTATAGCAAAGTATCGGAATCCAAGTCAAAAAATGCCAATGTCTTTGTATGAGCTAACGCACATTTCAAATCCTGAAAAGCCTTTAATTCCTGCCCCCAAACTCCAGTTGCATTGCAGACTGCTTGCCGATGGTCATGCTTCGCAACAACTCCGTTCTAGATGAGAAATCAGGAATAAACCTTGAAAAATAGCTCACTAACCCTAGAAAACTTTTCAATTCCCCTACAGTCTTTGGTACTGATGCTCCTGATATGGCCTCAACCTTGTCTGAGCCTGGATCAACCCACCGGCTAGAGATTCTATGTCCTACAAAAGTGATCTGCTCGGCCCCAAAAGCACACTTGCCTCCATTTACAGTTAGCCCTGCCTTTTCTAGTCGCTCAAGTGTCAATTCTAAGCGTTCATTATGCTCTGCCATGTTACCTGCATGTACTACTATATCGTCAGCTAAGTTCACTACCCCGGGAATCCCTGCAATTATGTCGGCAACTTTTCTTTGGTATATTTCAGGGGCAGCGCAAATACCAAAGCTAAGCCGTTTGTAACGGTATTGACCAGCATGGGTGGTAAATGTTGTAATATCCATAGACTTTTTGTTTAAAACGAATTGATGAAACCCCATTTTCATGTCAATTTTCGAGAAAACTTTAGACCCGTTCATATCTAGCAATAGCTCATCCACCATGGGCACAGGGTAGTGATGTCTGATTATGGCTCTGTTGGCCTGCCTCATATCTACACCCAACCTAATGCTGCCATCAGTCTTTGGCACAATGACTACCCCGCTACTCCATGTTGTAGGCCCTTCTACTGTTTCAATGATGTCTAAAGAGCATAACTCATCCAAGTGCTTTTCTAATTTTTCACGAACTGAAAATGGCACCCTACGATATGGTTGAGCCACAGGCACAACTGTATAATCAAAAGAAAGTGTTATCTCACCATCCACTTTTCCTATACCTCCTGAGAACAATTTTGGAAACTTACTTTTCCAGGCCGCCCCCTCCTCAATGACAAGTTTTGTAGAAATACTGATCAGCCCCAACTCTGTACATGTTTCTAGCCCCAATAGAGCCTCAGCCACGCTGTCAATCACCAAAAACTTGGTATTTTTGGCCATCTTACCATTACCAGAACATTGTACCTCTGCCCAAAACTGCCCTATCACTGACAGCGGTTTCTGTGACGTATATGAATAAATTTTCGGACCAGAGCGCTCTGACTTTTCAACTAAAATACCACCTTTTTTAAGCATTTCCCACGTAGGTTTATCTATGACATTGCAATCCCCCCCTGAATCCAAAATAAATTTCACATCTACACCTCCCACTTGCACCACTGCTCGGTGAAGTCTTACTTTGTTGATAGAATTTAATGTAAAAGCAAATCTATCAGGGTTCTGACTAACATTACCAGCGTCAGGCCTATCGCTAAAATCCTCATCATTCTGTTCTACATAATTTACATGCTTACCCCTACACACAGATTTAAAATGATTGTATCTTTGCACTTGAAACAGTGTCTGCCCTTGACCAGGCACACAGCATGTGAATTTTCCCTACCACATCTATTGCATCGGGCTTTACCTCGAAATTCGTTAGCAACCCTACTACCCCTATCTAGGCCTGTCCTGCTGCCACGAAAACCATTACTACTCCTATTGGTGCCTGGCCTATTATCACTAACCCTGTTCAACAGCGGTCTGCTGCTCATCTCCCGGAATCTACTTTCTACTGACTCGTGTGTACTAGCCAAAACCAGTGTGCGTTTGAGAGTTAAACCATTTCCTTCTTCCATCAAGTGCTTCCTTAGCACATCCGATATACAATATTCCGCGATCTGATCCATAATTTGATAATTCACATTGTGGTAGTTGCATCCATTACCACCCGCCTTCCTTAATCGCGCACAGTATTGGCTCACTGTCTCATTTTCCAATTGCACCATCTTACGAAACACATGACGCTGAAAAGTCTCGTTAGGAGCCACCGTAAAATATTCATCTAAATGTCGCCTAAACCCGTTGTAACCGTCTCTACCAGTAGCTGCCAACGTGCCATGAATTTTCCTAACCCTGGCCCCAGCATAGTACAACAAGATCGCCTTTCTCTGAGCCCTCATGTTGACGTTTCCTTCCCCATCCAAATTAAAAATTCCCTTCGAGCCAAAAAAGGCCTCAAATTCATCAACCCACGATCTCCAATTGGTGGAAACTATTGAAGCATCGCCGTCTGGAGAGAAATTGACTGGCCCCTTGCTATCCATTCTGAACCCAAATATAATCAGCAATGAAAATACCCTAAAGATAAAGACCAATCTACTTAGCTTTTAGAGTGAGATGGTTGCCACAAACAGTCTGGATTCCATCCTCGTCGCCATTATAACATCGTTGTAATTATATAAGTGTCAGATGTATTCACACAATAATTAGATTATAAATACACGACTGTACAGCTCAGCAGCGGCAATTCAAAAGAAAGCTTACATAATAAGACAGCCTAATGTGCTGACTTTCAATGCAAAACGAGACTTGTATCCTGTCATATCTATGACAATTAATTTGTTTACAAAACCCAGCAATAGGGAAGACAATTCCAATGTCTAGGATATTACACTCATGCTACAGACAGTTAAAAAAGTTGATGTGCGGCAAAATAGTTCTCAAATAACAAAAGTGATGGGCATTGCGCGAAGGCCAATATTGTCGCATCTCTCCCAGAGAGCGCTAACAAAATTAAGCAAGGGAGCAAAATACCCTTGCTACAGACAGTACTCTTTCAGCTATTTAAGCCTAATCAGTCTAGCTTACAGCTGGCAAGGGAGATAAACCTTGCCAGCTCGCTTACAACATATTATATATATTTATATATATAATGATGCTAATTACATAACTCAGTGCTGATGTCAGCAGCTCATCATTGTATCTCATCTTGCTAGTAATCTAGTAAAACCCTCTGGTAACTCTTCTCAGGCCTCTACAAAGTCGGTGGTTATGAGAACATGATGAACAAGTACCTGGCATCAGTGTCCTCAGAGAAAGCCCTTTTAACCAATAGCACCTGTGGGATGGCTCCAGAAAACTTCAATCATATATTCAGGGACGCCTCTGACCCAAACTATCCATGGCCTGGTGTAGTTTTCGGAGCTAATATTCTAAGCTATTGGTACTTTTGTACGGATCAGGTAAACTCTTACAACTTCTCCAAGTTTTTGCTGACAAACTGCTTCAGAGGCTGCCAAGAGAATTCTATAAATGTTGTACAGTAGTCAGTTTTTCGTATTTTGATTTATGCAAAAATTAGGAATTGCTGTATTCATCACTCTTTCACGCGATGTTGCATTTAAATCCTAACAATTATGCATCTTGCACTTGCTTAGCCAATACTTTGCATGAAACCACCTATTTTTAGAGGTTTGGCGTGTGTTGTTTTTAAACATCTGAAAAGTTTTACAAAAACCAAGAGTATAAACCAAATCATAATAAACTTTGCTGATTTGCGAGCTATTGTGATATAATAATATTTTAATAATAACAATATAACAATCATAATAGTAATAATATCAATAGTAAAGAAGAACTGTGGATAACAACTTCAATTATCCTGCAATGGAATTATTTTTCATGCCAAATTTTGGGTTGTCAAACAATAATGTGATAATGTATACAATTGCTTGTCAGCTCGCCAGTAGATAGTTGTCTAGATAGTTGTCTCTATAGTTTATATTTATTACTGGCACAATTTATACTACTACCACTACTGCTACTACTACCATTACCACCACTACTGCTACTACTACTACTCTTACTGCTGCTCTTGCTATGACTACTTCCACTACTAATATTACTGTTAGTACTGTTGTTACTACTACTTCTACTACAACAACTACTACTACTACTACTACCACTACTACTACTACTACTCCTACTACTACTACTACTACTACTACTACTACTACTACTACCATGACTACTACTACTACTACTACTACTTCTACTACTACTACTACCATGACTACTACTACTACACTTACTAATATTACTACTACTACTATTAAACTACTAGGAATTTTACTTGTACTGTTAATAGTCCTAATATTACTACTACTGCTACTAGTACTACTACTACTAGTACTACTACTACTACTACTACTACTGACACTACTACTGCTTCTACTAGTATTATTAATATTACTACCACTCCTACTAATACTACTACATTTACTCATACTACTCCTACCTCTCTTGCTACTACTACTGCTACTAATACCACTACTATTACTCAGTTTCGCTACTGCATACAACTAATAAACTAACTTAGATGAGGATAAGGCTGTTGGACCCTCTGTAGGTGCTGGTACAAAGGCTACTTTCCGCCAAGAACACGATACACGCGAAGGCTGGCAGCATCATGGCTGGATATATGAAAATACTTCCTCTTTTTTTGATGGCCTGGCCCGGCATCATAGCAAGAGTTCTCTTTCCAGGTGACAGCGACATGTATCACACTACTCATTGAAAATAACAAATGTATTTTGATACTTGTTGAAAAGTACAAATTTTATTAGAACAACAAATCAATGTGTAAATAATATTTCCTTTGTTATTTGAGATGTTCACGGCTTATTTTGCGAACAGAAGCTCTAATATTTTCCAAAAGCGTGTTTCCACCAAAAGTATTTATCGAAGTTGCTTCCACGCCAACAAAGTCGATTTGGTATACAACGAAAAACAGTTGTAAAAATGGCTTTCTCCTCACCCCCGACAAAAGATAGATACAATGTTTGTCTGAACTTGATGACTGTCATTGATGGAGTACAACATGAATTTAATCAATTATATCTCGCAACAGCTTCAGAAATACAATGACAACATATTCTGTTTCCCATAGGATCAGCTAAAAATAGCACTGATTACATTAGACACGCTGGCACCAGAATGATCTAAAATCAATATTAATTACTAATTACTATAATGCTCTCTCTTTCAATTGTTCTTTTTTGCCGAAAATGGAATGGATATCAAGTTGGATATTAAGTTGAATAAACAGATATAAATTAAAATGAATATTGAATTGTATTTCATTATTGTATTTCAATACAAATTACCAATTACTTTAATTATTAATATTAAAGCACCGGAGTGACTGTTTTTACTGCGTGTGCTAATAAATGGCCAAAACAAAATAAATATTGATGTGGTATTTCATTGGATAAAACACTAACATACTTTGATAAAATATATAAATTATATATACACTTTGACAAACGGATATAAATGAGAATGGATATTAGGTCGTATTTCATTGGCTAAAAGTGAGCACACATTTTATATAATTAAAGTTTGAGTTGGTCTGGTGTGAAGTCTTTGTGAAAACATATTTGAAATCATATACATACTATATATACATCATATACATATACATACTATCTTGTTAATATTATATATATATATATAGTTTCATATCACAAGTCCACAATGATTCATGGCATTTATAAACAAGATCATTTTGGACCATCTTTCAACTTTTCAGCCCTACTATTGAGCAGACGTAGCAGACGTTTCTTTAAATCGTTGCATGTTTATGGGTGATTTTTAGAGGAAGTAGCCTGTGGAACAGAAGAGGAATGCCTAAATCAGTGCGGGATAGCGCAAGGATGTTCCAACTTTGCTTATGTTAGTATGGTGCATGGTATTATGCCTAAAGGTGGGTGAAGTATATAAATCTATTAAATCTTTTAGGAGTAACACCAATTTTCAATTGTTATTGCATATTCCGTGTAGAGATATTTGGGGATAGTAACAAGCCCAGACTAGGGCAAAATTGTTAATGTTCAGAAAGCAGTGGATATAGATGCGAATAATAACAATCATTTTTACTATAATAAGAGCCATGTCATCTGTTCATCCATCCATCCGTCCATTCGCCCGTGTGTCTGTCCATCTGTCTGTCCGTCCGTCCATCCGAATCCACGGTAAAAGCATTAGGAAAAAATTTACACGAGAATCAAGCTGAAATATTCGTATTCACAGACCGGTGCTCTACCACAGACCGGTGCTCTACCACAGACCGGTGCTCTACCACAGACCGGTGCTCTACCACAGACCGGTGCTCTACCACAGACCGGTGCTCTACCATCTGCTTGACCAAAATCTTCAACATTATTATTTTATTATATAATTTCTGCAAGCTAAAAGTTTTCATCGCAGCACAAAGTTTTTATTAAAAACATCTATCCAGGTCGTGGACACTCACATAGTTTCTGCTCATATAATAGGACAAATTACTCTACTGCAGCAAACTCAAACTCTGTATGTATTTTGATTAAATTTACTAAAACTTGGTGCAAATTCATCTTACAATGCAGGTCTGCGGGGTCTCATGCTAGCTGCCATGCTGGCAGCTCTGATGAGTTCTCTCACATCGATTTTCAACTCTGGGAGCACAGTCTTCACCCTTGACCTATGGAGAATAGTCAAGAAGAACTCATCAGAAAGAGAGCTGATGATAGTAGGAAGGTAGGTTGGTAAGGTTGAAAGTAGTATTTCACACTCAGATAAGTGAGACATTTTGCTTTGTGGCTTGTTTTAAGGTTTTATTTAGGAGCAAGTCTAAAACTTCTAAGAACAAAAAGGAAACTAGGTATTTCTAGATAAAAAAGACTCTCCGTTTCCATAGAGCAAAAGTTAAACTATTTTCTTACGTAAATCTTTGGATTATTTCTTGTAATACAGTTTTGTTTTAGGTTGTAAGTTGGGCACCACTCTTAAAAGAAGACAACTACTGTTAGTTTTAAGATGTGTTTCCTCTTTACCCACAATTCCTTCATGCTCATAATTACTATGCCTGTTAATGAGGAATGACCGATCTTATTTTCTGATTTACTCATGGTGATGCAATCATTATTTTGAATATCTGCTGAGACAATAACATTAGTTAGCCTGTGAATTAGTGAACAATACGGTTAACATACTGAAGAGCAGAGGTTGATGCTGCGAGCGAAACCTTCCACTAACCTATGGTCATCCTCTGCTCGACAGAGGAAAATTACCAAAAAAAACTAACGCTATAAATAGTTAACATGAAAGACTTCTAATCACACAAGAGAAGCATTCTTAGACTTCAGTAAGTATCAATGAGGCATAAGAAATACATTAAGAGATAGATAAGTAATTTAATGGAAATGGCTGGGTACTTGAAAAGTTGTTCATTACGGAGAACTAGCTGGAAGCGATTGTAGAGGTGCTTTGTCTCTAAATAGACTTTTATGATACATGTACAGGTGATGAACAAATTTCTCCAAGCTTCTCCACCCTCTCTCTCTCCCCTTCTCTTTTTCGCGCCCGCATGATCATCTCATTGTCTCCTTCTCATTGCCCACATGATCATCTCGAAGTCTCTCTCTTTGCCCACATGGTCATCTCAAATTCCCTCACTCTCATTGCCCACACGATCATCTACATGTAAATGTCTCCTTCTCATTGCTCACATGGTCATCTCAAGATCGCTTTCTTTGCCAACATGGCTATCTCACAGTTTTCCCCCTTGTTCACCTAATCGTCTCTCAGTCTCTCTCTCTTTGTCCATAGTGTAATTTCATAATCTTCCTTTCATTGTTCACATGCTCACATCGCAGAAGGTAATACCTAAGGATTTGCTTGAGTCACACCATGGCCCCATGTTGACTTTGTCATAGTGTAAAGTCATCTCGTCTAGAAGCTGAGAACTAGTCTGGCTAGCCTCAGATCCTGCGGTCTACAAACAAACAAGAATGATGCTTTAAGCACTAAACTGCACTTTAAACTGTCTTCATGATGTTGGCACTATCAGTAAGGACTTGAGTCATTATAAACGTCAAAAGATATCAAGCCGCTTGTTCATTTTCTATATGAAATTCCGTCAATAGGAGTTAATAATTATATATTTACGCTTGATCGAGATGGTTGCCCCTGGTGGAGACAGTCGCACGTGGCCAAGACAATCGCGCATGGTTGAGACTACTGAACATGGTCAAAACGATGGTACTTGATGAGATGATTGTACTCAGTAAGACGATTGTAGGTGGTGAGACGATTACTCGAAAGCCCAGCCCTCAAGTTCCAATACACTGCACTCGTATCTTCCACTTTCAGCACACTGTCTAGCAAACAGTTTGCAGTAACTTAAGTCTTTCTTGTAGAATATTTGTCCTCATATTTACTGGAGTTGCTGTCGCATGGCTGCCTATGGTGGATCAAGGACAAGGAGGACAGCTGTTCAATTATGTGCAGTCAATCAGTTCGTACTTGGCTCCCCCTGTTGGTGCTGTTTATCTCATGGGTGTTTTTAGTACTCGAGCTAATGAAAAGGTAAGTGGTCGTGTCAGGAAAGTGACTATTACGTTTAGTTGATCAGAGAGCTTGTCTAGTTCCTAAAATAACACAACGATATCAACATCCCTGAGTACTTCTTAAACTAGAAATATTAAACACTTGCAAGGAGATAAGTGTTCCTGTTTTTTGTAAGTTATATGTTATTATGTTATATGTTATTTGTTATGTGTTAAGTTTAGCTATACATCTGCAGTCTTGTTTCATTTTTTGCATGAAATGGGCAACTCGTAGTACAAGTAGTGAGGGACACGTCAAACTGGGTGCGCTCTTGAAGAACATTCCAGAAAAATTTCATTTGATGTCTCACTGTTAGTGGTTCACTTTTACAATGTAAGTGAGTTGAAACTAGTGAATGAAGCTGTGTATTTGTCTTGCTTATCCCTAAAGAGTTTTTTCTGCTTACATACTACTAGCTGGCCAAACAATTTGAGAACTACAAAGGATAGTCCCTAGATATCATTCTCATACAAAACCTCAGTTAATTCCTTTTTTTAACTTCTTATTTATAAATTGAGTTCAAAACAAAAAACTTTTATGTCGCAAAACTCACAATTGAATATTACCGTGGTTGCCACATGACCTATTCACTTGAGAGTAAAAAATACAGCGCACTGACACACCTGCACCAAGTGTCACTACAGCTAGCATAGGCAATTCCTTAATATATCAAGTAGATGATGATATTATTTTGAATTCCTTGTTTTTAGCTATTAACTTGTTTCCTCAAGTTAACCCCATTTAGCAACAAAGTTCAAATTTATTCCCTACTCTATATTGTATGTAATGCGTAGTTTATAATGCATAGTGCATTTTATATAATGCACCGTTTATAATGCATAGTATGTAATGCATAATTTATAACATGTAGTACATAGCATTTAATGCATAGTTCATAATTTGCAGTGCATTTTATGTAATGTATAGTTTATAATGCATAGTGTGCAATGGGTAGTTTATATTGGGTAGCACATTGTATGTTATGTATAGTTGACAATGCGTAGTACAGAATATGTAATGCATAGTGCACACATATGTAAAGCATAGCTTTAATACATAAGGCATAGTATGTAATGCATAGTTTATAATGCGTAGTACATAGCAAGTTTTTCATGCCCTCTCAACTTACTAAGTATGCACTTGCATTTAAACCCAAAGTTTCCTAATTTTCTAGCTGGACTCATACACAGGGTAGAAGTGCAAAACACTTGATCATAAGCTAGCATGCATAATTGTCTGCATTCTAGCTTCTAGCAAACAAAATGACTTATAAAAATGTCTAGCCCGAGATTATTTAGACGTGAATTTGTATTTTAGATGTTTTTTTCTTAACTAAAAACTTTTTGATTTTAATAAAAAAAAATAAAGTAAATAAAAAAAAAATAAAAAAAGTGAAAATGAATAATAAAACATATGTTTTGTTTAAACCCAACAGCCTTGTCACGACACTTTCTTAAGCTTGACCAAAGAATATTATCTACGAGAACGCATCGAGCAAAGAATATTATCAAAATTAACTGCTCTCTTCAGATGTGTATGTAATTGTAGGGAGCGTTTGGAGGCCTTTTGGTTGGATTCATTGTGGGAGTAAGCAGAATGGTAGCGGACTGGGCGTTACCTGCCCCGACTTGCGGAGAGGAGGATACAAGACCATGGATAATCTCTGGCATACACTACCTGAACTTCGCAATCTTTCTTTTTGGTCTTTCTATAATTATTATATGGGCTGTAAGTGTGATGAGCAAACCTCCATCAGCTAAAGAGGTGGGTCAACTTTGGAGTTGTCTTCTCTAAAGAACTGAATAAATACAAATTTTGACCTATGATCATGTTGACGGATAAATCTCTTGATACATGAAACGATTTTTAGGCAAATACTTGACTCAACATCCAAAGTAATTTCTGAACTATGACATCCAAAGTCTCTCAATTCGAATCAGTATATATGTACATGTATATGTATGTACATGTATGTACAGATATACAGCTTTGCACAGCTATATGCTGAGCTACATACATGCCTGTATCTATGTACATACATGCATGTACATACATGTATATACAGGCATGTATATAGCTCTCCTTTACTGCTTGATTTTTATTCTGATAAATAAAGGTAAGTGATGTGACTCAATTTTATAATCAAAAACACTACTGCAAGTGGTAGTAGTGGCAAATACGGATGTAGATGATGTTTTTTTAAAAATTAATGCGAAATAATGTAGAAAAATCAAGCAGACACTTTCATATCGTTTTAGGAGTATTTTAAAGTTATCTAGCAGTTATGGTTAATAAATAGTTGAAACGAAAAAAGCCATGACTCAAGTGAGAGCTAAAATGCTGAATGTATTACCTCAAGACAAAAAATTCAAAAATCTGAACAAAAATATAGATAAGATATGTTAATTCAAGTCGACACAGTCTACTGTATGTCTACTGTATGTCTACTGTATGTCTACTGTATGTCTACTGTATGTCTACTGTATGTCTACTGTATGTCTACTGTATGTCTACTGTATGTCTACTGTATGTCTACTGTACGTTTAGTGCAAGTCAACCGTAAGTCTACAGCAAGATAAACTAGCATTATACCTTTATCAACATTTTTACCTAAGCACTGTCTTCTCCTGTATTATCGTCTCCTGGACACACCTCCATTTGCCTGTCTTTAACTTCAAGGCAAAGGGACAATAAAAAATTCTTGCTGCTGAAAATGATTACATGCCTTGGCTCTTTGCATAACTTAATTCAGGAATTTTGTTTTCGCATCAATTTATGTAATGCAATTTCTTTAATGACGTGTTCAGTTAACATAATCTTGAAATGTTTAAAAATAGTTACTTTTATAAAAGTCACTTTTTTAAAAGTTATTTTTAGTATTTTCATAAAAAAATTTTCTACACACATGTGTGACATTTTTAACATCTGACAGTTTTGACATATGATAATTTCGACATATGGCAGCTTCAACAAGTGACAGTTCCAATCAATGTATGAGAATTACAACATATGACAGTTCTGACATATAGCACTTTTAGCATACCGTAAAATGATTTAAAGATATGACAGTTTCGATAGATGAAAGCTTTAACATATGACATCTTTGACATTTTATGATGTTGACATGCGAAGCTAATATCAAAATAGCTTAACTTTATGTGTCAAGGTTTCAAAGTTTCAAAGTTTTTTCTTCTTATTATTAACTGTTTATTTAAATTACTGAAAAATTCCATAAAAAATCATGAGCCGACAGAATCCAACGATCTTAGTTCAATTGAGCAAGTCTCAACTTATGTAAGAA
Source organism: Watersipora subatra (assembly GCF_963576615.1). Classification (NCBI taxonomy): domain Eukaryota; kingdom Metazoa; phylum Bryozoa; class Gymnolaemata; order Cheilostomatida; family Watersiporidae; genus Watersipora; species Watersipora subatra. Next base: position 29,302,742 of record NC_088713.1, read on the forward strand.
AGTGCAACAAATTGCGTAGTTAGCCGAACAAGACATTATATAAGGTATAAAAAGTTGTTATGATGGCATTTGTCTTGTTAAGTAAAAGATAGTTAGTCAGCTCTTGGAGATAGCCAAAATTTTATTAGACTATCATTTTGTGAGTTTAGTTGAAACACGGCTCCAAAATTACCAGATGTGCTCACTATTTTGTCTACCATTCCCACAGTTATACAAGACGACCTGGTGGACAAAGGACTGCTTTGACAAGGATTTAGAGCTCAAGTTGAAGGAAGAAGAAAAACTCATCGCTGACAAACAGCAGGTTAGTTGCAGCTTCATCTATAGTTTTGAGGCTTATGTTTATGGTGTGAACAAAAACCTGCTGTCAGAAATCTGCTGTCTAAGGCCTGTTGTCGGAGATCTTCTGTCTGAGATCTTCTGACACAGGTTTGCTGTTAGATATCTATTGTCAGATATCTGACAGCAGATATCTGACAGCAGATATCTGACAGCAGATATCTACTGTCAGATATCTGCTGTCAGAGATCTACTGTCGGAGATCTACTGTCGGATATCTACTGTCAGAGATCTACTGTCAGATATCTGCTGTCAGAGATCTGCTGTCAGAGATCGGCTGTCAGAGGTCTGCTGTTAGAGATCTACCGTCAGAGATCTACTGTCAGATATCTGCAGTCAGAGGTTTATTGTTAGATAACCTACAAGACAGAACTTGTTGCAGAAAGGTGAAAAGTTAAAAGAGGGCGATGAGCAACAAACAACGGCAATCAAATCATGTCTTCTTTCTTGGTTCTGCGGAATAGACCAAGATTCCAAAGCAAAAGAGGATGCGGATGTGGCCAGTCGTCCCACGTTGCAGAGTTTAAAAGCAAGCAAGACAGCACAGACTATTGTTGAGATTAACCTAGTCATACTCATAACTTGCGGCGTCTTCATTTGGGGTTTTTTTGCGTAGCAGTTGCCATAGTAACACAGTTGAAAATTTTACAGACATGACCTTGACATTGTAGATAGTTTATTCGTTGGATTAATTCGTAGAAGACTTTACTTGCCTACCAGTTGGCTAAATTAAAAATGGTGATGCAGATACTAATCTGCATCTACTTCAATGTAGATTAGTTATTAGAAAACTAGTCTAACAGGTTTTTGAATAAAGTTGCCAACAAACAAGTTAAAGACCAACACTTGGCCTTTGTAACCATCAGTACCCAGGAAGTCCAGTATGTCATAAGAGATGGGCTGGTGTGCGGCTAAAGTACCAAAGTTTAAGCACTTGCACAGTTATTGGAAGACATGAAAAGGTGGATGAATGGCACAGGTGTCAGCGTGTTCGTCTACCAACATGAATGTTGTACCCTACAGGATGAAATTTTTCGTGGAATTAGATTTCGCAAAAATTTTATTTTCATGCATAATCGCGGATCAAATTATTTGCGAATGAAAACATTTGCGAATAAATCAATCTGTGAAAGCAGCTAGCAGTATAGTAAAACCTTCACATGCATTTACCACATGCTTAGGTTCCTGTTTAGCTAAGAAATTTATGTCGATCACGCTAAGCTATACAGTTTTGGCTGCATCCAGAGGTTTTCATGAATGTTCATCGATGTAGAGGCCTTTGGTTAACCAACAATTTGTGGTAAGTTATGAGTTTTTTCAACATAAAGAACTGCGGGAGACTTTTTCCGATGATGATGCCATGCCGAATTTCGAATAACTTGTGACAACCTTGAAAAGTTTTGTAAAGAATTGTTATTTATTAGCAATGGGCTCAACTCAAAGCCACGACAAAGATTTTAAAAGAGTTTGGAACTCAGCTACTTTTACTAACTCTGCCTAGCAGCTAGTTTTTAATTTGAGGTAGTAGTTATTCTCTCTTGTGTTAAAAAGAAAACTAATTATTCGCGGATTTGACTGCACGCGACCTCGCGAATTACTAAATCCATCAAATATTTCCATCCTGTAGGGTAAGTTCAAATATTTTCCCAACTTACAACCATGACTTTGGACACGGACAGATGACTCTTATGTTAGTAAAGTTGGCTTCTCATGGTATCGCTTTGTTGTGCTGCAAAGTTTTTTATCGCTTGTATAATAGTCGTATCAGGCAGCAAGTTCTCACATGAAGCTATTAGCACTCTATTATCACTATTATCATGAGGCTATTAGCACTAGCATTTAGACGCTAGTTAACCTTAACCAAGCTACAAGGAAGATGGCCGCATCTAATAATTGCAGAAAGCAAGCATACACAGTTAGACTTGAACCTAACATAAAAGCAGCTTTCAACATGCCACATAAACTAAAGGTGTAACTGTAAGTGAGGAATAATTGACGTATTTTAATAGGTGATGAAACCATTTGGTTAGCAGAAGTTTACAACTGAGAGATATTGTATCTTTAGACTGAGAGATATTGTACCTTTCGACTGAGGGATATTGTATCTTTAGACTGAGGTATGTTGTACATTTAGACCAGGAATAGGGAATCTGTGGGAGGAATAGGGAATCTGTGGCTCTCGAGCCATATGTGGCTTTTTGATGATTGCATCTTGCGCTTTGATAAATTAATAGAACAAATAATCCATAATTTTGTTGACAATTTAATTAAAATAATAATACAAATAATGCTGAAATTACTTTAACCGTAAACAAAATAAAAAATAATATTCATTTGATAAAAAAGATATATTATTTGCAACTTTTTGATGTGTAGCATGCAGCAAAGAGTTCCTAGTTCTATTTGTATTCCGCTCTGCGCAGGCTGCACAGAGACCAGACGAGTAATTTTTAGATCAAAAGGTAAACCCTTCAAACCAAAAGATGGCTAAAAGAGAAAAAGACAAGGAGTGTCGGATATTTCAGCAAGATTGGACAGAAGAATTTGCCTTTGTAGAGAGAGCGGGTTTGCAGTGTGTCTAATATGCAATGATAAAATTGCGTCGATAAAAGGGCCAATTATAAATATAAATATTGTTCCAGATTTGCTACAAGCAGTGCTATTGTCTGTCATCAAGCTAACAAGCTTAGCTTTTTGTTACAAGCTTTGATATTAACTAGGGTTATAGTAACTTTAGCTTATATGAACACCTCAGCTTACAACACTGGTGACTAGTTGGTTTGCGAGGCCCCCTCAAAGGATTATTTGAAAGTGCGCAAGTTTTTTGACTTGTCATAAGGAACATCTGGTTTTACAGTAAATTAATTTTTCTCTACTTTTACTATATGTGTTGGGGTTTGTCTTGTAACTTTACACTTTTATTAATATTTTTTCACACAGGTATTGAGATGGACGTAACTGTTATATTCCAAGATGTAATCTTTACTGGCCAATTGATTCACACGAAACAGCTAGTTTTATTATATTTCGCCCACTTTAATTGAGGCACATTACAGTCTTACTAGTGTTTGGTGGATATCTAACTATTGTAAGTACGTATGGGCACGAGTACTTCTTGGCCAACGAGTTTAGACTCACCACCTTCCGTTTTTGTTTGAGTATCGGGTAGCTGGTAGTGCTTGACACGAGTACTTCTTGGCCAACGGGTTTTTCGGATATCGGGTTTGTTGATACGGGTTGTGTGTCTAAAATTTTAAACGTCAGACATATTTTAAAATTTACAATTTTATTATAAGTCTATTAAATTTATTGGTTTTTACTATTTTTTATCGCCTGATATTCATGCTTGCAGCCTTAACCCTTTGAAGTTTGAACCCTAACTGTCGGTTTTCCGGTATTGAGTAGGCTGTGTCAGAATCTCCATCGGCCAGAATTCCAGCATTCACATGGCTTTGTTTACAAAAGCCGTTTTTAAGTAACGGCGTAAACCAATCAAATTAATTTTTGAACAAAATATTAGACCAGAATTTTCACTTTCATTTGTAAGAGTTTTAAAATATCTTTACCTACTTCCTTCATTTTAATAACAAATTTTATTCGAATGATATCTCGAAAAAATCGATACGACTCCTCGTTTGTTGGTGTGTCCAAGAAGAAATGTTTTAATTAATAATTATTTAACATTCAAGTGCTAATATATTTAACTATTTAAATTTGTAATAGTAATAATATAAATATAAAAATGTATTGTTTTTGTGTTTCCTTTGAGTGTGATATTACAATGGTTCTGTGGTCCTATGTATAAGGTTAGCCTCGGGACCTTGATTTGAATTTCTCCCAAGACAAATTTTGACCGCGGACAAAGTGGCACTTCTGCCCACACAAAAATCAGACTGCTGCTATAAAGCAACATTGAAACAACTCAATCAATGGAGATAGGTAAAATACTATAGTTTTCCTTGAAATAGCTTTGACAGGTAACGCACTGTTGGAATGATGAGCCCAAGTATGAATGTTCACAAGTAGTATTGAGCTTGGTAGGCCTACAACTGTCTGTAAGCAATTATCTTATAATTAACAATAATTGCCAGTGGTTTGTTTCTAAGTGTCTCTAAACTCTATTTTCTTCAAAAGATCAAAAATAACAATTATTCTGTCAATACTCAGTAGCCAAAGCACAAATAGCGATACACTTGTACGCTTAGCCCTACTAGTTATGGACTTTCGTGGTTCAATAATTATGTGTGTGTATAGGAGGCGGGCAGTGACAGCTCTTCCTGTTGGCATTTCTCTTTGCCATTGTACTTTTAGACTGAGAGATACTGAATCTTTAGACTGAGGGTTATTGTACCTTTAGACTGAAGGTTATTGAATCTTTAGACTGAGGGATATTGAATTTTTAGACTGAGAGATATTGAATCTTTAGAGTGAGGGACATTGAATCTTTAGACTGAGGGATATTAAATCTATAGACTGAGGGATATTGAATCTTTAGTCTGAGGGATATTGAACCTTTAGACTGAGAGATATTGAATCTTTAGACTGAGGGATGTTGGATCTTTAGACTAAGGGATATTGAATCTTTAGACTGAGAGATATTGTACCTATAGACTGAGGGATATTGAATCGTTAGACTGAGAGATATTGTACCTTTAGACTGAGGGATATTGAATCGTTAGACTGAGGGGTATTGAATCTTTAGACTGAGGGGTATTGAATCTTTAGACTGAGGGATATTGAATGTTTAGACTGAGGGATATTGAATGTTTAGACTGAGGGATATTGAATCTTTAGACTGAGGGATATTGTACCGTTAGAGTGAGGAAGATTGTACTTTCAGACTAAGGCATATTGTACTGTTAGAGTGAAGAAGATTGTACTTTCAGACTAAGGTATATTGTACTGTTAGAGTGAGGAAGATTGTTCTTTCAGACTAAGGCAAATTGTACCTTTAGAGTGAGGTAGATTGTACTTTCAGACTAAGGCATATTGTACTGTTAGAGTGAGGAAGATTGTTCTTTCAGACTAAGGCATATTGTACCTTTAGAGTGAGGGAGATTGTACATTCAGACTAAGGCATATTGTACCGTTAGAGTGATTAAGATTGTACATTCAGACTAATGCATATTGTACCGTTAGAGTGATTAAGATTGTACTTTCAGACTAAGGCATATTGTACTGTTAGAGTGAGGAAGATTGTTCTTTCAGACTAAGGCATATTGTACTATTAGAGTGAGGAAGATTGTATTTTCAGACTAAGGCATATTGTACCGTTAGAGTGAGGAAGATTGTACTTTCAGACTAAGGCATATTGTACTGTTAGAGTGAAGAAGATTGTACTTTCAGACTAAGGTATATTGTACTGTTAGAGTGAGGAAGATTGTTCTTTCAGACTAAGGCAAATTGTACCTTTAGAGTGAGGTAGATTGTACTTTCAGACTAAGGCATATTGTACTGTTAGAGTGAGGAAGATTGTTCTTTCAGACTAAGGCATATTGTACCTTTAGAGTGAGGGAGATTGTACATTCAGACTAAGGCATATTGTACCGTTAGAGTGATTAAGATTGTACTTTCAGACTAAGGCATATTGTACCTTTAGAGTGAGGAAGATTGTACTTTCAGACTAAGGCATATTGTACTATTAGAGTGAGGAACATTGTACTTTCAGATTAAGTGACATGCCTTAACGCCCTTATTAAAATTTTGTCTAAAATAAGCATTAGAAGCCTTAAAATTGCAGGAATCAGCTTGATAAACACTCAACTTTTGCATCATAAACACTCACTATTAGACTCCACCTTGTTAAAAATAGACATCGAATAATGGTTGAGATATTCCTAATTAGTACGTACTCAAAATCATTCAGTAAATACACCATCTGCTAAGGCTCAACTGTATATCCACCTCTTTACTAGAGTTGAATATCATCTGTGTATCCATCCCTTTACTAGAGCTGCATATCAGCTGCGAATCCACCCATGTGCTAAAATCGCTTTTCAGTTGTGTATCCACCCCTTTTCTAAAGTTATCTCTCAGCTGTGTATCCATCCTATGTACTAAAAATGTGTTTAAGCTGTGTATCCACCCCTTTACTAGGTTTATCTATCAGCTGTGCATCCAACCAATGTACTAAACTGCATTTCAGCTGTGTATCCATCCCTTCTCTAGAGCTGATTATCAACTGTGTATCTATTCCCTTACTTGAGCTGCATATCATATGTGTATCCACTCCTTTTTTAAGGATTGCACTTTGTACTAGAGATGCATAGTAGCTTTGTATCTACCTTTTTGTTACGGTTGTGTTAGCAGTCACTATCATTTGTGTAGGCCTACTTATATTTCTGAACCCAGCCAAAACCAACATAATACACTGAACTGAGTTTACAGACTGAGTACAATGCTAGAACCAAAAACATGATTCAAGACCAAATAGTAAAACCAACCAATCAGGTCTCGCTCTAACAGAAGCATGACACAACGTTGTTGTCAATATTTAGGACAAACCAGAGCCGTATAGCTTCACAGAGTCCTTCGACCAATAAATGGAAGTATGTATATAGGTACTTGCTCGTTTCCAGACAAACAAGCAACGCCCACTTTTTTTAAAATTTAAATTATAATAGAGAGGCCGCAACATTAACCAGCAAAAATTATTCCCATTGGCAGTCGCTTTGAAATTAATTGTTGTATCATACACCATTTGAAAGAGGACAAAATTCCTTACAATATGCTACCAATATCTTTTTGTAAAAAAGTAAACGCAAAAGGGTGAGGTATTGAGAGCGAGGTATGAATATTCTATTAGAGTATTAAACTATTTCGATCAAGTTTGTTTGGAAACAAGCGTTTTTGTTTCCGGTTTTTGTCACGGCACTCTGTGAAGCTATACGGCTCTGGGGCAAACAGCCTTTACACAAACCACGTACGTACATACATCAAATTGCACATTACGCAGCTAACAGGTTGCATACCAGTCATGTATCCACACCTTTACTAGATCTGTATATCAGATGTTCATGTACACTTATCCTAGAGTTAGACATCAGTAGGTGTATCCACACCTATTGAGTGGCCTAATTCGTTGTTTATAATTTTGGGATCATCCTCTTGTTAAATGATAGCAGTAGAGCCACTAATCAACAAATTATCAAATCAAAGTATGCACCGACCATAAGCTAAAGGTCTATAAACATATCAGCACTACCCAGTCACCTGAATAACAGAACCACTGAAATAATGATTATTTATTATCAACAATATAGCAAAGATTTTTTACAATGAATAGAAAAGAAACATACTGGACACGTTGTCATTATGAAGGCTTTACAGAGACTTGGACAGCGAGAGACGAGCGGCATTTCCTATACCATCACACGGTAGTTTTAGCTCAGGTTCTCAACAGCACGTATAATATTTAGCCTTTACTCAGTACTCATACTAGTAAGAAAAAACAGGCTTTTACAAGCGCCTGCGACAAAACTCAAGAGTTATTAAAAATATAACAATAAATAATATTATAGAAAGTTTAACGATAAACTGAGCACAATGCTTTACCAATCCTGAAAGAACTTGGACACTATATTGCTATTAGTTTCAGAGAGTCTTTTCCCAAGAGACACAGATATTGGGTTGCCATGATGCACGCTTCCTCCATATCTGCGAATAAATGATAGGTTGTTAACAACTACATCCATGTAGTAGGTGTTATAAGAAGCCTGTCCCCTAATATTATTACAAGTACTCTGGCTATCCAGTTAGAGATCAATTTGTGTAGGGAGCATCTGGGCAATTACTTCTGTGCAGTAAGGTATATGTGTGGCACAGTTGGTAATGCCTCAGGCTGTTGACGTAATTATCTGAAGTTGATTCCTGTATGGTGCAATTTTGTTTCTGACAGATGCGGCCCTCATTGTAGTAAATATTTGACAGCAGCATATTATAGCATTTAGACAAGTTGCGTGGGAATGCATATTTAAATTAACTACTATTTTATAAAACTCGTTGCAGACCATCGCACTAGTATGGCTGGTGATTAAACCACCTACTGCGATATCATGTTTTACGGTTTTTGATCAATCGATCTCATGACATTCTACCACTACCACTACCATTTACCGCTAGTGTCACTCGACCGCATGCTAAACTGCAGATTAATTTTTACTTTAATAATCAATTGGCATTTTTAGAACTTTCATTTTCTCTATAAATGTACCAAGGTCTACCTGATTTGCACATCGAAAATGCGCCCTTGCATGCATTAGGGCAACTGCCTTCAATGAACAGGTTTGTAGATCGTTGTCATGAATATTTTACTCATGTTTACTTCTTTGAGGTTTGACTAATTAATTTTGTCTTGAAAGAATGATTTTACTCCTTTATGCTATATTACTCAATAGTAATCCCTCTTACTTCCTACTAGTTACTTTAACTCTATAGTAATCCCTTCTACTTCCTACTAGCTACTTTAACTCTATAGTAATCCCTCTTACTTCCTACTAGTTACTTTAACTCCATAGTAATCCCTTCTACTTCCTACTAGCTACTTTAACTCTATAGTAATCCCTCTCACTTCCTACTAGCTACTTTAACTCTATAGTAATCCCTTCTACTTCCTACTAGTTACTTTAACTCCATAGTAATCCCTTCTACTTCCTACTAGCTACTTTAACTCTATAGTAATCCCTCTTACTTCCTACTAGTTACTTTAACTCCATAGTAATCCCTCTTACTTCCTACTAGCTACTTTAACTCTATAGTAATCCCTCTTACTTCCTACTAGTTACTTTAACTCCATAGTAATCCCTTCTACTTCCTACTAGTTACTTTAACTCCATAGTAATCCCTCTTACTTCCTACTAGCTACTTTAACTCTATAGTAATCCCTCTTACTTCCTACTAGCTACTTTAACTCTATAGTAATCCCTCTTACTTTTTACTAGCTACTTTAACTCTATAGTAATCCCTCTTACTTCCTACTAGTTACTTTAACTCCATAGTAATCCCTTCTACTTCCTACTAGCTACTTTAACTCTATAGTAATCCCTCTTACTTCCTACTAGCTACTTTAACTCTATAGTAATCCCTCTTACTTCCTACTAGTTACTTTAACTCCATAGTAATCCCTTCTACTTCCTACTAGCTACTTTAACTCTATAGTAATCCCTCTTACTTCCTACTAGCTACTTTAACTCTATAGTAATCCCTCTTACTTCCTACTAGTTACTTTAACTCTATAGTAATCCCTCTTACTTCCTACTAGTTACTTTAACTCCATAGTAATCCCTTCTACATCCTACTAGCTACTTTAACTCTATAGTAATCCCTCTTACTTCCTACTAGCTACTTTAACTCTATAGTAATCCCTCTTACTTCTTACTAGTTAATTTAACTCTATAGTAATTTTTCCTACTTCCTACTAGTTACTTTAACTCTATAGTAATCCCTCTTACTTCCTACTAGCTACTTTAACTCTATAGGAATCCCTCTTACTTCCTACTAGTTACTTTAACTCCATAGTAATCCCTTCTACATCCTACTAGCTACTTTAACTCTATAGTAATCCCTCTTACTTCCTACTAGTTACTTTAACTCCATAGTAATCCCTTCTACATCCTACTAGCTACTTTAACTCTATAGTAATCCCTCTTACTTCCTACTAGCTACTTTAACTCTATAGTAATCCCTCTTACTTCTTACTAGTTAATTTAACTCTATAGTAATTTTTCCTACTTCCTACTAGTTACTTTAACTCTATAGTAATCCCTCTTACTTCCTACTAGCTACTTTAACTCTATAGGAATCCCTCTTACTTCCTACTAGTTACTTTAACTCTATAGTAATCCCTCTTACTTCCTACTAGTTACTTTAACTCTATAGTAATCCCTTTTACTTCCTACTAGCTACTTTAACTCTATAGGAATCCCTCTTACTTCCTACTAGTTACTTTAACTCCATAGTAATCCCTTCTACATCCTACTAGCTACTTTAACTCTATAGTAATCCCTCTTACTTCCTACTAGCTACTTTAACTCTATAGTAATCCCTCTTACTTCTTACTAGTTAATTTAACTCTATAGTAATTTTTCCTACTTCCTACTAGCTACTTTAACTCTATAGTAATTCCTCTTATTTCCTACTAGTTACTTTAACTATAGTAAACCCTTCTAGTCCCTACTAGTTACTTCAACATTATAGTTTTTTCATCATTACATCTAAATACTATGTACTATACACGTATGCCACATGTAATTGCATTTATATGTTTGCACATTTACTATAACTGTGAAAGTTTAGAAGTAGTTTAAAAACAAACTCACCAATTTTTTGAGGTTTCATAAAAATGTACGGGTGTTTTTTCATTATTTCTGATTGATTTTGACGTTTAAGGATCGGCAGAATGTCTCTAGACTAAAATTGCGAAAAGCTTGTCGCGATCAAAGTGCACAGAAAAAATACGTGTGAAATGACATTGCTAGTTTTTATCATTGCGATAGCTGTTGTCGGCTAGTGCTAGAAACATCATTTGTCTCTGTTCTGTTGGTCCCTATGTAGTTACAGCTGTAGGTCTCATAATCACACTTTATATTGGTCTAAGTAGTTTAACCATGATCAAAATTCATCGGGTTTAAATCTTGCAACATTCTGGCAATCGAATCACTTCAAACATCAAAAGCGATCGCAGTAGATAAAAATACTTTTGGAAAAAATTAAAAAGAAGTTGTGCGAAGTCATCTCAAATGTTCTGATATCTTAAAATTTTGAACTACACTAAAAATCTTGTATTTAATGCGTAAAAATTGTTACTTCGTGCATGTCTAAAACGTAACTTTTTTTAATTAGGAAAAATCAATAACTTCCATACATCGTTTTGCATCGGCAATTTCTTAATCCACTTTACGTTCATACGGAAACAAAGAAAGGCCCAAGTCTTGCTACGAAATAACCATAAATAAGATCATCAACCTTGAAGCATAATTTTAATTAAATCCTATAAATGTTACCAACAAAGTTACCTTTTTATAGAATCAAGAATCGATGCATGTTTAACTATTTCTTGCTTCCTTGCCATCTTGTCTTCCTTTGGTTGATACAGCCTACTCAGATCGTCTGCAAAAAATGTCTCTATTGCTTTCACATCTCTTTACACATTACACTGTCTCAGATAGCAGTCTCTGTTTATCAAAATGTATAACTATTGCTGTCAGATCTGTTCATACATAACACTGTCTCAGATAGCAGTCTCTGTCTTTTGTATGCTGCTTGCCAGCTAGCCACAATTAAAATCAACTACTATATTTTATATATATATAAATATCAACTAGCATAAAATGCTAGTTGCTAGTTTTGGTAGTTGCACAAGCAGCTACCAAAACTGCTTGTAATTACAAGCAACAGAAAGCACAACAGGCTCTTGTAATTGCATGCAATAAAATGTTGCATGTGCTTGTCATCACATGCAGTAGGAATGACGGTATATGCGTGTAATCACAAGCAATATCAAAAACGGCAAGTTCTTGTGATCACAAGATATAGACAGGCAGTATATGCTTATAAGCACATGCAGTGAAAATGACTGCAGGTGCTTGAAATTACATGCTGTAGGAAATACTGCATGGCTTGTAACCACATACAATAGCAATGAAAGCAGGTGCTTTTGATCACATGCAATAGCAGTGACAGCAGGTGCTTGTAATCACATGAAATATCAATGACAGCGGGTGCTTGTAATCCCATGCAATGGCAGTGACGGCAGGTTCTTTTAATCCCATGCAATAGCAGTGACAGCAGGTACTTGTAATCACATGCAATAACAAAGGCAGCAGGTGCTTGTAATCACATGCAATAGCAATGACAGCAGGTGCTTGTAATTCCATGCAATAGCAGTGACAGCAGGTGCTTGTAATCACATGCCATAGCAGTGACAGCAAGTGCTTGTAATCACATGCAATAGCAATGACAGCAGGTACTTGTAATCACATGCCAATATCAATGGCAGCAGGTGCTTGTAATCACATGCCATAGTAGCAGTGGCAGCAAGTGCTTGTAATCACATGCAATAGCAATGACAGCAGGTACTTGTAATCACATGCCGATATCAATGACAGCAGGTGCTTGTAATCACATGCCGACATCAATGACAGCAGGTGTTTGTAATCACATGCAATAGTAGTGACATCAAGTGCTTGCAATCACATGCAATAGTAGTGACATCAAGTGCTTGCAATCATCAGTCTAGAGCTCTTGCAAGAATTCTGCTGATTCTTAGTTTTGATAAGCAAACCTGAGTTAAGTTGTTCTGAATTCTTGACATAGTCAGAGTTTTTTAGCTTCTCTGAACTGCAAGATGGGCTGAGAATGCAGGCTAGCAAGTGCTCATCCATTGAACTAGTGGATCTTCTTTGCAGGTACTCAGTCGCTGAAACTGAAAAATAAAATTTTTCTAAAGATTGACCCAAAGTTCTTAAAACAGCTCCATGTATATACAATTGTAAATATACTGGCTGAATATCAACGGTTGCACGGGTAATAAAAAAGTTGTCACACCGAAAAATTCTTTGGCTCATGTATACAACATTTACCATTCTAATTTTTAAAGGAAGTTTAGTTCTGTGTAGTGTGTTTATTGTGTGAAATTTGTACAGCACTGCCTGCAGTGCCTACTACAGATAATCTACATTGATTGCTTTAGTCTTGTTGGCCACGTTTTTTGTGTATTGTGCTCACATTTTTCTTCTGGTATGACTCTACGAATAACACTAGCTGCAGTGCTAAGCGTGAAGCCAAGAGAGATTGACATGTGTAATAGACATGTGCCTAATATATTCTATAGTATAGCGAGTTGAACAGAGTAGTGTGTTAGATAAATGCTCGTCTGCAGAACTACAGGTTCCAATATTAAAGCTAGTGTAAAGCAGATTTTCCATTCCTAAAGCTTTATCGCTGTAACTAGACATATGGACAGACAAACAGAATACAGACAAACGCTGAAACTTATATATATACAATGTAAGTTGTAGAGTTTTATTGCCGTGAATAGTTCATAGCTCAAATCCATGAGCCGCTAGTATGGGCACAAATACAAAATGTTATTCAAAAAGGGTAAATAGTGGCTTCACTTCAATGAATGTTTGTCTGCTGGAGTTTGGGCTGTCTGGCTGGCAATGCTATGCCTTCGAAAAAACACTAAACGCTATTGCCTTGCGATAAAAGCAGGGTGACCACTAGCTTGGGCCAGCTGGTTTAAAGAAAAATTCAGCTGGAAGAAAGCCAGCTAGTTGAGAAAGGACCAGTCGGCCTTCTCGACATGGAGGGATTGGGCTAGGCTATATAAAGGTTTATGATGCCTTCTCTCAGGAGGAGAGCTCAAAAGTGAGACACATACACTTATATTGTAATACTCTTTACTATCATGCTTTGAGAACTGATTAATAAAATATATATTAATGGGGATCGCGAAGTGGTTAGTTTTTCTGGTGTGGAGAGGTAAAGGGTGGCATAGAATCCTTTGCACTGTTTGCTATCATTGTACTGAAAATATAAACATTATTATATATATTAATATATATTCGATTATATGTTAAGGGTTGAACAAAATCTTTTAAATCGTAAAATCTTGGCCTGAAGAAATAGGTGATACTCTTGCAATACTGCAATACTGCAATACTGCAATACTGCAATACTGCAATACTGCAATACTGCACATTTCATATCATGATATTAATTGTTCAGAAAATGTTCTGTGAGAAAAAGACGGAACTAACCAAGTCTTTTTTGGAAATTCATTTAGGAAAACCTTTAATGGCAAGGATTGGGCCATTCTGTTAGCATAATGCTACACACTGACAGCCCTGTGTACGTTGAGATATGGTGTCAAAGTTGTAGAGATTGTGTTACAGTGAATGATTAAATTGTGGCTTGTAATTCTCTGGCAGCATGCACGATCATACGTAAACAGTTGAAACGTGATGCTGATAGAGATTATGAGATTTCTTAGAAACAATAGCGAATAAAGGATCTCAGCCATACATTATATGGGAAATTTGACATCGTGGTACTGACAATGATTTGCAGTTGGCATCAGATAGGCAGCATAAATGTCAGATGCAAGTTTATGAGTTTATATCTAATTATTATTTGGGTGGAAAGGATTGTTCTTGGGTGGGTATTCCTCTAACTAAAACTGAGGTCATACCAAGCGATAGTGACACTAAATAAACATTTAATGAGATGATGTCACGAGACGCTCAACAGTAGTTAACAGGTTATCCAAACATTGGCAAATATTTTTGTTACATAAGATACACAAATACACGCTTTGATTAAGAGGAATGACTTTTTTCTATCATTTTACCAGAAGTCAGAAGTCTTTGTATTTTACTGACAGAATCTCATTCGGAAAAAAGCAGAGAAAATAACAATGGGGAAAGTGTTTAGCGTCAAATTGCCCACTGAGGGTGCCTTTTGGACTGAGTAAACAAGCAAACAGATGATGCTAAGCAGCCAAAAGGGCAGCAGTAGATGATGCTGTAAGTGCCTACATGTCATCCTGTTTTTCATCCAATAACTTTGGATGAAAAACAAGATTTTACACCACACTGATGAATTGCTAACGTGTTTAGGTACAAAGATTCACTATACTAGGTCAAATCATGGAAGAATACTAGGAACAAGCGATCATAACTGGATAAACAAGCGATTGTACGAGCGATCGTACGAGCGATCGTACGAGTGATCGTACAAATCATCGTACAAGCGATCGGACAATCGATCGGAAAATCGATCAGACAAGCGATCGTAAACTCGATCGTAAAATTGATCGTACAAGCGATCGTACAAGCGATCGTACAATTGATCGTACAGCAATCATAACTTCATAAATAAAAAATGCTAGCATGTGCGAAACATTTGGTTTCTTAGGCAAGTTTTACACAATTAACTTGTGCTTTTTGCTCCTGATCTAAATCATCAACATAATCAGGATTTTGGAATTATAAATAATACTGTCTAAATTAGCTGCCAGCCTCATAACCGGCTGCCACTTTAAATGAATATCAGGCTATGCAGTGACTTAAGAATCAATAACTGTGGGCATCATGCCGCCTTCCACATTTGTCAGAATAACTGAGTGTAGGCTAGCATTAATAACCCTTCTCTATTGTTGGTTTAATTGCAAAATACTCTGATCTATATTTTGCTTGTAAAATAAATTCTAAATTAAAACAATTAACAAAAGTAATGCATATCGTAGAGTCAGTGAAAACCGGAAGCTATTTTGAAAAACACGCGAAGAGTGCAAACTCGGTGTGACATAATTTTTACGCTACAGTTTGTTTGCACCACATCGTCTATTAATAAACATTCCAGCGTTACCTGAAATGCACACTTTTGCATAATTGCTTTACTAGATGTAGAGGTGATTATCCGTCAGCAAAAAAAGAAAAATCATCTTTGAACACAAACTGTGGCTAACACAATAATTCGAGTCAAAATAAACTATTTTTTGTTCTCTTAACATGTAGAGATTTTAAAATGTAGTTCTATGCCAGAAGTAACATATTTCACAAAAATATAAACAGTGTCAATGTGCACCATTGGTTATCAGAAAAAAGTGAATGGCTGGAGCCAAGCATTGCGAGCGAACAACTCAGCAAGAGATGCACTGTCTACCGGAGCTGTATGTACCTGCTACAGAATGAATGGAGGCGCAAGCCCTTGCTACAGAACGACATAAGGTGCTAGCGCCTGCTACAAAATGACTAAAGATGCAAGCATTGTTACAGAATGGCTGAAAGTGCTAGCACCTGCTACAGAATGACTAAAAGCGCAAACACCTGCGACAGAATGGCTCGATTAGCAAGTACTAGCTAAAGAATGGTTAGATGTGCAAGCACCTGCTACAGAATGGTTGAATGTGCAGGCACTTGCAACACATAGATTGAGGTGCAAGCACCTGCGAAAAGTAGCTAAAGGGGCAAGCACTTGTTATAGAAT
Source organism: Watersipora subatra (assembly GCF_963576615.1). Taxonomy (NCBI): domain Eukaryota; kingdom Metazoa; phylum Bryozoa; class Gymnolaemata; order Cheilostomatida; family Watersiporidae; genus Watersipora; species Watersipora subatra. The sequence goes on from NC_088713.1 coordinate 29,319,071, forward strand.
GACTAAATGTGCAAGCACCTGCTTTAAAGTGTTTGAAGATACGATCCTCCACTAAAAAACTGGTGTGTGAAACCTTAGCTATCTTCTATAGTAATGAGAAAAATTACAAATTAACATATAAATGACTTTACTGCTAGGAAGTGAAGAGAAACTCACCTTTTCCTTGTGCTGATTGGATAAAAAAGAAACAAACAACCAGAGCTGGAATATTCTTTGGCTGCCATGGAGCAGGTATAACAGGCATTCTTAAAGCCCACTCAAGAGTCTCGACTGTTCCAATGGGCACGTTGGAGCATAAACGACCAGCTTCAAATGACTTCTTATACCATTGAACGACAACGGAAGGTGCTCACAAACAAGAAATGCTTTGCTGTTAGAATTCTTTGGTTCGAGAAAATCGGCTAATTTTTCAAAGCAACGGTGAAGAGATGATTAAAATGCTTTAGAGCCGTCAAATGATGCCGCACTCGATACGAATGACGTGAGAGGGTAATTGGAGATGGTCTTTTATGATATGCTGCTTTGCTGCCGTGCCCGACCACTCCTGACTTTTATAATTAGTTTCTTTATCTCTCTTCCTCTTGACTTCGATACAAATGAAGGATGCTGCTAGATAAGCTAACAGCAAGGATTCACCAAGCATTATATGCTCTTTGTTAGCAAACAAACTTGTTAAATCTATTTGCTGAGTAGCTCGATGAGTCTAGTAAGAACCTACTGAAAGAAATTGGATATGAAACCGTACAGTTGATCCTTAACTGAAAACTATCTTTAAATAAACAATTACATCTAATTGCATGTGTTTACGGTTATAGAGACCTACTTTAGATAAAAACTTACATCTGTGTAAGTGTGTGTGGCTCAGTAGACCTACTTTTGACAGAAACTTACACCTGCGTAAGTGTGTGTGGTTCAGCAGACCTACTTTTGATAAAAACTTACATCTGCCTGTGTGCGCATGACAGTGTCGGCATACGCGCGCCTACACACTGTCTGTGCGCGTGTGCATGTATGCGCATGCATGTGCGCGCATGTCACACTGTTGCACTGTCATATGTCACACTGTCATGTGCACAAGTGCGTATGCGCACGCACACGTGCACATGTGCGTATGGGTGCGTGCGCATACGCGCACATGCGTGTACACACAGATTTAAGTTTCTATCTGTCTGCGCATGCGCATGGGTTTTTCTAGAGACCTGTTTCAGATGGAAAGTTACATATGTGTATGTGTGTGTGTGTGTGCATGCATGTGTGGGTGTGTTGCTCTGTGGGGTTGCTTTAGAGGGAAACATCTGTCTGTGTATGTGCGTGGCTCTACAGACCTACTTCATGTAGAAATGTACATGACATGCTACAGCCGCTGATGTGTGGCATTAGCTGACATGTGTCTGCAAACTGATGTGTGACAGCAGCTTACTGTATGTGTGACAGCAGCTGATATGTGACAGTCGCTGACATGTGTCAGCATGCAGCTAATGCGTTACAACAGCTGACATATGATGCCAGTTGACATGTGACAGCTGATGGCATGTGACAGCAGCTATTGTTTAACAACATTTAATGTGTGATATCGGGTTATGTGTGACGGCAGCTGACATCTGACAGCAGCTGATGTATGACAGGTAGTTGTGTGAATTTCAATTACACAACAGTCTGGGCCAGTTACCATGGAAATATCTTAACTGACAGATGATTGTGAAAAACTCAGTTCCAGCATGAACGAGTTCTCTGTATCATTTGAATAAATGGTTAGTTTATTTTGTCCGGTAGACATTGCTACCAAGCATCAACGAAAAAATGATCTACTTGCAAAAAATTCCATAGTAACCTTTCCTTCAAGGTGCAAAAAAAAGTCTGAATCGTGACTCTAAAAAATAAAGTGCAACAATCATTTGCAATAATAACAAAATAATAAAGCATAAACAATAATAGAACATAAAGATTAATATATATAATATAATACAGTACACTACAATGTAATAAGGCTCTTTCTTTGTTATATGGTAGGTCTTAAGATACTGAGTACACAAACTAAAATGAATTTACTGGAAACAGGAGTAAGTACAGAAGATGTAGAGACTAGTTAAATACCATGTAAGCCATGCATGGGCAACCTTTGTTCACATGTGGGCCAGTTTATGTTTTCCAAGACTGGCCACGGGCCAGAAGTCCTAATTATAGAGTTGCATTATATGTATGTATACATATATACTTATAATTTTATATATACTATGCAGATAAACATATATTAAATTACTGAATTTTTTATTCATTTGTCCTGATGAGTCCTCATTTACCTTGGTAGTTTTTCTCATAAAAGTTGCCTGTTGCTCTGTATTCACGCGCAAGCGAACAAAATAGTCTGTCAGCTTGTTCTGAAGGGACGGGTGTTTTATTTGGTGATGGTGTTTAAAGGTTGACTTGCAATAAAATTCACATTACAGTTATTTAGTATGAAAAGATTCACCATGTCTTACTCTGTTGTGTTGTAGGTGCCAAGAATGTGGGAATGTGATTACAAGCTCTTAAAAGCTCAAAAACGAAAAGCCGCCGTAGATTAGAATCTCTTTATTTCGATGACGTAACCACGAAATTTGGTTATCGTCTTGTCACGCATGTTCTCACGTGAATTGAAAGGCCAATAAAAAGCTCAATATAAAACTTATCGTAATACTAGTTTGCAGCAAACACTTCGGGTTTTACCGAAGACCCCGTCTCAAATATGGATGCTCGCTACTTTACAGTTTTGTTTCAGCCTGGTCTAATTGGCAAGTCAAAATCTGATCATGTGACCCAATACTTCGCAAATAATTTTTGCAGCACTTTTCGATTATCACAGGAGACCAACCGGCTCATCATGATTATCAGACAATGGTATGTACTCCTTCGAGGTAAGGTTAAAATGTTTAATGAATTTTTACGGTAAGTTATAAGATATCACTGCTAAAAGTGACAGCATTAAAATAACGATAAAACTGATGCGTAAGAACAATAGACATAGTTTTATTGAATGCGTGAAGTATATTTGTGAAAATATTTCGATGATTAAGATTGCATGAAAGTGTAAACAGAAACCATCTTTCACAACTACATCACATTTGAGCCGTTTTGGAAAGGGAATCCAAACTACGGCAGTCTCATGGGGCTGCGATTTTCTGTTCGTTTTTGAGCTTTTAAGAGCTTGTAATCACCTTTCTACATATTTAGCACCTACAACACAACAGAGTAAGACATGGTGAATCTTTTGATACCAAATAACTGTAATGTGAATTTTGTTGCAAGTGAACCTTTAAGCTTCGCCAAATGCACTAAATAAATGCACATGGATCTTAGTACCTGGATATTTAGCCTACTACATCGAGGCCTACTACAGCGAGGCCTATTACATCGAGGCCTTGGCATTCAAATACAAGGCTGCTACAGTTAAACTTGTTAAACTTCCTCAGTGAGAAACCTGTATTTAAAAAAGCGACATTGCATAATTTCTCACGGCACACTTGAGGATCTCACTCGGCACAGTGGTTGAAAATCGCTTGTCTATCTATCCACATGTTTGTATGTATCTATCTATTTATATATCTATTTATATATCTATATTTCTACATATCTATCTATCTGTCTATCTATATGCCTGTCTATCTATCTATCTATCTATCTATCTATCTATCTATCTATCTATCTATCTTTTTTATCTATCTATCTATTTATATATCTATCTTTCTACATATCTATCTATCTATCTGTCTATCTATATGCCTGTCTATCTATCTATCTATCTATCTATTTATATATCTATTTATATATCTATCTTTCTACATATCTATCTATCTATCCATCTATCTATTTATCTATCTACCTACCTACCTATCTATCTACATGTTTGTATCTAACTATATCTTTATCTCTCTATCTCTCTGTCTGCCTGTCTGTCTATCTATCTACATGTATGTATGTATCTATGTTTCTACTTATGCATCTATCTATTTATCTATCTATATATCTATCTCTTTATCTATATCTCTATCTATCATCTATGCATGTAGCCTAGTGGCAGCTGCGCAAAAGGCTAGTGCTGGCGTGGCTGGTTCAGAAAGTGCTGTTGGCTTTTCCATGAATTATTTATACCTACTGCTTTCTATGCAAACACCGTGTGTGATTCTCAAATTATCTGAGTTTATTAATATCCTATTGTGGCGTTGGTTCCTGTTTGAACTTTTGTAACATTATTGATTGCCTCCATCCACAGCTTCCGTTACAAGAAAATAGACTATATTTAGGGCTAAAACTCTAAGTATATGTTGAAACTATGATGAGCTTTAGAACACAAGTTCAATGCTTACTGTCTGATGCAGAAACTGCACCAGACCTATTATATAGGTCTGGTTCATAGGGCATATATATGGTCTATATAATGGTACTGTGTAGGTATTTATCACTGAATAACAAACAGAATATTTAATATAAATCATATCTTGGTGAGCAGCTTGTCAGATTTCAACTGCAGAGTCCTCCATAGTAGTGTCATGCATGTTTGCTGCCGTGTTGCTGCCCTTTTGCTGTCAAGAATCACTTAGGTTCATGTACTTGCTGTCGAGTGTCACATTGTTTTATGCACTTACCGCCGACTGCCATATCGGTTTATGCACTTTGGCTGTCAAAAGTCACATAGGTTTATGCACTTGCTGTTGAGTGTCACATAAGGCTACATACTTGCTGTTGAGTGTTGCATAGGGCTACATACTTGCTGTCGAGTGTCACACACGGTTATGTGTTGCTGTCGAAAGTCACTGAGGTTTATTTACTTGCTGTTCAGTGTCACATCAGTTGATTTACTTTTGCTGCCATGAGTCACACAGGTTTATGCAATTGCTGTCGAGTGTCACTTAGGGTTATGCACTTGCTGTCCAGTGTCACATAAGATTAAGTGTTTTTGCTGTTAATTGTTACATAGGTTCATGGCTTGATTTGAACCTGATCAACTGAAATGGCATATGCTGTCGAGTGTCACTTCAGTTTATGCACTTTTGCTGTCGTGCCCCACATCGGTTTATGTACTATTGATATTGTGTGTCATATAGGTTCATGTACTTTGCCTGCAAAATTTTACATACTGTAGGTCTTTACTCATCGTCATTCTAAAATCCCTAATGTTCTTTCAAGTCTGTTTTTGCTCTACCAATCCTTTCACTTTTGTCTATTTATATAATAAACACAGGTGCATTTTAGTTATGAATAGTTTTATTACAAATAAATGTAACATAATATTTTTGTTGTTATTAAAAATAACAACAAAAACTTTATTGTTATCCGGATAACTATTAGTTATCAGAATAATAATACAATAAAAGCTACCATTATCATTCAGCTTATTAATAATTAAAATTAAGACAAAGGATTATTCAAAACATTTTTCTGTATTGCCATTGGTTATTTTAAACGGTAACTACCAATCTTGCTGTTTATAAGGCTTAATAATTAACGACTCAGAACTAATTGATGCAAAATTTATTTGTTATAGTTAGCTCTCCTCATTGGACAGTTTATGATTTTATTGTAATTCTTTTTCTCAGCTTCCTTTGAGAATTGTTGTTAATAATAGGTGACTGTTACATCAAGTTGTTAAGTTGTCAGAAATGGTAAAGTGCAGTGTGGACGTCAAAGCCTTTTTATTTTTGCATTTTAAATGTACCAACAATTATGCAATCACAGAATTGCAATCACGCAATTAGTGAGACTAAAACGTTGCCCAATATGGGGCTCGTGTCGAGGAAATTCCGCTTATTAACTCAACAGAGATAATTTTGCAATAGATGTACCTATTTTTATTCTCTCTGCTTTATGACAGGAAAGGAGAGCGAACAGACTGAGGCACAGACGAACAGACGGACAACAACTAATAATAACACAGATGTAACTTAATCTAATTATCAGGATGATAAACAAACATTACAATGATTGCAACAGTAACAGTAATAGTGATGATGAGGAAAGCAATTCAGAGTGGGTGGATGTCAAGGTGTGTACATGTCAGGCTGTGTTCATGTCCAGGAGTGTGTATATCAGGGTGTGTACATGTCAAAGTGTGTTTATGTCAAGGTGTGTTCATGTCAAGCTGTGTTCATGTCTAGGGGTGTGTATATCAGGGTGTGTACATGCCAAAGTGTGTTTATGTCAAGGTGTGTTCATGTCAAGCTGTTTTCATGTTCAGGGGTGTGTATATCAGGGTGTGTACATGTCAAAGTGTGTTTATGTCAATGTGTGTTCATGTCAAGCTGTTTTCATGTTCAGGGGTGTGTATATCAGGGTGTGTACATGTCAAAGTGTGTTTATGTCAATGTGTGTTCATGTCAAGCTGTTTTCATGTCCAGGGGTGTGTATATCAGGGTGTGTACATGTCAAAGTGTGTTTATGTCAATGTGTGTTCATGTCAAGCTGTTTTCATGTTCAGGGGTGTGTATATCAGGATGTGTACATGTCAAAGTGTGTTTAGGTCAAGGTGTGTTCATGTCAGGCTGTGTTCATGTCTAGGGGTGTGTATATCAGGGTGTGTACATGTCAAAGTGTGTTTATGTCAAGGTGTGTTCATGTCAAGATGTGTGTGTGTGTGTGTGTGTGTGTGAGTGAGTGAGTGAGTGCGTGCGTGTGTGTCAGAATGTTTACATGTTAAAGAGTGTGTTTATCAGGGTGTGTACATGTCAAGGTGTGTGCATACCAGGGTGTGTAACATGTCAAGGAGTGTGCATATCAGGTTTTGGTCCATATTCACTCAGATTATATTAAAATCAGATAGATCAAGATCTGTGCGGGCTGAAATGGTATTTCTGAACTCAAAATCTTAATTTTATATATGTCATGGTACCACCTCTTGCTATAACAAAGGGTTATAACTCCACCTTGAAGGGTTATAACCAAACACTAATTATTATATTATAACCACACACTAATTATTATTATATTATAAACACACACTAATTGTAATATCTTGCCTGTTTCGTAAAATATCTAAATAAACCACTACGAAATACATGCATATAGTTTAAATAAAATGGCATTATAAAGCAGTCCCTTTTTGAGAAATACAAGCTACAGCATTACCGGAAAATACAAGCTACAAGGTGATAATAGTGAGGTTACGTACAACGTAACCCCACTACTAGCAGGTTAGTTGTTTTACTGCAATTTTCGTAAAATATCTGTTACTACTAGCAACAGATATTTTACTGGTAGTAAGCCTAGCAGTACCTGATAGCTCTTTTAGCTTCAATCAGATCACCTACAGTTGGGTGTTTAAAGGGTGATTCTCAGGAACCAGGCGAAGTCTTAAGCCAAAATATTTTAGAAAGTTTGCAGAATGCACGCCACATATACATGTGAATCTTGAATAAAATTTACTAGAAAATGTGAAAATGTGAGCCGTTTATGCAAATGAACAAACACCTGCAGGCACACCAGGTGTAGGGTGTGGGTGTTTAATTGGGTGTGCAGGCACACCCAATTAAACAAACAAAACAATAAACAAAAGGAGACTTATTGACTTAGAGACTTATAGGATTCAATAAGAACGATAGAATTTGTACTTTCCATGTGTGTGTTGGCGAGTCTAATGTATCTATGCCTTTTTGAAACACAGATTTACCTTTGCTGGCATCTAGCTTTGTTCTGATTTGTTAATTCATTAGCAAACCGCAACGGCGTATACATATTCATCTATGTACATGTATATAAAAAATAAACTTATAATTAAGTTTATAATAAGTACTATTATAAACGATATAATAACTAGTACTTATTATAATATATATAATAAGTACTAATTATTATTACATATAAATACATATAATAAGTAATAAGTACTACATGTATATACTAATACATATAGTACTTAGTTATAGTATTTTTTGAACTCTATTTTGTATAACAAACAAAAAGGGTAAGTGTAAAGTATGTATCTTTGTATGTTATTCTTATTTATCTTTGTATTATTTTATTATAATATTATTATATTATATATATATATATATATATTATATTATATTATATTTGTGAAAGTTTTTATTGTAAACTCAAAATTCAGATTTTTTGTGTCAAAGAAAATTTATAGCGGAATATTTTTGACGGTAAATATTTTTTCAGTGGTTGGGGTTAATTTAGGTTTGTCCTTTGTACTATAAAAAGCCAAAACATGACAAGGCAGAATATTTCAAATCTTCGACTTCTGTTTTTTCTTCTTTCTGAATAGTTAGTTTATGGCCTTTTATTGTCGCAGCCGGCTATTTAAAGTTTAACGCGCTAATCAGTGTGGTTTAATAAAATGATTAACTAATTTGTTTATGAAATTACATAACATTGAACATAGAGCGATGAAAAAAAAACAGCATGACAACGATTTTTACAGACAGGCAACTTTTCAAATACTGAAAAGTGACACCGCAACTTTAATAAAGAAAATACATCTAGTTTACTAAGTCTATGAGATTAATAAAGAATAATATTGGCAGAGTAAGTCCAACGAAAGGACTTTGTTAAAGGTTCATTCACAGCAGGATGATTTATTGGAGTTGCCTCCACACCGACAAAGTCTGTTTAGTGTAAAACGAAAACGGTTGTAAAACAGCTTTGTTTTAGTTGCCAACGGAAGATCGGTGAAACGCTGTATATTATGTTTGTCTGTTTATGTGTGGGATAAGAAGAATATTTTGACATAACATTCACACATCAATCCCAGTTTCATAACCAGGATTTATTAAACAACACGAGTTACCCATCTACATAATAATATACAACAAATTTACATAGAATAGTTCCATGTTGGTGTCTTACATTGCTGTTGCATTCTAATTTATACTATTTATATCAGTACCGGAATAACCACCACTGACATCCAGCTAACTAACTCTGTTGTGGCTTTATCTTTATGCCAATCTATGCTATTGTTAGGCTACTGATCTGTTCTGTAGTCCCGTGCAATCTCGACTGTTCTTGCCTGTAACCAAAATTATTATGATATTATATCTGACATGTTACCTTTTTGTATCTTATGCTTGGCTCATCGGATATTATCACTTTTTATCAATTAGGCGTATGAACACATTGTTTTTACAATAAGTGAGTACTTTTAACTGGGAGAGCTGCTTAGTCTGTAAACTAGGTAAATAAAGTTGATACGAAACTTTAAGCTTTCATTGGCTTATATTAGCGAGCTAATATAAGCCAATGAGGGCCAATATTACCTGTAGAGTCCCCGTAGAACAACAAGTCTACGGGGATCACGCTGTTACATATTTGACAATGTACAACATGGAAACATGAAATTGACCAATTATATCGCAATGTTATAAAATAAAAGCGGATTGGTTTTGAAATTACATTTAAAAAAGATGACCCCCTTTGTGTAGTCTGAGTTGGTGTAAAGTCTTTGCAAAAATGTATTTCGAATCATAAACGGAATAAAGCCGTTCCAACTCCCTCGGAGAAACACAACTCGACAATCAACCTGGTGTAGATGCTAATACTAACACTGCAATATTTGAATAGGAGAATAATTGATGTTTGCTGATTGATTGGCGGTAATTAAAGATGCTGCCTACTCCAAATATTTATTTGAAAGGTTTCATCTCTGTTTTCATATGGATTGGCAAACCTATATTTAGTCTTTGATAACTGGTGTACTACTTATATAACTCTGTCTGGATCACATTGTATATATACTAGACAATAGCTCTTCCTTGTGCTATTAAAATACTAATAATAATATTAATAATAATAATAGTAATATTGAGTAGAATCTTAGCACAACTACTGGTTCAGTTTATCATGCAGTAATATTTATTTCCGATATGACCATATTGAAACGAGTGATATCTGGGGACGGTTTTTATCTATAAATGACACTACTAGCTAACTAACTATATACCTCCTAATAGATATAGAGACCACACAAGCTGTAGAATATTCTAGAAAGCTTAGTTTGATTAGTAAAATTGTCATGGATTATCTCGTAGCTATCTCTTGAAAGAATAGCCATTTCTTGGTCAGGGAATAGAAACTCCTAGTGTTTCCTTTTGAAAACTTCCAAATTGTTTAGAGAGGAGTAAGCCTGTAACCATCCAAGCTCAGTGTAAGGTATACAACAGCCGTATTAAACGGATAAGAGGCCTGGAGAGTGTACCAAACGCAAATGAAAAGACGACTCTTAATCATGATGAGACAACTACGCGGTGTAATGAACTTTTTATGGCAAGGTAAGATTAATCCTAAGACGGGCTGACCTCCCATGCATGGCGGACATTCCAACAAAAGAGGGCTTAAGATGGCTGAGACATGCGCACAGGATGGGATATGAAAAATTGCCAAGACAATTATTATACACACAACTCAACGGAGGAAAGAGGAATCAGGACAGACCTAGACTGAGATACAAAGATGTACCTGAGAGTAACATGGAGTTGAGAGAACTAGACACAAAGAGATGGCAAAAGAAGGTGGGAAGCTGAGCTGCATGCAGGTCAGTGATAAAGTCCAAACCACAAGACTGTCTAACAATAATTTTCCATGACACGTATTTTCCATGAACCGCATCATGGGAATTTGGAGTTGCGCGCAAGTTGCGATACTGTGTGAATTAAGTGTTTCTATGGACATAAGCATGATGCGGATTGACTCCAGCGCCTTGTTGAAAAAAGGTGAAGAATTGTACGCTATAAGTTAATAATTAGCGACGCAGTTAGCGACACACGTGTTAGCGACGCAAACACACGAAACTCGATCGAGAAACGACAAACGGAAGTATTGAAAATGTTTAAAATTGAATAGCTGGCATGGTATATTAATGTGCATCATTCGCAAAATCTGTTTCCATTATTTACAAGCGTGATGGAATCGATTAAGTTTCAGGAATTGCAAAACTGGTTTAGCTGGAGGTTAACTTTCGCATTAGCTCAAATTTGCGACACATGCGCGTCATGGAAACAGCTGTTGTCAAAATGACTGACTGCAAGTCAGTCATTTTTTTATCATATGCAATTGTTTTTTAAGTTTATTTTAAACAAAATTTTATTAAATTCATCAGAAAATATTAAATTAAAATTATTGGATTCATCAGAAACTTGAGGGCATTTTTTTATTATATGCAATTCGTTTTTATGTTTTGTGGTAGTCTGACTGTCAGGATGTTTCAAGATTAAAATCAACAAAACTTGATCACAGTCGAAACGCTGAGAAGAAAAAGATGTGCGAAATGAGATCTCCGATTGCTATCGTCGCGACAGCTGGTATCAGCTATTGTGTTCAAGTTGCAGTGTTATACATCTCTACTCTGTTTTCTCTCTGCAGACATCATATTAAACTATCACCTGATCTGAGCATTTTATCTGCAATCAGGTTTTTTCAGTTTCAGTCCTGAAACATTTTGGCAGTCAGATCTGCTCAAATATCAAAAACAATTGCAAATGAGAGCAATATATCGATACTTTCTAATAAAATCTACTAAAGTTTTGTGCAGTTTCAGCTTTAAAATGAAGTATTAAACTACAGAATCTGTAAAATCTACTGGCTGACAAGCTTCGTCAATTGCAGGTGGCTATCAATATTAATCTCAACAATTCTGATTACAGATTGTTACCCTTGAATGATGCTGACTTTGCTGCCATCAAGTTCCAAAGTTATAAAAATATGCTAACTGTCTGTCACGAAATCTGAAGCTAATTTTCACATTGCGTACAATAGTCCTGGTCTTCATACATTATGGCCACTGCCTGATAGCTTGTGGCTTTGTTTACAATTTGGTTGTATTGCTCAATCACCTATAAGTTAATGGTGAGAGGCCTTGGGCTGAGAACATTCTAGATTACTTGACTTACTATAAATATGTACTGGAACAGGGTGTTAGCATTTGCATTCAATATTTAAAAGCTTTACTGTACACATCAGATAGAAGCATAAATCAACTATTCTCCAAAATACTATTTTCTCTCTAAACTGGATTAGCAAGCTGTATATTGCTTGTCAGGACACTTTCGACTGTGGGACACGTTCGACCGCCAGACACTTTCGACCGCCAGACACTTTCGACCGCCATACACTTTCGACCGCCAGACACTTTCGACCGCCAGACACTTTCGACCGCCAGACACTTTCGACCGCCAAACACCTTCGACCATGGGACACCTTCGACCATGGGACACCTTCGACCATGGGACACTTTTGACCATGGGACACTTTCGACCATGGGACACTTTCGACCATGGTACTTTTTTATGACTGCAAAACTTTTTCCAACTCCGAGACTTTTTTACGATTATGAAACTTTTTACCATTGCGGAAATTTGTTTTGACCACCGGACTTTTTTTCGACCGCGGGACTTTTTTACGACTGCCGGACTTTTTCAAACTTGTCATTCCATAGCAACTCTACAGAGATAGTACACTATTGATGTTTATTTTCCATAAACACAATAAAAGCTAGGTTTTCAATCATGTGTTTAAATATATATCAGTACCTTAGCAGCCTCATGTACTGTGAGAGATTATCAGGAGTGCCAATAGAGCATGGGGAGTAACTATGGGCACAATAATTATTAAATCCTAAACGGTAAATGATTGAAAAGCTGAGCTTCTACAGTGAATGACACGAGTTTGAATCTCATGTAGTACGATATTTTTTTAAACCTCTAACTGTGGCAATGGATGGACATTCTTGCTATAGTAAAGAAAGTTTGTGACATTACATCATTATTTATTAAATAACTGCATCATCATAGATGTAATTACAAATAATTGTATTATTGCAATGTAGTTATGTAATCATTGCATTATGTAATAGTTTTATTATTCACTATTGAGTATTTACATAAGCAATGAACGTTAGCAGTAGCAATAACAGTTGCTAGTATACGCTGTAATTGGGTATATTACTCCATATCATGAAACAGAGTATTGATGATTCATGAACCAACAATTCCAGCAACACGTTAACACAAAAGTTATTACAAATTCGTATTGCTCCGATTCAAGGTTCAATTGCTGCCTCGGGTTGAACTGTTGCAGCTGTCCTGTTGAAGACAATATTATTGTCTTATATATTATATTATATATTATTGTCGTGTATTGTGATTATGGTGTGGCAGTGTCTCTTTGCTAATTGAAAAAAAACTCATCATTGACTTTCCATGTATTAAAAAAGCATTTCTTTAGTCAACTTGGGCAGATGGCACACCAGCAAGACGCTCCTGACTTTCCTACTTGCCAGGTATCTATATATGTTATATAACAATATAAGTGTTGGTTTGTTGGTTTGTAATATGTCCAGTTATAGCAATAAAATAGGCACATTTGCAACGCTTGTTAGTGTTATAAATGAAAATACTGCTTCGCATTGGAGTTGAACTCGGAAACACTGTTTTTTAAAAGGGGTGCCAACCACTACGCAGCGCAGCCATCTCACCATGCTATGGAATAATTGCTGCCATACTTATTTCACCTGCCAATCTTTAATGTTGCAATGGACTGCTACTGTAGTATAAGAAATGTACACAGCCAGACGTCTCAAAATGCTATAAATATATGTATTTATGGCGTAAACATAAACTTATTGAACACAAAAATAAACAAAGGCATTCATTTAAGAGTTAGAATAGTGATGTTGGTTATATTAATAAAAATATATTTGACATGCAAAAACTCTTTATGTTACCCCTGCAATGCCATGCATTCAGCTAGTCAGTATGTTTTATATTCTTACAGGGTGCCAAGTGATTTTACTCGGTGCAACAGAAACCCGTATGATGGTGCAAGCTATAACCTTTGCTCATCTTTCTTGATGATAAATTGGTAGAGAAATAGTACCTCACGCTTGTTGCAATGTTATTATACGGAAACTAAACTGGGTGAGTAATCCACAGAGCTCTCTCTGTTGAGATTACCTTAAAGTCAGATTTGAGTTAGTCTGATCAATTGATCCGTTTAATTCAGTTTATTCAAATGAGGCATTATCTTGGGTTGAAATCTATAAATAGATACGGCAATCTTTGTGGCTCGCTGTCTGTCTCTGTATATATAGCTGTGTATGAACAAGAGGGCACCTGTGCAATAATATTAGTCTGATGGACGGTGTGTACATGTGAATATTTTGTTATTAAGGTGGGTTTAATAATAATAATAATATGAAATATTAATTATTAATATTTCATATTATTACCATTATATAGCTCTTGCAGTTGACATGATTGGCTTTGGCATTTTTAAAATATATTAGGATGCATTTCCAGAAAATATTATTTCTAATATAAAAAAGGTAATATATACTCTTAAGATATATTTTTTAACAGTATAAAAATAATACAGAAATGATATAATTTCTAATATAATATATTATATTAGAAATTATATAATAACATATATTTCCTGAATATATATTGTTCAGGAATATTATTTTTTATATTCCTAAAAGTATAAGATTAAGCAATAATATATTTTCAGGCTATTATATACTAGTGTATATAGAGGACCCACTAGCATGTTGGGTCATGTTCTTAATATATCCAGCATACCCAGCATTGTTACCATAACTCCCGTTTTCTGTAGACTCACGGTTAATGCTGCACCCAATAAATTTTTGAAAAAATGGCTACTTCGAAGGGCATCTGATAAAAAGGAAACTTTTAATCGGACTCTAGCATATGTTGGTGAATTATCAGCTGTGATGCTAATAATCTACGTAGTTATAACATCTAGTTGCAATTGGACAGCTAGTAGAAATCAAATACAATGTATAAATCTGGCGACTAGAGAGTTCAGCCAGAATCGCTTCTGGCCATTCATTTAACGGGCAAGATTGATAGCTGGTCCATACACGACATTTGGTCAGATCTGGCAATCAGACAGGCAGTCTGGCCGTAGCATCTGGCGACCAGCCACGACAGAGGCAAGAATGTTGATGATAACTGGTGCTAATTTTGCAATCATAGATCATGCGAAGATATCCAACTCAACATGCATCGTGGTATCTCTGCTGAAATACTACCAGTAGCTGTGTAGTATTTCAGCAGGGCGTGCCGTGAAAATAGCGTGCCGTGAAAATAGAAGTTATTTTGTGATAGTGAAAAAACTACGATATAAAATCTTTAATTATATTATATTACTCAAATTAATTATATTGTATTACTCATATTAAACCTTTCAGAAATGGCAGGATTGTTTTATACCGTTGTAAGTCTGATGCCACTGGATAATGTGCTTCTTTACGCTTTATGCAGGGAACGTTTGAAAAGGTTAACATATGTGTGTTGATTGACTATATGATGCTCAGATGCAAAATAAAGATTTTCTGCATTACCTGCCACACTAAACAACAGTTGAGAACAACAAAAACTCACATCAATGGACACTTTTTTCCAGTAACTAAATGAAATTTTGGCTACTTTTCAATTTATAGCAGAATATTATAGTATAAATTTGGAGTCGAGTCATCGTCACTCTCTTTTATTGAAAGAATTGTAGATATTCCTTTTAAATCTGTAGTTATAACCACCTAAGCAGACTATACATATTTATTTGAAAGGAAATGTAAATGGTTAGTTTTCTAGTTTGACTTTGTTATATTCGGTTTCGATAGTTTTGATTTACTTATTGAGACTTGGAGTTGTCATCTTACTTTGGATAGCTCCCAACGCGCTGTGCATTTGCTGGGTTATTTCTCATGGCTTGCTCTGTACTGCGGTATAAGCTCCTATTTGAGCTAGCCTAAGGGTAGCACGATTTTTCCTTAGCCAATAGATTCGTATCAGCAGGTCTGTGTCATGAACTATAGCCCAAGTTCTCCTTTAGTGGGATAATTTCCCGATGCCGTCCCTACTTTGACGGTGAGCAGCGAGCGATCCTGTCTACACTTCCCGGAGCTTAGGGAGATCAGATTTGCTGTCTATGCGGCGTTCTCTCTTTTGGATTCCTGGTGGGTAAACGTGTGAGACCTGTCTGCTGACTGAATCAACATCCGAAAAACTACGCCCAAAAATCCACATTTGTCGTGGCGGATTGCATACATCCCAAAAGGAGCGACCAACTCGCCATGCGTTTTTTTATAAAACAGGTATTACAGGTTCCTGCATACTTTCGTTTTACTAAGTTTTTTTAATAATAACTTCAACCATGTAATAATTGTTCATTTACGTGTCTCTTCTATTAAAAACTAACAATAATAATAACTGTCTAGGAAGTAAGATAATAAACAATTAAAACCCTTGCTCCAAGCGAGTGCAAGTATTAATAATCCTTGTTATACTGGATTATTCTGGATTATTGTGGCTAGTTCGCTCGTGTTATTAATCCCCTCACTCCACTTTGTTAATTTGAGTAACTGAAAACACCAACATTCAGTCATAACAACTTCTATAAACATAAATCTCAGTGTTTATTGTTTTCATAAATGTGGCCAGCTATAAAGATGAAAATCTAGCATTGAAAAACGTACATCGCAGAGGATTTGATCCCTGAACCTCCAGTTCCAGAAGTATTGCACGTATCCATTAGACTGGAAATTCCCCTGTCATACAGCCACGACCAAAGTGATATTGGAAAAAAGAAAGGGTACTGATGGTTGAGAAATGCAATATTAGCAATCAAATGGCACTGCAGTGCAACAGAATAACTGCTGCAATGGTAGCTGTAATGTACTGGGTGTTATTATGTACAACAAACAGCAATAATGAAAGGAAAAGATTATATGTTTATATCTCTCCCCCGCAATAGGAGAAATGCAATATTAGAAGTAAAATGCACTGATATTACTAGAATAACCAATGTTATTAATATAGTAATACAGTAATAATAGAAAACCAATGCACAATTATGTTTACATTTCAAAACATCGTAGCTAACAATATCAAGAAGTTGTGATATTTATATAGATTTAAAAAAAATCTATTTTAACAAAACTATGTAAAAAAAATAATAACAGTAACATATTGCCCAACACCGGTCACTATATACTTCGGTCTTGTAAAGTCGAAAGCTTATTCTTATAATTAAATCTTATAAAATCGTTTAATTATTTTTACAATTAATTCTTATGAAATCGAATAATTATTCTTCTAATTAAATATTGTAATAATCTCATAACAATCGTTGGAAAAAATATCATCGTCATTTTCTTTACTTTCACTGCTTTGGACATCAGTAGGAATACCAAAGTACTCAAGTGTCCCAAACGTCAGTTACTTTGAAATCTTACTTAAAATCTTACTTAAAATCGGCAAAAAAGAAATGATTAGTTTTCAGCACTTCTGCGTTAATTACAGAAACCTTCGGCAATTGACAATGCCATAGACTGGTGACATGTGCACTTTTTTTTCGTGACATGCGCACGACTTAATGGTTCTATTCTCTGTCGCTCGACGTTCGGTTTGTCGGTCTTAATTTTGATAAAAATAAGGCTTGTCAAGTTATAATGACAATTTTGGGCCAAATTAATCTGTCTATTTATGTATTATCCGATCAGATGGGTAAGGTTTAGGAAATTTTCTACAAATAATAAAGCCTTGATAGCATATTTAAGTAGGTTTATATGTGTTTTGTATCATTATTATACTTAAACGACTCCATTGAAAAATGGTTAAATTTGTTGATGAATAATTTTCGTGAGTTGTGTGAGCGCATATGCATTTATCGTAAATCTCCCAAACAATCCTTTCGCTCGTGTTTGGTCGTGAGACTATGGCATTCAACCAAACATAATAGTGTTCAATAATGGTAAAGATATTCATTACAGTGGTTAAAATACGCATAACGACTTTGTGTCACACGTAACGATTAGCAGATGGCCTCACTAGGTGAATGCTCGACAATACCCGAGTAATAAAACCAACTTATAAACAGTTGCAAGTGATGTGGTGTAAAGGTATTGTAGTAGGTGAGGTAATGTTTACAAACTATTTTTTTCAATACCCGTGCAACTCAGGGCATTAGGCTAGTCGATTTAGGGTATATTTGAAAAGCGTTTCACCATTTTGCCCAATCGTGTTATTGCTTCCATCATTACTGTACTATCTCTGATCACATTTCTACACTTGGTTCACAAAACTCACCTTTCTCTATTAATGTGCACACAACTCCCCATCCAGTGTGCACACAACTCCTCAATGCATGTACAATTTTTCAATGGATTACTCTTTTATCTAGTCCTACTTGCAATGGACTTTTCAATATTCATGTCATTGCAAAGATGCTCTCCGATATGATTGGATGCATATACTTAGGCTTCTTCATGGCATATATATTCCTCAAAGTATGTCTGTATGTTGTATGTCTGTCTGTATTCGGGCTATAGCTATTATTAGAATAACTGTAGCTTGACAACAATGCTGATGCAACGTCATGGAGTACCGTCATTAGAAGCCTAGCGCCTATCAACTAGCTCACTAGAATTACTAGCTTAGAATTAGTAAGCTTACATAGTTTATAAGCTAATTTTTAACACCCGGGCAATGCCGGGAGGCAAAGCTAGTCATGGTATAATACTAGCTGTGAATAAGTCACCAGGTATACCTACTGCAAGAACTTAATAGAAAAGAAATCACAAAATCATGCCTTCAAGTGAAGCAATTATATTATTCTTGCATAGATCAATACATTTTTATAAATTGGTAAATATTCAAAACACTATTAAAAAAATAAACAAAATGCGTAAAAACTAGTCAAACTTGCAATAATAAATGCTGATGTGATTAGCGCAATGCTGACAAGCGTTTTCGGTGACCCAAAGCTAGCTGAAGCTATTTGCTAGCCCAAGGCTATGCAAATATCAAGCGAAGACCCTATCAACCTCTGTACCGTCACTCCTTGTAACGTGACATGTGGAAATGGCACTTCCAGATGGTGATTGATCCGTGACAGAATCAGACACAAAAGGATGGCTGGCCACTACATCGCTGGCCACTGATCGAATGACCATTTCCTGAGCTGAAGGAGAATCCTCCTGGCGAGGTACCGCCAATTTTTGCTGCTCGGTATTGACAGTCAACAAGCTGTCAATTGTAAAAGTGCTTTCGGGCACGCTAATAACGCTACGCTGGTCTGTTGAAAGCGTCTTTAGAAACTTCATCTCTTCTGCTCGAGGCACTATAGTTAGGAATCTCTCTCCTTCCCCAACTGCAAGTCAAACATACAGACAAAAGTTGGAAATTATTGTGACACTGTTAAAAACATGAATCTAAAATTCAATTATTTATATCATAAGAAAAATACGTTGAGAAAAATACTCATAAATACTGTTATGGTTAAACATGAGTTTAACATAAATAACTCTATGGTTAGACATGAGTTTAACATAAATAACTCTATGGTTAGACATGAGTCTAACATAAATAACTCTATGGTTAGACATGAGTTTAACTCTATGGCTAGACCTTAAAAATGCAATTAATAGCTCTGTTATTAGCACTCGCATTTATGAAGTCTGTGAATTTGGTAGAAACGGTTACAAGACTAACAGCTTATTTTTAATCTGGAGTAACTTCCTAATGGAATCATATATATAAAACTTATATAAGCATATAAAATATATCTAATATGAAAATAAATAAATATGAAATAAAAAAACATTTTTATCGACTTATACATCATTGCATTCATTATGGTAAAATAAATCTCAGTTTTTGTGTGTCTGTTATTTTGTACTTCAATGGGTCTTGAAATATGGCGTACATTCAAATGTAATAATACTAAATAATAATAATGTGACAGGTACTATAATAATAACAATCTCTAACACTTGCTGTTGCAGTCAGCAAAGAGTTGCTGTGGTTTTACAAATTTATTCTTGATATGCGTAAAACTACAATTATAACTACAAGTTGACAGTCTGAAAGAGTGGCTAACTAGCTCAACTATTCGATATTCACATTGGATGACGTACAGTCGTACTTAAACAGTCTACCAATGTATTCAGTGAAAGCTTGAAAATAGGTACATGTAGCAAAATTTTGTACAATTGGGTAAAATTTGAATTTGAAATACAGTATGTTGTTAAATGAATGTATGGGTCGCTATTGACAAATAATTTTTAATAAATTTAAAATTCGATAGAAATAATGCTCTAGTAAGTTGTTTGAATTGTAGTTTTACGGTTATCAAAAATAAATTTGTAAAACCACAACAACACTTAACTGACGAAAACAATTGCTATAATATGTTACAGTAAATAAGTTTATGGCTGCTCGGAGTGTAGCAAACAGGAAACTGCAAAGTCAACTAAACTTTTAGCTGCAAACAAAAATCAGGGAAGGGGTACCGACCCGCAACATACAGTGCTTACGGATGCGAATAGTTCTATCCTGTATTGTAAAGACAACGCCTGTCATTTATGCAAGATTGTACTAATATTGTGGATTACCAAAAATCTGAACCTAAAAACACACTTTAGAGGTCTATATGCAAACAGTAAATGACAACTCCATGGTTAGTAACGTGAGGAAAACTTCATGGTTGGCAAAAGGATTGACAACTCCATGACTAGAAAAAGGGATGACAACTCCATGGTTAGTAAAATGATTACAAAAAACCAAATCATGATGCACTTGCCTCTATTAGCTGGTAGGATCATTGCATTCAATGGGCTGCTTTGCAATCGCTGTATTTCCTGTTTCTGTACTTCCTGTTGCTGTACTTCCTGTTGATCTTGCAGTAGTTGGGCTTCCAGTCGAACCTGCTCAATATCACTCTGATCCAACCTTATGAGCTGTCCATTTGTAGTCACTGTTGCTGTATCTACATGACAGGAGACAATCTGTCCACAGATTTCATTCCTTTACCAATATTGCTAAACAGTAGGACCATAATAAGCACTAATTCTCGCTCATAAAGAGATCATTGTTAACCCTATCGCTCATACAGAGATCATTGTTAATCCTTTGAAGAACCTGTTTTTTGGTAAAGCGTTTTAAAATTAACCTAATTATTTTTTTCTAATTAGTTTTAGGTATTATATTTTTAAACAACATAAATGCCAACTTGAACTAAATCTAATAAGTATTTAATAGTTGTGAAAACTAACTTTTAAAAATACCTCAAATTTAATTTGAAGTATCGGGTGTTATGTAACTGGCTATAAATTGTATATGCACATTTGAATACAGCAATTTGAAACACAATGGTCTCTATGACATCTAGGAAGAAATGTGCTTTATTGTTGAGAGCAGCAGCTGACTAATGAATTGACAGCGTTCAAACCTTACATATACAAATATGTCATAAAAACTAATAGCGAATTTTTCAGTTCATGTATTGAATTGTTCAGTGAAGGGGGATGGGGTTGAAGGGGGAAGGGGTTGAAGGACCCCTCTACTTATTAGTGTAAGCGAAATTTGATGATTTGACATAAAAGACTGCATGGTGTAAAACCAACAGAGTGTTTTACCTGAAGATGGCCCAACATGACCTTTAAACCCAAGTTGTTGTAAAGAAACTGAATAGCAATAAGACAGGATTTGACCAACAATTACTTTGTATTCCAGTGCTTTGTATTCGTAAAGCTTTAATAATCTGATAGGTTGGCCTGACTCAGTATCAGAAAAAATTACTCTAGACTAGAAACTGTGAAACAGGTAACCATAGATATATAAACCTAGATTGGCCAATGGGGAAAAGCCTGTCAGACTTAAATAGCATGACGTAACGTCATTGTATTGTACCTCATGCTTGACTGCACTGTTGATAACAATGGAGCTAATGAGGAGAAGCTGACAAAATCACATTTATTTTTACATAAAAACCTTCTTGTATACATAATCCAGTAAACTAAAGCAATTCTGTGATATTATCTGATAACCACCCACCGTAGATTAAAAGTATAAAAGCTATGAAGTGTTGCACACAAATCATGAGCCAGCAGGGCTATATTTGCCACCCTCTCCTATCCCCATTCTTTCTTTTCCCCTTCTCCAAAGAAGTGAGAAAGGGAAAAGAGAGAAGGGGGAAAGGAGAGAGGGCAAATAGCCCACCCATCCGAAGAGCCAAACCCTGGCTAAGTAAAAGACTAATATCATGTTGAACTAAACATGACTTAATATGATGAGCCTGTGAAGTTTTGATCTGATCAGGGAAATGGAATCAATGGCTTTCTTGGCTAGAGCTGGAACGAGACCAAGGAATGCAGGATCGGACCAGACTCAGGGTCAGCAATGAGGGCCAAGATCGAGTTGGACCAGGTCAGCACGCGCGATTTATTATTCATTTAAGGTTAAGAGATAGTTTTATTACAGCCTAATGTTGTGACATCAATAAACTGAGATAAAAGAAACCATTAACACAGCAATCATTATATTTTGCGGCTTAGTCTATAGATGCAATCTACAATTTATGGCTATACATTGGTGAATCAGTGCTACTCAATGGGTGATAGATTAATGGCATGATTTGGCTAGTGTTTTTATTACAGATTTAATTTTCAACTACTATTATAATCAACAAGAGATTAGTTAAGAAATACTTTACAAATATAAAAAATAGATAACCCAGCATAGTGGAAAGCAAAAATCCATCACTTCCCGAAAACTTCTGGTATTAGTGAAAGCAACTAAAAATAAAATAAATTTGCTGGGTTGAAGGTTCTTAGACGCGCTTTTAAGTTCCTCAGGATGCCCTCGTTGTAAATGCCTCAATAGTATTGAAGTGGACCCTTCTTTGTAGCTTAAAGGTTGACTTGCAACAAAATTCCCATTACAGTTATTTGGTATCAAAAGACTCACCATGTCTTACTCTGTTGTGTTGTAGGTGCCAAATACATGGAAATGTGATTACAAGCTCTTAAAAGCTCAAAAACAAAAAGCCGCCATAGATTGGAATCTGTTTAATTCTCTGACGTAATCATTACAGTTTGGTTATCGTCTTGTCATGTGATGTTCTCACGTGAATTGAAAAGCCAATAAAAATCTCAATATAAAACTTATCGTAGCACTAGTTTATGACAAACACTTTGGGTTTCACCGAATACCCTGTATCAAATATAGATGCTCGCTACTTTACAGTTTTGTTTCGGCATTATTCAATCGTCAAGTCGTAATCTGATCACGTGACCCAATACTTCGAAAATAGTTTTTGCAGCACTTTTCGGTTATCACAGGACCAACAGGCTCGTAATGATTATCAGACAATGATATGTACTCCTTCGAGGTAAGGTTAAAAAGTTTAAAGATTTTTTACAGTAAGTTATAAGATAGATATCAGTGCTAAAAGTGACAACATTACAATGACGATAAAACAGACGCGTAAGAACAATAGACATGGTTTTATTGAATTCGTGAAGTATAATTGTGAAAATATTTCGATGAATGAGGTTGCATAAAAGTGTAAACAGAAACCATCCTGTAACAACTACGTCCCATTTGAGCCGTTTCGGAAAGCGAATCCAAACTACGGTGGTCTCGTGTGGCTGCGATTAACTGTTCATTTTTTAGATTTTAAGAGCTTGTAATCACATTCCCATATATTTCACACCTACAACACAAAACAGAGTAAAACGGGTGAATCTTATGATACCAAATAACTGTAATGTGAACTTTGTTGCAAGTCAACCTTTAACTTGCTTTGGCATATTGTACAAATAACTTGGTATTTTCCTTTCGTGACTGGCTTCATGAACTCCCAGACCACTGACATGTTGATTATTTCTTGCCGAAAAACGTAGTGAAACCTATAGTCCAAAGACTATTGTCGCAGACGTAAAAATATAGTCTTGACTCACCTTGTTTTATTTTGCCTGGTCCTTCCGCGCTAGGACTATATGCGACTCCATTTCAATCGCACTTAAAAAACGATATACAACCGCTGTTGTTTAGCCATAAACCTAGCAGTGTCTTTGTATAGGAAGACCTGAGGGTTGGGTGACCCAACCCGGGCACCTCTGACCCGGTGGGTCAAGACCAGATGAGCTACACGTGCCAGCTCTATTCTTAGCTTCACAATGCGCCCTAATCGAAATATATCTCTTTGCTATCTCACGAGCTAGGCTACTAGCTTGATGATTACACTTAAACAATAGCATAATGTTGAATCTCAGCAACTTCTCCATGGTGGCAATTAGTGCTAGCCTGTGAAGGTTTTTCACCAATCCAGCACTACTAAGCAACACTCTCATCGCTTTCTCACGATGGTTGCAAACCTCAATCACCACAGGCGAAGACAAAGTCAAGTCACCACGATTCTTAACTGTGATTAGGGAATTCGTTGCTTGGTTTACATCATAGTCGGTAATGTCCACGTTGCTAGTGATACAATCATTACACTTCAGTTTTGGTAACCTAGCCAGCTACATAGCCAGCTGTAAAATAATCATTCTGTCTCATTTTTGACACATACTTGCATACTCATCATATTTAGTCTTGTTTAGTCCAGCATGATATTAGTCTATTTACCTAGCCAGGGTCTGGCTCTTTGAGTGGGCGGGCTATTAGCCCCCCTCTCCTTTCCCCCTTCTCTCTTTTCCCCTTCTCACTTCTTCTTTGGAGAAGGGGAAAAGAGAGAATGGGGATAGGAGAGGGTGGCAAATATAGCCCTGATGGCTCATGATTTGTGTGCAACAATTCATAGCTTTTATAGTTTTAATCTATGGTGTTTATCAGATATTATCACAGAATTGCTTTAGTTTACTGGA